>NW_004444032.1:3618235-3729165 GCF_000243295.1 Trichechus manatus latirostris | reverse complement strand
TTTTTTTTTTTTTTTTTTTAATTCACTGGAAGGGCTCAATAGCATAATGGAGATGACACAGGAGAGTGCCTGAACTTGAAGATGGATCAATAAAAATCACCAAATCTGAACACCAGAAAGAAGAAAAATTAGGCAGGGGGGTGGGGGGACAATGAAGAGAGCCCCAACAACCTATGGAACAATACCAAAAGCTCCAACATTCACGTCATTGAAGTCCCAGACAAAAAATAGAAGGATTGATGCAGAAAATTATTTGAAGAAATAATGCTTGGAAACTTCCCAAATTTGCTGAAGGAAATAAATTTATAGATCCAAGAAGCTCAGCAAACCTAAACAGGGTAAACTTAAAGAAAGGATGCCCATACACATCATAATCAAACTGCTGAAAACCAAAGATTAAAAAAAAAAAGGTCTTCAAAGCAGCCAGAGAAAAATTACACATTGCATTTAGGGAGTAATTTGAATAACTGTAGATTTCTCATCAGAAACCACAGAGGCCAGAAGACAGTGTAACAACATTTTAAAATGTTGAAAGAAAAGAACTGTCAACCTAGAATTCTATATCTAGTCAAAAGGGAAAAAAATCCTTAAGGAATAGGTGAAATAAAGACAATTATCAGATGAAGGAAAACTAAGGGAATTCTTTACCATGCTTTAAAAGAAATATTAAAAGAAGATCGTCAGGTTAAAGGAAAACAAAAACAGAGGGAAATCTATAACTTCAGGAATGAAGAGTGGTAAGCGGTAAATATCTGAATAAATATAATAGACTTTTTATCCTCTTAAGTTCTTTAAAATAGGTATGACTATGCACTGTGGAAAAAAAGGCATGGCTATTTGCTTCTGTTAAGATTATAGTCAAGAAAGCCCTATGGAGTAGTTCTACTGTGTAACACATGCAGTCATCATGAATTGGAATTTAACTCCACAGCAACTAACAACAACACTGAAAGCAAAAATTATAACATTGTCTGATGGAGTTTTCAGTGTATATAGATGTAATACATATGATGAATACAACATAAAGGGGGAGTCAAAGGAACCTATATGTTTCTAAAGTTTCTATTTATCTTGAAAGTGGTAAAATAGTAACTCTAAGTAGACTGTGACAAGTTAGGTACCGGATTTTTACGCAAATAATACACATCTTGTATGTCTGCAAACTGCTCCCTCCCACTGTGAATTATTTTCCTAAGCGTTGCTACACCAATGATTTTTACATGTTGCTATAAAAAAATTAGCATAGCATGCTTATGAAAATGCCTCCCTGAGGGAGGGAGCGGTTGACAAACCAATGTAGAAAGTGCGCATTATTTGTGTAAAAATATAGTATATATTTTGTAATCCCAAGAGCAACCTCTAAAGAACACTATGCAAAGAGATATAGTAAAAAAGCCAACAGATAAATTAAAATGGACTACTAAGAAACATAAATCCAATTATAAATAAATTTCAATTTTACACCAGTATCCAGCCCACTTCCCCCACCTGAGCCAAAAGACAAAATTACCTGTGAAGTTCTGTGCTTTCAGGTGCAGATCATAGAGTTTGTGAATGTAGCGTATATACATCTCTTCCTTGTTCAGTTCAGTCTTATAGAAGTTCTGTAAAAAAAAAAAAAAGTACAAGCATTGATGGTTCCTCAACAGTTATGCCTACAAATATCTGCCTTTTATTCTTCTGAATTCCCATGCGTTGAACCAAGAGAATTAATTAAGTAAGGAGGCCCAGTGACATATTATTAATTAAACATTGCCTGTGTTAGGCACACCTAGCAATTATTGGATAAGCTGATAACTCTTGAGGTTGTTAATACCACTGATTTACATTTCTTTCATTACTTTCTATTATTTTTTGTCAGTTAACTGTCAATGGACAATCAGCCCATCTAACTGAAAAATACTGAAAATATGTAACAGATTGATTAACGTGTTTATTAAATTTGCCGACTGATATCCAAAGGATAGTTTCTCTCATTTTAAATTTCAAACATATTTTGCTCTACGGAAAAAAAATCTCTAAGATATGTAGGTAAGGATGAGTAAAAACAGCGTAAAAACATTTTTTCTGAAAAAATTAAGCAAAAGAGGGTAAATGAAAACGCTCTTTATTGCTAAGGTTTTACTCTGTTTCTTACTTGAGGTTAAGTTTCAGTGTTTCGTGTTTATGTTGAGAACAAAGAGGAACTAATAGCAAGATATTTTATTTCAAATCGTTAATATATGGGTATGCTTACTGAAAAAAAATTTATTTATAAAAAAAAAGTATCTGGACCTTACTCAGCTTTTCTAAAATGTTTAACCAATAGTTAATCGAAAACTCAATTTTGACTTACCTGGTCACATCATGTTGGCATTTTAAGGACATACTTAATAAGCATGCACATCTACTCCTTCACCACATTAGAAGGTAGATTTGTCTTAATTGAACTTAGTGAACACAGGAGGATATGTATATGATGTTGCATTCTAGCAAAAGCATGAAGCTGTGAGTCTCCCAATGAGAGATCACTGTACTTTATGAAATCCCTGCTTAAGACACTTGAACTACTATTAGTACTTATTATTGTTGTTGTTATTTTGAAAAGAGGATTGACTGACTGATGTGGAAGAAGGGAAAATGAATAGTGATGGGGGGGATAAGTCTGCTGACTTGATGGAGTAACAGGTTTTTCTAAGGGTGAAAGGCCAGGAATCCTAAAAATTTTTGAAGCGGAATAGTTAAGACGGCTTTGGCAGTGGACCAAAGTAGCCAATGTGGCTGCTTAAATCATATTTGGGCTTGAAGCCTGAGGACCTTCTGTCAAATGTACTTCCTGCTCACTATCTACAGGTATCCATTCTTCAATCTAAGGATGAATTTAATCTTGAGACACTGACTTAAAGTTGCATGCATAATAAAAAGTATTTTTTTCCCAATTTATACCATTTATCCCTCTCTCCTTTTGTCTTATCTCCTAGCATTCTTGACATTCTTTAAAAAGCTAAGTAAATAATGCTATTCACATAGCTCTTATTATAACCCAAATCATTTTAATTAGCAGGAATTGTTGTACCATAAACACAAGTCTAACAACTCCACAGCAGCTTTTTACGTTATTAAAGGATGATTTGCTCTAATAGCTTTCTGGTAAGAAGCAGCTTTCTTTGAGAACAAAATAAGCTATTACTCTGTAGATGATGGTCCTCCTTTTAAAACACAAACAAGCCAATGATCTCTCCAGTCAGCAGATGAGAATCTTTCTTGCATGTCTGGCAAACACTTGTGACACAAAGAAGAAAACAGTAATTACATATCCTAGTATTAGTCATGTCAAAGATTACGCATTTTAACCGACTGAACACTAGAGTTTAACTCTGATTGTGTACAGGAAGTTAGAGCTTTCCTGAAGACAATCAATCTGGAATTGATCTTTCCAACGAGGTAAGAAAAAGCTCCAAGAGGAAGTGAGTAGTTGAAGAGAACCATATTGCTGTTAGAAAACATCAAGAACTTTCTATATGGAGTAAAAGCTAAGAAGATTAGCTTCAAAGTGATATATTTGGTCCTTTAATGAAAGGTATTCTTGTGCTAGTTTGAAATTAGAACAGTTTTCAAAATGTTCACATTTTCTTCAAGGACTATTCTCAGTCAGTGCGAAAATACTAAGAAAAATTCTTTGTCTCAAGTGAATACTGATAGGACCATTGACTTGATTACATCTCTGGCTTATTCCTACTGGTGAGACTATTTAGGATAGAGTACGGAATGATCTATTCTGTTATCCCAGATGGGGAAATGAACCTAGGGTCTACGTTTATTTGTTCACCTACAAAGGAAGATACTTATAAAACAAGATGGAGACAGTGAAAGAGGATTCTTTTGGAAAAGGTAAAGGCTTCGCTTTGAGGTTGTTTATGAGACTTTTTGTCTGGAGTTGGGATACAGCAAGGGTTAAGGAGACAAACTGAGAATACCTAAGGTTTATAGAGCACTTGGCTCTTCTCCCCAAACACTGGTGTAACAAGCAGGGATGTGGAAGAAAGTCAGGCTGGGCTTGACAGCTGGGGAAAGTCTGGCAAAAGCATGTAAGAAACCCGGGGAAACACAGATAGGAGATTTAAAAGTGAGGAAGACCATGTCCAAGCCTTGAAACAAGAGTGCTACCAGGGAAAGTAAATTTCAGGCCAGTGGGGTAGGGCTGATGGCCCAGAGGTCTCCTGGGTCTGATGACAAAAATTAAGGAAGAAAGTGTATAATCCATGAACAAGATGTGGCCTGATTGAGGAAGTTCAGGTCTCATTATTTTTAGCTGCAGATACTGGAGGTGGAGATCTAACAATTAAATTCAAAATGGGGTGGAAGTGGTGGAGGTGGTACAGAAAGATATATTCATATATTAAGAGATGAAGAACAGGTGGCAAGAAAAGAAATTCGGGAATAGATCACTGTAAGAAAGGGAAAGTCCTGAGCTTTGAAGAGGGACTGTGAGGGGAATAAACAAAACAAAACAAAGCAATGGAAATCATAGAGCTAAGGCAAGACAGAATCAATGTGCGGGCAAAACAAAATTTCAAGGTACAGACAATTAGAAAACAATAAGACAGGTGAGGGATTAGAAGGTCTGTGCAAGTACTTAGAATAGATGGTGGGGTTTCATTTATTCTGGAAAACACAAGAAAATGGAACCATAATAGTCACAAAGTTAGATCTGAAAACAGTCACATCTTTCTGTATTTCAAAACTGATCAAAGGAAATTATCAAAAACATAAACCTATCCTATATTAAAATATGAAAAATAAATGTTGAAATGTATGGTCGTTCTCTACAGTGAGGATACCATCATATTTCACAGCTAGTTATGTGAGATTTTATATAAATTTTGACTTGCCCAGGACAATTCTGGTATAGCTTGTTATCCTTACGTAATCTTTAATTTTACTCTCAAGATTGTCCCATTTGGGCAATGCATTATATGGTCACCATAGCTATAATCCAAACCTTATCAGCAGTGGTATCATAAGTTTATTTTGCAAAGTGTGAAAATTACTGTCAAACAAAACACTGTCCTTTGTTCACAAAAGAAGAGACCACTATATTTATTAAAATGTAGAATGAATACAACACTGTGAGGAAGGAAAAGAAGGGTAGAAAGAAGTGTCTACACAGAAGTACAATCCAGGGACATTGTGTTATTTCCTAGAGGAACAACATCAAACACCAGGAGGGTAAAGCAAAGTGACACAAGAACCCCAACATCCCACTCTGGGATCCTGCAGAGCCCTGCTTCTGCAATATTTAGAGCTGAGAATTTTCTGGGCATTAATTCAACATGAAGCTCGTTAGGCTTCTTTTAAAAACACTTTTAAACTCTTCTAAGAAACATCCAGACAAAAACACATTACAGATTAAAAAAACAAACAAACAGTATTTCTGTGATAAAAACAAATAAATGTTAGGATATAAAGAAGAAAAAAGGGAATTGTTTACTAACCAGAAGGCTAACTGTGCAGCCAATCTTTTTACCATCTACCTCTCCCATTTTCATGCAGTCCCTAAAAACAAAAAGCAATAGTCAGAACACAGAACTTCCTTTCCAGGGCCAAGCATTTTGTTCTCTTAAGGGGAAAACAAAAGTACTGTCAGACACCAGAGACAATCTGCAAGGCGCTGTTCAGATAGACACTGGGTAACCTGACGAACTGCCCCAGGCTGCACTATCTGTGGTCAGGTTAGAGGGTCTGAGACTCCAGAGTGCCAGTTTCAGCCATGAATTTGATTTCCAGGTCAAGACTGTGCTCCCTTTCAATGTGTGGGGGTTGGGGAATAGGAGGAATGAAGGTGTGTTGCTGTATACCTCCTAAAGCGGGGTGAGAAGCTGCTGGTGACTGGCCAGCTCCAACAACGAGAATAAGGGTTTCCTATCTAAAAAAACAAAAAGCAAAGCAAAAAACAAAAACACGCATTCAAGTTGGAGGAACTGCCTTAACAGCTTAGATAATTCAAAAAATCAAAAAAATGATGTCTATATCATCTCCCTCTTTTCTTAGAGACTAGCATGACTGCACAATTTTCTGTTGTCTCCACCCTAAAAAGGGATAGTCTATTGGTCCAGTAGGTAAGTCTAAATTGCTCCCCTCACCCACTCCCCCCTAAAAAAAAGCCTCTTAATAATGGAACTCTGAGACCCTCTCACTTTACCAAGAGAGTTTGAAAGAACTGTTAAAAATAAAACACAAAAAAAGAAAAGGGAAATAAACCCAAAATAAAAACTGAACTAGCTGGTGAGGAGTCCATGATGTTATTGCAAAAGTTTCATAGTCTGATTATCAATTCTTCAGATGATTAACTCAAGTGGAATGTTCACTGTATGCTATCTGATTTTCTAACTGGAGTACAGCATATCTGGAAAATACAGGACTCGGCTTACCTGTAATCTAACAACCTCTCCATTAGACGAGTAACAGTGGCAATTAATGAAACACCACTTTCCCTCCATGTTTCCCGCTCAATTTTCTTTAGTAGACTGGAAAAGAAAGAACCCAGGGCATTTTCAACATTTATTTTTATTAGTCCCCATGACAACCATTTTACTTTCATCAGTACCTTAAATGTCTTAGCAACCACTGCAACATCTCACAAGCAGCACAATTTGCAAACAATGTCTTACCTAGGATAGGGACCAAATAGTGGAATTCTACTCCAGGAAGCATTGACAAAGCAAATTGATGTTCAGATTATCCAAGTCATAAAACACGAATACATGCATATCATCATATTTTCAAAATATACAAGCACCTCACAGCTCTAAGTCATTTTTTTTCCTAGTTTCTCTCTTCCACTGTCAGAGGCTTGTGCCTCACCACATCAAATAACACTGCAAAAAGCAACAACAGGAGTAGCTCCAAGTTTACTTTTAAGTAAGATCTTGCTTTATTCACATAAAAATGTTTTCCTACCTCTCAGTGGAATGCATCTTCATCCAAGCAATTTTACTGCAATGCAACTGCTACAGGAAAATTCTTGTACAGACGGTATGACGTTTTGCGTTTTTTCCTTTCACTTAACATTTGCCCACTCAATACATATTGTACTATCTGTGCACTCACTCAACAGTTTCATTCATTTTGTCATTAATCACAGAGGATTTTCTATGTGGTTGTTAGAGCAGATTGATGGCAAATACCAAACCACATCTCTCCTCCTACGTTCCCCCTAATCTTAAGCACCTTGGAGCAGAGTCTCTATGTAAACACAAAACAATAACAATCATAATAATTAGAATCGGTGTTACTTTCACTCTCATCTCTCGGCAAATTTAACAATATACTTGGCAGAGCTTTTACTACTCAACCTTCCCCACAAGACAAAAGTAAGAACATAAGCACGGTAATGTGAAGATACTTCCCTACCCCTCTGGATTTAATGATCATCATTTCTGCCTAAAACCTTGTTTCCCTTTCACCCTGGTTTCTGGAATAAGATGGAGAGAAGACATTTCTTACCAGGACAATCTAAGCATATAATAGATTGTGCATAGTGGGAAAATAACCATGAAAGAAAAAAGCTTTCTTTTGGCTATGTCTGTTCTCTCCTGATCTTCCTCCCTTTTCCCTTTTTCCTTGATACTGCTATTCCAATGCCCAGCCTTCTGTCTTGTCTCCTCATTTGTTGCCTATGCATCCAAGATCTTCCGTTTTTTTGTTCATTCTGAACTGTTTCCTAGACTGGGGGTAGGGGGAGCTAGCATATGGAAGGGATGGAGCTTTCCCTGACTAATCCTACAGAAGAAGGTCCCCTGGTTTGTTTAAAATGTATTTTCTTTTAAAAAACCTCTGAATGGCACCTGTTTCATGCCTAAATGCCAAATTGGTATTGAACCAAGGACTCAAATGAAAATCTGCCTGCCAAAGCAATGAGGGATGATGGAGACTTTTCCCCAAGTGACAGCCCACACCTCACATACTTAAGAGGCTGAAAAACAAAGATCTCAAGTTAAGTAACGATAATTCTAAAAATACATGGAGACGTCTTTTATGGGCATGAGTTTCATTAATCTGCAGAGCCTCCTGATGCAGTAAGGAATCAGAGCTACATAATCCTCTTGCAAGAAGAGGCAAAGCTCTGCACAGCCTGTTTCCATGACTAAGTCTATAACCCAATTCATCTGTTTTCTCAGCTAGAACTGATTTTTACATTGGGAAGTTTGTCCTTTCTCAGTTTACCTGATACAAACTGAGAAGGGGAGGCTATCAGCAAGAAGAGAAGAGTCTTTCTGGATAACCTGGATGAGATTGGGCATTTTCATTTGGTCTATAATCATGCCCACTTGCCCATGCTAAGTGTACAGGAAACCCATCTAAGAACAGCGAAAGGTAATTTCTCTCTGCTTATCAACAAAGCTCATCTGTCGGATGCAATGAGACTCTCTAACATCGGGGAGCAGGATAAACCACAGCCCTGCAGGATGACATATGGCTCATAGGCTTTTTCTCTATGAAAGAATTATATAGAGGTGGGGTGGAGTGGGATTTGACCGGCAATGCACCTTTCTCCTTTTCATAACAAGATTATGCTGAGGCCATCACTCGCACATCTAACACCTGTGTCTATGCAGCCTCTTCTTAAATACTCCAAAGAGGAGCGTTAGATACCTAAGCTATGGTGTTACTTAGGTAATTGTCTGCCCCCAAAATGTAAGGAAATGTGTGATCACTAAATAAAGATCTTTGAAATGATCTGGGGTCTTACTGAATTATTCCGAGCAACAGATGAGAAAGCAGAGTAAAGGGCTAGGGGAAGAACAGCGATGAATACCGTCTCTTTTACAAAGCCCATTAGAACCGCTAAGACTGGGTTAGCTATCCCCACTGTGCTCCCACAGCACAGTCCCCCCTATATCTCCAGACCTAGAAGGGTGCCTACAACAAAGTAGGTACTCAGTAAAGAATGCCAAATGACCAAATCAAGTGGAGTCATGGGAAGTCGAATTTAGTTCTGATACTCCATTCTTGCTCTATCACATTGGCAGCTATGATCTATGATCTCAGCATTATCATAAATAATAATCCCTGATTCCTACTTATTTCAAAATGATGCATTATGGGCAAATAGAAATAATGTTGGGGGTAGGGAAAGATGAGTTTTTCTTAGTTAGGAAGGTACTATACAAATTTAAGGTCTTGCTCTAAGGGGTCTGTTTTGGCAAGTACCGTATTGTCAGGAAGCAGCAAGAGCTACTTCTAGCATTTTAAGAAGTTTTAGGCATGAATTACAGAGAACAAACGTGAATCTGTACCATAACGGCATGTATTCCTAATTCATAATGTATGCAATGACTCATTGTGATTATACTAATTCACTGTGGTTTCTATTGCCAAAAAAACATTTTATTGTTTTCCTGAAATATGGTTTGGTTTTCACTTTCTTTTCTGAGCGCAGGTAGAAATGATATTTAATTATCACTATATATTTGACTTATTCCCAATACGCTGATCATAAAAGCATGACAGAAAAATACTCATAGTAACAATTCTAGTAATATGCTAAAAATCAACAAAAGAATAAAAATCTCCATGGAATGAATGAGGCACCTTAAAATAGTCCTAATTATAGAGCTTAATATTTTAATTATTGGTTTGATTCTAATGTCAAGGTATGTCTTCTATTTCAAAGTCATATTTACACACAAGCAATCTAAATTGCATGCTATCAGGCCTTTATTAAAGTTGATAAAAGGCATTATAGAACTATGTGAGTATTTATTAATCTTGTGAATTTATTATAAATAATTAATCACACATCTCAGGAGATTCATTTCCCTGAATACTTTCTCATTTTAGTTCTTTGTTCAAATCAAGAAGTAGTAACTGAAATGAGAGCAGTTTTCAAAAGCAATTTATTATATTGGATGAGGTTTTAATCAGAATTCTTGCTAAACTCCAGCTGTCATGAAAGACAGATGCTTGTATGCTAGAATGAACGAGGGCTTGGTGAATAATTATTAAAAAGTTCTGGTTTAATTACAGTAGCAAACGAAAATAGTGGTGTTCAGGGTTCCATACAAAGAATGTATCTTATTACCCACCACCATCACAAGAAATCTATATATCCCTTTTTGGCGTTTCCTTTCTATATAATTTTCCCTAAAACTTCAAAAATGATTTTGAATCAGTCAAGTTGACATCTGTCCAGCCTATCAGTCACTAATAATATTTTCAAACATATATATTAATATTTCTACTGCTCCAAATTAATGATCACAAAATGAATTATAGAATGTTGCATTAATATTTAGTTTTAAGTGATGCTTGGGCATAAGTATACATTTACGTTATAATAGAAAAAGGCATTGCTGCATTATTTGTGAACTTCTGAAAGAATTGCAAACATTTTCCAAGTACAATGATCTAGTTCTTCCTTCAAAAACAACAGTTTATAAGTATACTAAGTTTGAAATTGACAAGCATCCATAGAGAGCTGTAGAAAAAATAAGTGCCAGAACTGAAATTCCAAAGCACTAAAACATTGTCACGTGTCCTCTCTGGCCATTTCAACACAGTGGATGAATACTTGGCACATGCAGATCATCTTGTGACTGTGACTAGATTCTATTGGTAGCTACTGTGTCTAGCTGCTGTTGAGTCAGCCCCCGACTCATGGTCACCCCACGTGTTGCAGAGTATAACTGTTCCATAGGATTTTCTTGGCTGTAATCTTTATGGAAGCAGATCGCCAGGCCTTTTCTTCTGCAGAGCTGCTGGGTGGGTTTCAACTGCCAACCTTTCAGTTAGCAGCCGGTCGCAAACCATTTGCACCCCCCAGGCTCCTTCTCTGTTGGTAGGGACAACCTCAAAGTCCCTGTACAGCCCTCCATTACTTCTCCCTCCTCCATTCTAATCCCAAAACACAGAATTTATTAAAAATGCTTTGCTTCTATGATCTTCTAACAGGAGACGTTTAAGAAGCAATTAATAATGCTGAGCGAAAGTTAGTATCGAATTTAATCAAGTGTAGAAGAACAGAGGCAAACTAGGTACCCCAACAGCAAATCAGCCAAGGATATCATGCTTTGAAAAGCACTGCACACAAACATTACAATCACGCGTTTTTTCCTCTCCCACTCTTAACCCCACTTAAAATTATTACCTTGCAGCCCAGATTTTAAAATTATTAGACACTAAAGAGAATGAGATTTTTTTATGTAACACATGTGACCTGTCCTAATCAGAGATTAACATGAGGAAGACATGTCTAATCATCAACATAATAAGATCCATTTGCCAGAGTTAGGCAATTATCCTTTATTTCACACTCCACAAAGACAAAGCACTCCTGTGAGACCAAAGCTGTCTTTGCAGCTCTCAGTGACAGCAGTACCTCACAGCTCTGCAATGACACCAAATCCCTGAATAGAATCAACTTAGATAAATACATTACTCACATACTGTTGAAGAGCTCACGGTATGTTTCATCACCTTTGCCTTCTGACATGAGGCTATCCAGTTTGTCAATTAGCTTGGCTTCCACCTGAAACATACCCAAATATTACTCTCTTTCTTCTCCTTCACAAGCAGGATTTCTAGGCAAATAGGAACATGTTTATTTCTGTAAGGGAAAAAGCCATAGCAAATTTTGTGATAGTGACATTATCAGCTGTGGTTACGAGCAGACACCCCTTGGAATTCTAGGGGGTAATTTATATGGGACTATATAACTTTGAACTCCCAGTTGGGTAGCATCTGCTGCTGCCAAAGACTTTTATTTGTTGATTCAAACACAAATGCTTGTAGCCCAGCTTAAATGCTTGAATCCTTTTTTAGGTGCTACAAAAACTGGCAAGTCCTAGCTCTCTCTCTTGTTTTTAAATCAATCAATCAATCAATCTATCTACATATACATATATACACACACATGCACACACACATATGTATGAACATCAGCAAACTTACATGTTCACACACATTAATTTAAATCTTTGACTTGTTTATATTTATTTTGTTTCTCAAGACAGTTCAGAGTTGCACGGAATCTTTGGTGAAGTTGAGAAATTGTCCTATCCATGTGAAAATGGTAGATCTATAAAAATATTTTAAGTCAGCAATAAGAAGCTTGAGAGAGAAAGAAAATACCTCCTGAAAAATGTAATCCAAACATTTATATTTTTAAGGGCATAAATCCTCTGGAACTTGAATATCACAAGAAAAAAATTCCTTCGTCTATCTGGAGCAGTAGTTAAGTGCTTGGCTGCTAACCGAAAGGTTGGCTGTTCAAACCCACCAACCCCTCTGTGGTAGAAAGATGTGGCAGTCTGCTTTCATAAAGATTTACAGCCTTGGAAACCCAATGGAGCAGTTCTACTGTGTCCTATAGGGTCGCTATGAGTTGTAACAGACTCAACAGCAGTGGGGTTTGGCTATCTGAGGCAGCAGGAGAGAGAGAAAATGAAAACCTCTCCATGGCTATGGAGACTAAAACAATTAGGAACTGGGTGGGTATATTATTTGACTTTGTCAGAGAACTAAGCTCAGTCATTCTTTGGAACCACATTTCAATCAAGAAATAAAGACAAGAGAAGGAAGAAGTGTTCCCCCCTCAAGTGTAGTTTTTAGTATGCTCTCATTCGCCTGTTAAACCAAAAACCAGTTGCCATCAAGTTGATTCTGCCTCATGGCAACCCCATGTGTGTCAGAGTGGAATTGTGCTCCATAGGGTTTTCAATGGCTGACTTTTCAAAAGTAGATCACCAGGCCTTTCTTCCGAGGTGCCTCTGGGTGGACCTGAACCTCAAACCTTGTGGTCAGTAGCTGAATGGGTTAACTGTTTGCACCACCCAGGCACTCCCATTTACCTATTAGTTCTCTTAAAAATGAATGCAGATATTGACACAGGTGAAACACTCACGCTTTTGGCAACAGAAGGGTTCTATGCACACACTCAAATTGCTCATAGAGTTGGTAACCAGTTCTAAAAGTTGAGGGAGGCTGCATTTGGAGCAGCATGAAGGAAAGCCAAATCTCACGGGCGTACAAGATTAACACAGTCACTGTTTAAAGAGGTAACAAGGCTACTATCTCCAACTTGAGGGACTTGGCATGGCAAAAGCAGACAAGACGTTATGTGATCTGGTTTTATAATAAGAACATCTGTCTTTCCAAAACTGGGGCAGAAGTGTTAGAACCGATGTCAACGAGAAATCATAGGCTTATCCCCTTGGAATTTCCTTTGCAAGAATTTCCATTGCTTTCCCCTTTAAATTAATTTTCAATGCTTCAAGCAAAGAGCAATAAAACATACTGTGAATCAAATGCTCAAAGCTCAGCTGTTCATCAACTACAATGGGCAGACCACTGAGAGCCCAATGAATTTAAGAACCATTAACCCTCTGATTTCTCTGTGCTGTCCAACAGGGAGCAAATAAAATCCCTGTCAGTTCTTAAATACAGACCTGGGAAATCACAGAAATTTTTAGCTGAAAGAGAACTAAATGGTTTTTCAGGGCTTCCCTGGAGGCTCAGAGAAACAGACCAGAGAGATGTGTCCAAGGCCATGTGGCCAGGGAGTGGGTCAGGCCAGGCCTGGAATCCAGGTCTCCTGACTGCTGGTCTGGTGCTCATTTACCAACTCAGAGCTTGAATCTGGGAGCTCAGAGATGCTTGAGGAGAACCAAAGCTCTTCCAGCTGCTCTGAGGAGCACTTTCACCTACCTGTTTAAAGTTGCCACTTCGCCTCTGCTCCCAGTCCATCATATCATGGAAAATAGGAATCATGACATTCCGGAGATCTGCCTGGGGTATCAAGGTCACTTCAAGGAAGGGGCCAATCAGGGCGGGGATGAAATGAAGCTTGTGTTCTCCTAAATTGAATAAAATATTTGACTTTTAGCATGTGTAGTCTTAATAAGACTTCAGAAATTAATATTATAAAATTTGTTTAGAACTTTTACCTAACTATATTTAATTACAGTTGTTCCCCTAAGCAAGAAAATGTTTCCCTAAGCAATTATATACACAGTAAATTTCCATAAGTTGAATAATAAGTTCTCCATTACTTTTTATTATAAGACTGGAGATTTACTTTTTTCATCTTAAAAAAAGTCATAAGGTACAATGTTAAAAATTATATAAACCATCAGGATTTGGTTATGTATACTACTGTACGTTCATACATTGAATTTTTATACAATCATTAAAAATGAGATTGAAGAATGGTAACATGGGAGAAGGTTTTCAATATAATCAAGTGAAGAAGCAAAGTATAATACAGTATGCACAGGTATATCATGTTCATTCATATATGTGTATATAGGTATAAATATATATATGATAGTCCAGAAGACTGTACCTTCTAATGTTAACCACGTTGGTTATTACTGGGTAATGAGATTACAGATGAGTTTTACATGTGAAAAAAAGCGATTCCTATCTATATTTAAAAATTTTTCTAGAACATATGTTTTTTTAAACATAATAAACACACACCTCAATAAATATCTAAATGATGGTCTAAAAAAAGTATATAACCATTTTCTGAAAAGACTAAAACATGTTGCAATAGTGAATTCAAAATGGGGTATTACCAAGTGCTAAAAGGTATGGTATTGACAATAAGTAATTCAGAGGAAAGGAAGGTTGAAGTGTGCATGGACAGATGATTTCATGTTGCAGGTCGGTGTTAAGTTCACTCTGTAACTCTGATCTTCTATGTTAAATCTCACAGACGAATTTCTATTTTTATAATCAGTGTACTGCATGTGCCAGAAAATGCACTATTTCTCAATAGCCAATCTTTAGCATCATGAACAAAAGCATATGATACTGACAGCATCCACTTAAAACCCACAGAGCAAGATGAGAGGCTGAGCAGAAGACAGCTGGCTTCATGAAAGGGCAATTTTCCCCTTATTCCTTTCTATCTTTGATCTTTTGTAGAAAGGGCTGAATACTAACAAAGTCACATTGTTCCCAGTTACTTGCCGATTTCAGAGTTAAATACCTTCACATTAATGATAGGTTTCTCTATTTTGCTTTTTGTACCAGAAGGCATTAGGATGCCCAGCAAGCTCAGACATTCATGTGCAAAGGACACTATATAAATCCAGAGTGCAAATGTAAATATACAGATTAAACTTAATTTGACTTTAGAGAGGTTTTCAAAGGAAAGAGAATATGAAAGAAAGGTTTTGGACAAGAGAAAGACAAAGGATGATGGATGAGCTCAGAGATGGGAAAACCCAAGTGCTTGTGTGTGAAGTCACTATTTTTTGTGAGTGGGACTGCCTTGGGATATATCAGCTATCTTTAGAATGTAACTCTCTCCCTGGATAACTTACCTATTCTCAGTGCTGTGCAACATGAGCAGAAGTGTAAATGAGTCATGAACAAGCTTTTCAAATCTTGGCATAGATATAACACTGACGAGCTTGTTGCTAGGTGCCATCAAGTTGATTTCAACTCATAGCAACCCCAAGTAACAGAGCAGAACTGCTCCATAGGGTTCTCTAGGCTGTAATCTTTACAGAAGCAGATTACCAGGTCTTTCTCCCAAAGGAGAAGCTGGGTGGGTTTGAACCACCAGCCTTTTTGTTGCTTAACTATTGCAGCATCAGGGCTCTGACAATAGCTTAGCACTTGAGTAAAGAGGGCATGCAATGACTCCTGGACAAGCATTTAAACTTCTTAAACATTTTAAAACCAAACATGGACATAGAGATTTTTTTTTTTTTCCTTTAGGTTAAAAATTCAAGATCAAGTGAATATATTAATTCTGTTGTTGTTGTTAGGTATTGTAGAGTCAGTTCCAACTCATAGTGACCTGATGTACAATAGAACGAAAAACCACCTGGTCCTGTGCCATCCCCACAATTGTTGCCATGTTTGAGCCCACTGTTGCAGCCACTGTGTCAATCCATCTTGTTGATAGTCTTCCTCTTTTTCGCTGACCTTCTACTTTACCAAGCATGATGTCCTTCGTCAGGGACTGGTCCTTCCTGATAACATGTTCAAAGTATGTGAGATGAAGTTTTGCCATCCTTGCTTCTAAGGCGCATTCTGGCTGTACTTCTTCTAAGACAGATCTGTTCGTTCTTCTGGCAGTCCATGGTATGTTCAATTTCTTCACCAACACCATAATTCAAAGGCATCAATTCTTTTTCCATCTTTCTTATTCATTGTCCAGCTTTAGTATGCATATGAGGCAAATGAAAATACCATGGCTTAGGTCAGGCGCATCTTAGTCCTTAGGGTGACATCTTTGCTTTTTAACACTTTAAAGAGCTTTTCCAGCAGATTTGTCCAATGCAATGTGTTGTTTAATTTCTTGACTGCTGCTACCATGGGCGTTGATTGTGGATCCAAGTAAAATGAAATCCTTTATTATGTCCTCAGAGCATGAGCATTTCTGTCATGATACAACTCTCCCTATCTCAGTAACATGGTAGGAAAGCTACTACTTGTAACTGAATATTTCAGAATATACAAGGGGCCACAACACAGCATTGCACAAGCTTCTGTTTTGAGGAATGTGTGTTTAGAAAAACTTCTCTACACTCCCCGATCAAGAGAGGCCATAGAATCCTCTATGTCTACTTTCCTAGACAAGGCATTGCAGCAGTCAAAGCAATGATCTGAATCTTCAGTTCTTTAAATTATTATCAACAAAAAGCCAGTATATGGAGCAACGGAGAGCTGGGAAATGGAGAGAAAGAGCCCCAAAGATGTTGTTTGGGCTCTTGAAAAATAGTCATGCTGAAGACCCACCCACCTTCAGGCTTCCTAGGTATAGGAAACAATATATTTCTTTAACACGAGTTTAAGTGAGATGTTTTGGGCTTTGGAGTTTGTCAAATGCAACCAGCAAAGCTCTAATGCACTAGTTAGAATGTAAGCTTAAGCTGCTTCTGTCAAAGACCCTCTGAGCAATGCCTTGCCCACCCCTTTAGAAGCCAATATGGCAATAAAGAGGAGATGGAAGGCCCTGTGCTAAGAGTTTACGAGTTTGAATTTCCTCTGCGTTTCCATTCATATGGAAAAGGTGTCCTTGTTAGAGGACACTGGTCTGAACTGCCTTCTAGCTTAATATCTAGAGGACCTATATCTAAAGGAGTCTTGGTGCTGCAACAGTTATCGGCTCGGCTGCTAACCCAAAGATTGGCAGTTGGAACCCACCCAGCTTCTCCACAGGAGAAAGATCCAGCTATCTGCTCCCATGGAGCCCTGGTTGCTCAGTGGTTAAGAGCTTGGCTGCTAACCAAAAGGTCAGCAGTTCAAATTCACCAGCCGCCCCTTGGAAATCCTATGGGGCAGTCCTACTGTTGTATAGGATTGCTATGAGTTGAATGGACTCGACAGCAACAGGTTTGGGTTTGGCTAATCTGTTCCCATAAAGATTACTGCCTCTATGGGGCAGTTCTACTTTGTCACATGAGGTCACTTTGAGTCAAAATCAACTTGACGTCACCCAACAACAACAACAGATGGCTTATTATCCACTTTCCAACCTCCATTTGTGATGCAGTCCCAGGGCTGTCTCAGACATCTACCTCCAGTCTTCATGCTGTGTCTGGATTGCCCTACGGGAACGAAGTTCTCATGATCTCTACTGGTAACATGCCCACCCCCTCCTTCAGCTGGCACAGACACAGTGCGCTGGGCATCTGTGAAATACCTCATTCTTGGGATTGGGTGCATGTGGGATTGGATGCACACCAGAGAACTCACACCACCAGGGAGTTGCTCCTACATCACAGTTGGGAGCCATATTCTATCTTGGGTTTAGTTTCAATGCGAGTGAAAGTGCTTAGACAAAACTGCTTTGAGCATCTAGGCAGGAATACAGCCCTAGGCACAACTCCCAGGTCCCAGCCCATCTAAAAGTCTCTACATCACTGAAGGTACACAGTCATTTCCTCTCTCTCTGAGGTTTCATCAAAGGTAACTTGATTGTTTCTCATCATCTCTAAATTAGTTATCCACATCCATTATATGTGAGGAAGAAATCTGACTTGTAATTCCTTTTGTGTTCCTACTTTTATTTTTGACCCAGGTAACACTTCATCTTTCCCAAGGGACTGTTTAATTTTCCTCATCTGAGCAAGTATACCTCCTTCATAGTTATCAAAAGAAACTTCCTTATTAATCTAATCTTGTGTATTTTCTTCCAGAAGAATGAATACTTTCAAGACTGACAAACCTGTGGCAGAATACACAGAAATGTCAGTTTCTCCATATTTGTTCTCCCTACGTTCTGCCTCCCTACCGCCATATAGGGTCGCTATGAGTTGCAGTCAACAACAACCCCCAACACACACATTTCAAGCAGGTAACTAGCAGCTAGTTTGCAGTTCCTTTCCTCAGTTTTTTTTTTTTTCCTGTCAGGGCAGAAAGCAGAAACAACCTGAATTCAGTCACTCTTACTGACACTTGTAAAACCCCGTTGTTGCTGTTAGGTGCCATTGAGTCTTTTTCGACTCATAGAGACCCCATGTCACAGAGTAGAACTGCCCCATAGGGTTTTCTTGGCTGTAACCTTTATGGAAGCAGGTTGCCAGGTCTTTCTCCTGCTGAGCCACTGGATGGGTTCAAATCAACAACCTTTCGGTTAGCAATTGGTTAGCAGTCAAGTGCTTAACTGTTGCGCCACAGGCCTCCTTAGTAAAACGCTAAACCCCCTGAAAAGCTTAACTAAGATGTCCTGGTAGGTGAGGAGAAGAGTCAAAAGGGGTCAGAGAGATTCCTACAGGGACAAAGCTCGCAAGTCCTGGTATTAGTGGGTCTTACTACCTGCTCCATGACCCTGCCCTAGGAGATGGCTTCAGGGCTCAAAGTCTAGCCACAGAGGGCTGGGTCCCGGCAGAGCCATCAGACTGAAGGCATCATTTGTCCAGGACAAAGGACATTTTGGCAGTTGACTGGTAACCAGGAGGGCCTCTCTGCTGCCTTGACACCGTGTAAGACATGAAACCTTTGCACAGCTCTCGGGTATGGGAGGTAGAAAGGGGATGGCAAAGAGAGGGGAAATAAAATGGAATTTCCTGCGGGCCTGTATGGGTCTTGAACACTCAAGTTGATGAAATGAGCTTCAGAGCCACTATACTACTATCTTAGTGATGTTTCAGCCTTTCCCAGGCCTCTCTAATGAAGAACATCATTAGCATACATTTATCTTATTTACCACCGTTTGCTCGAATATTTCTGAATCTCTTCTAAAAAATCTCTTGTATTTATAGCCATTTCAGAATCTGACTTTCTTCTCTTAAATTTTTTTTATGATGAAAAAAATTAGATCTATACTAAATTAGAGAGAATAGTCCCTCTGCACCCATTACCCAGCTTCAATAATTATCAACATTTTTGTCAATCCTATCACCCTAATTTTTTTTTCTGTAGTATTTTAAAGCAAGTTTGAGACATCATATCATTATACTTATAAATATTTCAGTTAGCATCTTTAAGATAGGACATTTACAAACACAGAATCACAATGCTGTTATCACACGTAACAAAAGCAAATAATAATTTCTTAATCGAAAACCCAACTTATATTAAAATTTCCCCAATTGTCTTAAGACATATTGTGTACAGCTGGTTTCTTTCCATCAGAATCCAAACAAGGTCCACACACTACATGTTGTAGCCTGATTTTTTTTATTGGCAATAAGAGGGTCATAGAGAAGCTACACCTCCACGTAAATCTTTGTGCAGGAATTCATGAGGATAGCCTTATTTGCTGTAAACACACTTTGAGGACACAAAATCTGTGTAAACCTGAATAAGCTCTCCAACCATAGAAAATTTAATTCCTAACCGACCAGCAAAGCAAGATTTTGAGCTGTGTATGGCAACAGCAAAATAAACTTGATTCAAATTACTTATTTTTAAACCGCAGTTTTAGTACACTTTCCCCATCTCTAATTGTCGGCCACACAGTCTTGTTTTGAATTTAGGGCACCTGCTACTCAGGTGGTTAGAGTTTTATATTCATGCACACAGAACAGAGTGCTAGAGAAGTACTATTTTTCCAAGCAGTTACAAGGTCCTGTGTTTGCAAATGTGGAAGAAAGAGTCCACTCCATATTTAGCAAGAATGTTAGTTCATGTAAAAATAGAAAGGGGAAAAAAAAACTTAACCTTGCCTCAAGATGAATGTCAAAGGTGGGTCACAGGAGTAAAGACTAACCTCTTTACCTGCAGACTATACTTGCAAGTTAGGTACAAATGGTTCAAATTTAGGGAAAAAATACATTCCACCCCCCTTTAACAGAGTATTTTTAGTCCTTCAACTTAGAAGAGGAGAATATTGAAAAATAACACACTGAAGATAAGGTGTTTACTTATCACTACCTGGTCTGCACTCTTCAAACAAATTATTTTAATTATACGATGAGAGTAATGTTGTGTCTAATGCGCTCTATGCACTGGAGACAAGCAGCACAATTCCAAGCTGCAACGAGGAGCTGAAAGTCTGTCTCAAGGGAAGAAAGGAGGCCCTGCCTTGTTTACTGGTGGGATTCTACAAGTTGCCATCAGACAAAAAAACCTTTGGTTTCATTCCTACGTTCCTAACTAGATTGCATAGAATTGGGGCTGAAGCATAAACTGGCAGAGCCACTTACTCATCCCTGTAGAGATGAAAACGGGCCCTGCTCGCTCAACAGCTGCAAGACCCAGGGCAGAGAGGAAGAGAAGTTAGAATTGGCTTCACTCAGTTCAATACATAAAATATCCAAATATTGACTTACTTTTGGAGAAAAAGTTTAAACCTTCTGTATGTAAATATGCTATAAAAGCACATTTAATACTATAGATAAATCATTATGCAATTTTAGAATTATGAAATATTTTAAGCACACACAACTGAATGTCATATTTTAAAACTGAACTCTTAATAGGAATAAATATGTTTTTCTTTGTATCTCCAAAAATAATTTACACATAATCAATGCTTCATAAACTTTGTTAAACTGAATTTATACACTGGTTCCATTAAAAAATGCAAACTTATGATTACTTGAATAAATTTTCCTCTAGCATTCAAAATACTCAAACCAACCAAACCAAACCTGTTGCCTTCAAGTCGATTCCAGCTCATAGTGACCTTATAGTCAACATGATATAATTATAGGTAAATCAAATTATAACTAATACATTTTGCTACTCCTAACTAACAAGCTAATTTAAGGTCTAAAAAGGGTATTAAAATAATACCCAGAATACTTAATTTTTCTTACCATTTCCTAAAAATATACATTGGAATAGAGGGGGCTTTAACATTTGTGAACATTTTCCACTTCTAGCTGTTGTACAACAGCAACAACCTTTAAAACTCTCCTAGTGTTTTGGAAGACTCAGAAAAGTCACGATATAATTCCAGGGAAATAATGCAGGAACCAAGAAATAAAGCATATATTTATACATACCTTACACGCAAACTATGTCATACTGGGAATTCGCAAGCTGAGTATAATGAGCCTTTTCTAATAGAGTCCTAGAACTGTGCTAGAGCTAGTATTCTGAGCTGGAAAAATTACGGAAGGGGATAGTGTTGTCTAAGGCAGTCCTTTTCCATCTTTAGTCAAGTGCTTAAGAATCACCTAGAGAACTTGATAAAACTCAGATTTCTGTGTCCCACTATCAGAGATTCTTTCAGGAGGTCTGGAGCGGAGTGAGAGAATCTGCATGTCTTAGAACCTTCCAGATGATGCAGATGCTGCTGGTCCACTTTGAGTACTGAATAAATGTTTCATGGGGACCAGTATGCTCTGGACATTTTTTGTATTCTCTAGATCTCTGGGTAAAACTGACAGAAGTATTTAAAAATGAAAACCAGAGAGGGAGAAATCTTATTGTTTTAGAATAAAGGCAAAATAGAGGAAAAAAGTTTATGAAGTATACAGTGATATCTTTAGGGTGTGACTAAAGGTGCCAGCTTTATTTAGCCAGGCCAATGGTTAAGTCCTAAATCCACAGTATCCTGAGTTGGATAAAGATTTATGTGGAAATAACCACACACGGCAATGCTGAGATGTATCTAGAAGAGAAAAACTGTCATGTTTTTGAACATTCTGGTAACCCAGTCACATCTGTCCTGGTCTTGTAATTTGAACTCCTATAAGAGCCTAAACAAATACAACTGCCATCAAACAGCATTTCAACATAGTATTCTTTGGAAAACATCTTGCTGAATCATTGCCAGTTGCAAGATGGATAACACAGCCGCCTTGATCTGCTTCGGAATGAGAAGAAGGGCACAAAGAATAAATAAAACATGAAGAGTTACAGGCGCACTCTTCAAGTAAGGCAAAGTTTGATACTATTTTTTGAACGGAACTTAAGGACAAATTATGGACTTGTTCCCGTTGGCCTTGGAGAGCTGGAGGTTGTTTACAAGATGTTAAGGAATTTTTTTATTTTATTTTATTTTTCTGAAATCACAAGCAAACACTGAAGATTGAGCGAAGGTATATACCTCAAGTTTCCCTAACTTGCTATGTACAATAGCAACGATCCTGGTCAGAAATCACTTGGTAATATGAATTGAAGGAAAACATAATGGTCCTATTTTCATGTTTTCGAATGTTCACAGTAAACAAATCCTGCCATCTCCAAGGCGCGCTTGGATGAGCCCAAGAGAGAAATGCTTTCAGGTTAATGTATATTCAATTCAAATAGGTCAATCACTTTAACAAACCACAAGGAGAAATTAAAATGCAGTAATATAGTAAGTGAATACTACTAACTTGCATAGTTAACATACCAAATTAAATAAGTGGGTCTCTAGAAAGAGACTTTATGCCAGTGAGATTTTAAAACAATTTATTTTTCAAGTATTATTTTTTTCTGTGCAACCAGACCTGTGCCATCAATTTGCAGGAATAATATGCTCTATCTACTACGGCAGATTAACAAAACTGAATCTAACAGTCACTTAGCAACTGCAGATGCCTTTAAAATCCTTTGGTTATACTCTTTATGATACAGTCAATGGTTTCAAGTTTTTAAAAGCGGTGATGCTCAAGTCAGTGTTTCATGAAATTTAATCTAAATTTATTAGAATCCATAGCCTGAATTCAAAGTTCTAGAAATTTTAAGTAGTTACAGTCCCAAGTTCTGAAAGTTTAGCTCATCCCTAGAAATAATGTGTATATTATTAGAGCAACACTAGATTATCAAATTTATCATTCATTAATAATGAAACACGTCGAGGCAAGGTGATTTTTCAGACAGATGTCAATTTAAAGAATTAGTTGTAACCTCATTCAGTGCCAAAGTGTCAATTACTTTCCATAGATATCTTTATTGGTTTAGACATTTGATTTCAAATGCTGTCATTGGTAAATTGCCCTTCTTCATTTGTAGGCTTAAAAGTACAGTGATGAGCTTTACAATGGAGGTGGTTTCTCTTTTCATCACTTACCCAAGTTTTGCCACATGCTGAATATTTCACAACCCATTGTTACCCGCATGTCACCATACCTGAAATAGAACAAAAATCAAACCTAACAAAAAGCCTCCAGAATGAAGCAGTGTTTGTATCTCATTAGGACACAATCTATCATTCTGAAACAGAAGGCAATATGTTTTTTTTAAAAAATATTATTGTTACATATATGTATATATAAAACAAAATTTGCCTTTTTGTAATATATATACAAAACATAACAAAATTTGCCTTTTTAACCATTTTTAAGTGCACAATTCAGTGGCATTAATTACATTCCCAATATTGTGCAAGCATTACCACTATCTATTTTTATTTCCCATTTTCATCACCCTAAGTAGTAACTCTGTACTCACTGAGCAAGAACTCCCCATTCCCCACTCCACCCAGCCCTGGTAACCTCTGATGGCAATATATTTTCAATTAAAGATGTTTAATGTACATGTCTTGATGCCTCTAATTCAAACCCTTATATAAATCCTTTAGTAAAAGAGATTTATTTTATGCTTCTATGATAATTTTGAATCTTGAAAGACTCAGGCCAAAAGAAAAAAAAGTGTTCAAAAATAAGTTCAAAATATTGAAATCTCCAGAAAAGATTACTTCTTGTCTTCTTGCTCACTGCTGCTCCACTGTGTGATTTCCAGTTACAGACATTTTGATTTATGAACCATTTGAACTAAACACCCTTCAAATGGCACAGTATTGGATGAGCCTCATATTCCCACTGGGTTCTACATTGGTACTTACTTTTCTAACACTTTTTTCTTTTTGGAAGGTGTGAACATCTCCAACTGCAGACACAACTGGTTTATGAAAATGACTGCAAGGTAAAAGTAGGAATCCCAGATCTAAAATGACAATAAGATATTTAAATACCATGACGTTACAAAAAATATTTATGGGTGAAGTGACATGCTATCTTGGATTGGCTTTAAAAGTGGTAAGTGGATTGGCATATAGCTGAAATAAGATTGGCCACGAATTGGTAATAGTTGAAGCTGGATACGGGCACATGGAGGTACATTATACTATTTTCTCTACTTTTATATATACTTGAAATTTTATACAATAAAGAAGTAAACTAAATAAACAAACACTATTTATTTATGTATTGCTTCAATGCCATATATGAGGTTTCAAGAGCTCTTTGGTATATGTTAAATGGTAGATGTTTTGTTACTCTTATAACATGTCTGAGTACCTCCAAGGAGGCTGAGGTATAAGACGGATTACTTTATACTTCTTTGAATTCATTTTTGGAAGTCCTTTTAATTTAGAACTTTAAAATATGTATATACGTCTTTGGATATGCTAATTGATTTAAATTCAGAAAGTATATAAAAATTTCCTGCTCAGACAAATCTTTGGAGTCTAAGTTTTCTTATACCAAAAACAGCATCAGAAAAAGATTAAAATAAAATGTCCAGAAATAAACTTAACCAAAAATATTTAGAACGTAATGGAGAAAAACTACTTCTCTATTGACACCATGTAAAATTAAAGACAAAAACACACTAGAGAAAACATAGTGAAGAATTAATACCCTTTATACATAAACATTTCTTAGAAATCAAAAAGAATACGATAAAATCCCCAAAGAAAACAATGAACCAAGGTCAAGGACAATCCACAAAATATGAATTTTAGTCTATAACTAGTAACCAAAGAAGTGCAAATTAAAACAAAAATGATTTTTCCCCTCTTTAAACTGTCAAAGATCAAGGAAAAAAAAAAAGATGTCTGCCCTAATGCTGGTAAAAATATAGGGAAACAGGCAAATAAATACAACTGGTACAGAACTTAACAATTTCAGTTATAAAAATTTATCCAAAGAAGTAATTAGGGATATACATAAAGTTTAATTTTGTAAGATGCACATAATAAGTGTAATTAAATGAAATAGCAGAAATAACTATCAAAAAGTAGCTCTCCAATTATGCAATTTTAACATATTGATAATTATTATAAAATGATACAATGAAATCTTTTACAGCCTTTAAAATTACATTGGTTTTCATCTTATTTGTATTCTTTTGTATTTTCTAATTATCGAACCAGGAAATTTTATAAATGTTTAATATGAAAAATGGTATTCAAAAAAGAATAAGGAACAAACATGCCAAAAACACAGAAACAGCATTAAGAAGGGAAGCCAATTTAGCATTGTCTATCTTTGCTTACCGTTTATCATTTACCATTTGAAAAATAGTATATCAAGAATTCTTAACGCACTCTGGCATAAATCACATTATATTATAGATGCACAGAAAGTTTTGCCGTCAAGAATCTTACAAATCTTCCTTTTTTTTCCTTTTCATTAATTCATTTAAAAAAGTGGGAATATAGAGAAGTAAAGGAACAAAAGGGATTACTTTGTTAACGTTTTCTTTATATAGATCTCTATTAAAAAAAAAAAAGTCTTAAAAACATTTTCTAAGTCCCCTAAGTCATGCATGGGGATCATACAGAAAACAGCAAGAATTAAATGTATAATAACAATAAAGAACTGTTTCTTAAGCATTATGATCTCCACTAGGTTGACGAGCATTATGATAGGCCTAATTTGTTCACAAATATAATGAAAACTGTTCTAATATTATTCATAACTAAAACTAATATGGTCAAAGATTAATCTGAAGTAGGTAGAAGAAATTTATTTTTCTACTATTAAGAGAGAGAAAATACACTAGGTAATTTCCTAAAGTACAATGTGAAACCTTTTAGTCAAAGCAAAATAGTTATCAAAATGGGTATTTACCTTATAATCAAAGTTTTCATTTAAGAAGTTCTTACGAAGAGCATCTGAGAGGTACAGAACTGTTGTAATAATAACACTAGTGACAAAAAAAATTAAGTTAGAAACTTAACATCAGTGAAAATCATTTATTAGAAAAGAATTGAAAGCAACTAAGATAAAAGAATGTCTCCTTCAGTAAGCATGTGGAGAAACATTAGATAATTCATATCTGAAACAAAAAAGAAGAGAGACACCAGGCCTCCCACCTTCCCCCAAAACAAAATCTATTATTGACTTCGGGTGATTTGTAAAATTATACACAGAAAAACTATGAACTCATATGACGCAAAAGAACTACATTAGTATCTTAATGTTTTAAAATGTTTTCATTAATTTCTGAATAAGGCAAAGTGACTTAATACAAACATAATACACCATATTTGATTAACAAGAAGACACTTTTTAAAAATAGAAAAAAAAAGAAATGGCTCTCAAAAATGGACATAGGATAAAATGAGAGAATTTATTATTTATTAAATGCTTCCTCTCTGCTCTGTCCCGTGTATGGTGTTAGAGGGTACAAAAGACCTTGGATCGCAAATTTCCTCTCTCAGGAAGACAAAGCTCCCACAAAAGAATTACAGATTGTGAACTCATCTATAAACCAGTAGTAATCTGTGTGAAACTGACAGTGAGTGTTACAGCAACTCAGAGAATGGAGCATTTCCAGGGTAGAAAGATTAGGAAACGCTTTAGAGAGAGAACACATAAAACCGTATATATTTTTCTGGGAAGATTATAAAAAATGTATATAGATAAGCATCTAAGGAACACAGCTCAACTAGCTTGACAAAAAATAAGGATTTGTCGAGCATTCCTCTTTAGAGTTCTACAATTTGTTCAAAATCTCATTTTTACAGCTATAAGGGGGTATATTAAAAATTGAATGTATTTTCGACTGGTTCATTGAACGTTGTTGCTGTTGTTAGCTGCCTTGAAGTCTGCCCCCGACTCATGGGGACCCCATGCACAACAGGATCGGACAATTGTGGTCCATAAGGTTTTCACTGGCTGATTTTTCGAAAGAAGATCACCAGGCTTTTCTTCTGAGTCTGTCTTAGTCTGAAAGCTCCACTGAAACCTGTTGAGCATCATAGCAACTCAAGCCTCTACTGACAGACAGGTAGTGGCTATGCTTGAAGTGCTTTGACCAGGAATCGAACCTGGGGCTCCTCTGTAGAAGGTGAGAATTCTACTACTGAACTACCACTGCCATCCATTGAATGCATGATAGAGCACTGTATTGAAACAAGAAACGCCACCCTCTACAATCTGCTAAATATTCTTGATATAATGATGGGATATGGCCTCTAAAAATAAGAGTGCACAGGGCTAGAAACATCTTTAAATGACTCTGCTTCAAATGCTTTTTGTTTATGTTTATAATATTTAGCCCCCGTCAGAGAGGCAGCTCCCAGAGCTTTTTGTGATAACTGAGCACCAAGACACAGTTCCTAGGTGCACAAGTCCTCAAGCCAGCTAAAGGCATTTTATACATCATTGCTCCTTCAATGTGGTCAATAGCTGTGGAGCTTGGGGGCCTTTCTTTACTTGTTCCAATTTATCCATAACCAGGTGGCTTTTCTGGTTTTATTGTTTTACTTATGACTCAGTTTCTGAATATGGGGACATTTCAAATCACAGCGCTCCAGATGAAAAGCCAAGAAAAGTTGGCAGTTTGCTACCACAAATGGTCAAAATGCTGATTTCTGCCCTAGACACGCATGTACGAGGTTCACTCTTGAGAATCATAATCTGTGGTTTATGTGGTTTATATCATGGACACGGCATGATACAATTTATACACAAAGGAGGAACCAGTGTACAGGAAGACACAATTAATTGCTTCATGGTTTTTCAGTTGCACCTCATCTCCTATAATTTATCCATTTGAAAACTACTCCAACCTGATAATCTGCTCAAGCAAAAAGCCCATCTCCAAAAGTCATACATGGACTGAGAAAAACACTATTGTGGATAAACTGGGCCATCAACATTGAAAAACTAAGTAAATCCAACCTGGAGTATAGTGACTTTCCTACAACCTGGGTGGGTTTGATGGGGGTAGAAGAAGTCAACTGGACAGCCATCAAGGGAATTTATCTAAGCTAGCGGTTTTCAAACTTCAGTGTGCATAAGAATCACCTGAGGGGTGCATAAGACTTCAGGGCCTCACCACCACTACAGCATAGTGGGTTTGCAGTGGGGTCCAGCTAGATGAGTCTGATACAGGCAGAGGAGAAGACAGACAAGGGTTGAAACTTAGGAAACAACATTTGGGGAATTTGGCCTTGTGGTACCACTGTATCACTAAATGCCTAGTCCAATAAATGTTGAATGACTGCAGCCTCATGATTTTATTTCAGTCTATGTTTTGTTATATTTATTTGTTATACTAGATGATTCTAAAATGTTAAACTTATAAAACTTATTATACTTTGTTAGATGTTTTAAAGAACAGACTTAAATTAATAGCAAAGCTGATGGAAACTGGCACTCAAGGTGGAGGGCACAACATCAGCTAAAGCATGGAAACAGGAAGAGGAGTGATTTTGCTTTCAGTCAATTAAGTATGTAGTGTGGGCAGGGTAAAGAGAATGAAAAACAATTGAAATGGAGTGATTTTTAAAACTCCAATGACCTACTCCACAGGCAGTAATTCACTTACGTGGCAACAGCCCCAGTTTTGAGATATTAAACCCAAACCCTACAGAGCCCTTTCCTTCATGTATCCATTCTCACTATCAACTCTTTACAATTCATCAGGAGATACAATGTGTCTATATTTGCAAATCTTGAGTAAATATCTGCTGTAACTATTTAAATTTAGCACACTCATTTTAGTAATATGTAGTTTTGATAAAAATAAATATCTTACCTCTCCCTGGATTATAAAATCCTTTAAGGATAGTTATCCACGATTAAAAAAAAAAAAATAGCAGCTCTGTCAATGGATGCTCAACAAACTAGCTATTCTACCACTCAATGTTTCAACTTTCCAGGGTATTACATACTCTGACTTCTTTCCTGTTATTATAGATAAATGGTTAATGCTCCTAGACAAATTCAAGCTCTCTTTGTGTGCACCAGATTAGCACTACTCTAAGTGTGGTAAGCTTCCTTCATTGAGAAAGTCTACCACAAAAAACAATGTCAACTGGACTAACTGAGTGCTTAGAGACACAGTTAACTTATTTTGCAGTACAAACTCATTTCATTGCTGGACAGGTAATAGGCAATTCTTGGACCAACACACTGAGCAATACAGTGCAAGATCCCATCCCCACTTACCTACCCAAGGACACTGTTCCTTGAATTATCCCCATTTCCTTTAGCACCATAAATTTTTCTGTCTTTACTGGGCCATTCTTATTAGTAAATCAGTATGCTATAATATCTTATATTTTAAAAAGAATTCTATTCTTCATACCCCTTCCAGGTTTAGCCCTGTTTCTCTGTTCCTTTTTATACAGCAAAGCCCCTCTAAAAAGCTACCTGTAACTGTTATTTTTTCAGTTCCTATTCATTCTTGAGTTCTATCTAATCAAGCTTTCGTCTCCACCACTCCACTGAAATGGCACTTGTCAAGGTCACCAATATCAATTACATTGCCAAATTCCAGGGCCAAATGTCCATCCACATCATCCCCAACCCCCCTGCAGCTCTTGCTACTCTTTTCTTCCTAAACACTTTCTTCACAGGATTTTACACTCGATGGTGTTCTTCTTAAGTGACTGACTGCTCCTTTTCAGTCTCCTTTGCTGGATGCTTCTCCATTCTTGACCTCTAAATATTGGTGTGCCCCAGGGCTCAGTCCTCAGAACTTTTCTCTTTCAGTCTACACTTTCTTTCTGGGTGATCTCATTTAGTTCCATGGCTTCAAATATGGATGTGTGCTGATAATCCTCAATCTTAGAATTCAAGCAATGACCTCTTTCTTGAGCTCCATACAAGCATGTCTTGTTTCCTCTACTACATCTCCACTGAAATATCTAGTAGCATCTCAAACTTATGTTCAACATCGATTTCTCCACTTCTTCCACCCCTAAAGCTGCTTCTGTCTCAGTATTTTCCATGTCAGTGAATGGCACCATCATTTGTCCTTTTGCTCAGACCAAAAATCATCTTCAATTACTCTTTCTTTCTCTCTCACCCACATCCAGTCCATCTGCAGGTCCTATCATCTCTATTTTCAAAACCAATCTCAAATTTAACCATGATTTGCTACCTTTATTTCTATCCACCAGTCCAAGCTATCATTGTCTTTTACCTGGAATGCTGCATTAACCTCCCAACTGGTCCTCCCTGCTTTCTCTTTTTTCTCTTCACCCCCAAAATCTGGACCTTGTCTTCCTCTTCCAAACTCACCTTTACTTGTTCCTTCTCTCCCCATACTTTAGCCACACTGACATTCTTTCAGTTCTGTGAATGTGCCATATTCCCTCGACCACAAGGACCATTGTATATGCTATCCCTGCTGACAGGAACGTTTTTCCCTTGCTGTTTGCCTGTTTACTCATACTTTAGCTCTCGGCTCAAGTTCACTCCCTCACGGAACACCCTTCCTAGTCCAGTCCAGAACAAAGTCCCTTTCACAAACAGGTTCATTATCTTTATAGAACCGTGCTCTTTATCTTCATAGCATTTATTTTACTCATTAAACCAAAAACCCATTTCCACTGAGTCGATTCCGATTCATAGTGACCCTGTAGGACAGAGTAGAACCACCCCATAGGGTTTCCAAGAGCAGCTGGTGGACTCAAACTGCTGACCTTTTGATTAGCAGCTATAGCTCACCGTAGTTCTTAACCACTGCGCCACCAGGGCTTCTATTTTACACATTAAGCACTAGGAAATATTCACTAAATTAATGGGTTTGTGAATGAATGAATGACCTTATCCCTCTAAGGATCTTTAACTTCACAAATCACTTCTTTGCAATATAGATCTCATTTAAAACCTAAATTGGTTAAAGACAATCATCAACTAAAACAATTTAAGCATCTGGTGGAAAAAGCAAATGTATGATATGTTAGAGACCACCACTGCATACAAGATAAACAAAATAACGGCCTGAAATTCCAACTGAAGGACCAGGGAATTTTTACTTTCCGCAGTTAAGCAAGTTTGTTATAAGATTTATCTTCTTGAAAACATGTATAAAACTGTGACTTTATTTTTGTACTTTATTTTGCAATGTGTATGGGAAGGGGGTGGAGGGAAGCTTGTTTCAAAGTGCCCTGTATTTTTGGTACTTAATTTTCATCTCCCTTATGTTCCTTCTTTCTCAGATTGAGCAGTTGTCCTCATCAGAAACATCTATCAAGGACGTACAGTGGGCACTACACAGCTTTGCAAGAAAGAAAGAAAGAGAAGGTGTGTTTCTTCGCCTTGTGGAATTTACATTGGGCACATTTGCTGTGTTACCCAACACCAGACATTCAGGTGGAAATACACAATAAACATACAAATCACCAGTTGTTCTGGCCACAGCTTATGGCAGAACTTCACACAAAGCAGGGGAGCTCAGGATATAGGATAACACAACTTATGATGGAACAAGCTAAAGGCCATTTAACTTACTTGAGAGCACAGGAGGAAAGGACTCAAACATAAAAGAACATTCGCTTTGAAGGATGAGCTAATTCAGCTGAATTCAAGGGTAGGACAACAGTGACTTCTCGGCTAGTTGTTATCAATTTGAGATGTATTAAGTACACAAGTGGATTAGCAGAAGTAGGAGTGGGGTTAAAATGCCTCTTTGAAGGGCCCTGATCAAATGTTTGCCTAAGAAAGTACCACTGAAGAAAAGATAGTCAACTTCAGAGACTTAGATATAGCTCCTGAACTTGCTTCTACACAGTTACCCAGCTTCTTTGGCAAAATAGGAACCTTTTTTTCCAGTGTACTCTCTTTAACATATTTAAAATATCCTTAACATCTTTCAGAAATCTCTCTCTCTCATACTACATATATATACATATTTATGTATTTTTCCTCCCATTTGTTGTTGAGTTGATTCTGACTCATGGTGACCATGTATGTCAGGGTAGAACAGAGCTCCATAGGGTTTTCAGTGGTTGATTTTTCAGAAGTAGACTGTCTGGCCTTTATTCCAAGGAGTCTCTGGGTAGACTCGAACCTCTACCTTTCTGTTAGCAGTCGAACATGTTATCTGTTTGCAACACCCAAGCACTCTACCAATATCATAAATTCATAATCTACAAGTAAAGCACAAATAGCTGAGAGTTCATCTCTGTTCTATACTGCAGGAAAAACAAAGCAAGAAAAATCTCATAAGTTTTCAAAATCTGGATGGGAAATGACGAGGGTGGTTAAATGAGGAGAGGAGAGGTAAGCAGAAAGCATACAGCATGTGCTTTGCTCCAACTTGGCAGGTGTTTTGCCAGGCCCTAGAGTGCCATTTATAAATTAGGTTGGACTTGTAGCTGCCAGCCGTCACCAGTGGAGAAGCAATGCCAGCTTCCCATCAGCACTTACTTGGATGGCAACGTAATGATATTATTGCATTTAGCAAAGGCTAATGGCACTTTTCTTGCATTTACTATTGGAGCAATCTTCTGTCCAGATGTACTATTACACAGAGCTCATCTCTAACAAAATCGTGTTCCTATTTGGTTAACACTGTAGACAAAAATTATGAACATTACGTGGTTACTCAAAAGCAGAATCTATATTTATAAGTCTGTTTCTCACTTATGTGACCATGCTGTTTTCATAAATGGAGTAGAGTTTTAGGTGGGGCAGAGAGACATAGCATTTAATATAAAAACAATGGACTTAAGCATAACAACGATTGTGAGGACGGCGCAGGACGGCACAGGGTTTTGTTCTCTCGTGCATAGGGTCGCTATGGATTGTAATCGACTCGAAGGCACCGAACAAACATTGTTGTCATGGTTTTCAGAAAGCTCAAGAAGAGCCTGTTTATGTAAGGAAAAAAAATGCCAAATTTCAATTTGAATTTCTACCTCCAAAAATTCTAATTCAAGTCAAAATATCCCTCTGCACACAGGGTAGGCAGAACGATCAAATGCTGATGCTGTGTGGTGATGATGTTAGCAGCCTGGACCCCTTCCCATCAGGCTCCTTGGGGAGCCCTCTCCAGGTACCCAGAATATTTTATCCTTGCTAATAAGGTCAGTACATGAGCAAAGCCCCCACTGGAAACTGTAGCATCTGGACATGCAGATTAATAGATCATCTGATTCTACCCACAGATATAAAACTAAATATGCTAAATTATAAAGAGAACTATTTTAGTTGTCTCAATTAGCCTTCAAAATGGAAAATCTGCTTCTGTACTTATGTAAAATATAACAGTGGTATATTATACTATTTGTTACTTCATAAAGTTTTTAACACATCATTTTAACACCTCCAAGTCTATAAATGTATACTGCAGCAGAAATGCTATTAGGCACATCTAATCAAAATCAAATCATTCTCACCACCATCATACCTGGGCATCTGGAAAGACATATGGTAGCCTTGACCTATGGACAGATGCCTGGAGAGTTCAACTTTCACCCTGTGCCTGATGGTGTTGGGGGTTGGAGAAGGGGAGGAGGGGAGAAGCAGGCAAACATGGACTTGGAAAGTAAGGGATGCTTATGAAATAGGATAAATAACTAGTTTGGAAGTGAAAATTGGCAGGTTTCCTAAAGCACTGCATTTCATTTCATATCCTGAGACTAGAGAGAGAGGAAGGTGAGACAGCAGGTAAATCCGTGACATTGCACTCTCCTGGAGCACCCTTTGCCATTCTGACTGCCCCTTAAAATCCTTTCCTTCAAGCATTGCCTTCAGATCATTTCATTTTTGATGGATAAGCAGAGTATAAGCCAATTTTATTAACTCCCAGAGATTCACATATATACTTAAAGCCAACAATTTCCGACATGTCTATCTAGTTCTGCCCTTTTCTCAGAGCACGATTTTCAGCTCTCTGCTGGCCCTACCACTTGGATGTATAATAAAAACACCCGTTGCCACAGGACTGATCCCGACTCCTAGTGACCCTATAGGACAGAGTAGAACTGCCCCATAGGATTTCTAAGGCTGTAATCTTCATAGAAGAAGACTGCCAAATCTTTCTCCCGTGGCATGCCGTGGTTGGTGGGTTCCAACCGCTGACCTTTTGGTTGGCAGCTGAGCACTTAACCCCTGCGCTACCAGGGTTCCTGGAATCAGACTACTGGGCCTAAATTCTAGTTTTACCACTTATTAGCTATTTAATCTTGGGCAAATTACTTGGGATGTATAATAGGAACTTTAATCTTCACGTGCCCAACTGAGGGCTGATGTCTTATCCTGCTTCTTGGCACATGGTAGATGCGTAACGTATTTTGTTGAGTTAAAATGAATGAAGAAAGATCAGAAGTGACTCGTATCCAGAAACAGGGAACTGGTTAAATAAACTATAGTACATCTATTCAGTAGACTATTATACAGCTGTAAATGAAAAAAAAGAATGAGGTGCTCTCTACAGGATTATTTAAATGAAAAGAGCAAGGTGTACAACAGTATTTATATTATGCTATCTGCTAGGCTCTGGATAGAGGAACCTTGGAAGGATATGGAAGAAATAAAAGTGGTTACTCTGGGCTGGGTTGGAGGGTAGATAGGGAAAGAAGTGAGACTGAGATTTTTCAATGCATACGCTGTTATATTATTTTGATTTTTGAACTATGTTAATAGATCACCTACTCAAATCTAATGATAATAATTTTTAAAAAAAGACCGAGAGAAGATAATTCAGAGGCAAAGAAAAAGAAACCCAGGACTTGGAGATCAGGAACTTGAGATCAAGCTAAAAAATCATTTCATACTCTCCTCTCCCCCTATACACCGAGCTACAATTATCAATTTAAACGTCTTACTTGTTAGCAACCAAGCGCATAACGGTCCAGTCCTTTGGAAACATCTCTGGGCGAATCAATATTCGGAACACAGTAAATATCTGCAGCAGGAAATCCTTGGATAAGGAGGAAACAGATCATTTTACTGGTTTTATTGGAACTGCCAATACACACACACACACACATACACACACACACACACACACACACACACACACAAAGAAATAAGATAAGTGCTGCTGCTACCATTTCCAAAGCAGTTATAGAAAAGAAAGGAGCCATAAACATACTCTAATTGTTCACCCAGGAGAAGGGACTGTCACCATGCCCATTCCTGCCTTGTTCCCCTTCCCAAATGTTCCCTTTTCTTTTTCCTTCTCATGCAAAGCAGAAATGACTTTTCATTTTTCTTCCTAAGCTCTAAAAATGTAGGTTCTGGAAATAAAATGGAACACTACTGATAGAAGATTTGCAAACAAATACACTCCCTTCCTTCTATTATAGTGTCCTAAATGCCTGGACTTTTCAATGCAAGAGAACTATAAACAGTTCTGGTTCAGATCTGCTATCCTTTAACCCGTTGCCGTCGAATTGATTCTGACTCATAGAGATACTATAGGAAAGAGTAGAACTGCCCCAAAGGGTTTCCAAGGCTGTAATCTTCACGGAAGCAGACTGCCACATATTTCTCCTGCGGAGCGGCTGGTGGATTCGAACCACAGACTTTTTGGTTAGGCAGCCAAGTGCATAACCACTGCACCACCAGGGCTTCTTCTGCTATCCTTTAAGCAGGTATCAAAATTTAGAAAGTTATGTGCATTAAAAAAGCATTATAAACAAAAGCTTATGTTTTTTTAGGGGGCAAAAATGCAGTATCACTAGGATGTGTGCAGGCCTACAGAATCTGAGTGAATTGTTCTGAGTGTGCTATGTAGGAGAAACTCTAATGAGGATGTGTGCAAAATGGAGACCAGTGACGAGGACTTTGTAGCTATGAGAATGTCAAGGTATTCCTCACACAGAGCCCATGCCACAGGGCAGCAGTATTCACTGAGACGTTATCTTTAAACTAAACACCTGGAAATACCCTTGACAAGAAGTTATTGTCAAACATGAAAATACCTCTTCTTGATACAGTACAAGAGCTAGGACCAAAAATGGTGCAGGACATGATACTTACAGGGGATTCAAGGAGATAATACACCACGTTTAATGAATGAAATGGGGCAGTCTCTATTGAAAAAGGGATTGGCTCGGTCTAGCTTTGATTTAGATGCATCAACTAGAACTACCTGATTTTTTTTTTTTTTTTAATAATCTTAAGTGATGCTAGGAAAATACATTTCTCTAACAATCTGATTGAAAGCATCAGTATGGTATTGCTTAAAAAACAAAAAGCAACCCTAAACACAAGAGCTTTATTTATCAAACCCAACAACACATTATGTAAAACATGTAAGCTGCCAGAATATAAGATCATGGTTGTCACTCATACCAAGAGAAGAGAGTAACAATCTAAAAACTGAGAACCATGTGGTAGCTTTTTTTCTTTTTTACATACTCTAACAGCTTTGATGAAGCCCGTAAATATTTTGACAAGAATTTATTTTAGTTTCGTTGGCATCAACACACATACGTTTAAATGTGTTATGCGCCATGTGGAAACCTGCCCACTAGGTCATGTGTCTTTAAATGGCCAGACCAATCCTGCTCATGTCTGCACAATAACCACAGACACTGTTTCCTAAAATGTACTCCACTGCAGGTCAGATAATTTCAAGCAACACCTCACACTCTGATCCTCCCTTGGGAGAGCAGGAAATTAGCATATTAAAACTGTGAGAAGTTATTTTTAATGCATTTCCAAAACTTATTCTAACGTTTTTCAGTTGATTATTTGGAGTTTCCCAGACACGGATGCATATCATCCCTGCAAAAAAAATGCTAACTCTGCATTTACTTTTCAAAGAATTATATCCCACTTCAATTTCCTATCTTATTGAATTTGCTATGATAGATATCAAAGCAATATCATGAAAGTTCAGGTCATTTTTTTTTTTTTTTAGTCAACAACTAGTTAATAGTTCAAATAAATTCTAAAATACTGAAGTTTCATCTTCTCTCCTAAAAACTTTTAACGGAATTTGAAATGAGAGGCCCCGACCTTAGTGGCTGGATGCGTGTGTGTGTGTGTGTGTGTGTGTGTGTGTGCGCGCGCGCGCGCGTTCATGTGTGGTTGTGATATCAGCAGCACAGACGAAAAACTGGCTGAAAAGTTTGGTTACAGGAGGCAAAACATCTATCTTATAGGCTAGCAACTTTGACTGTTTTGTAGTTTTGGGGACAAAAGAAAAGATATTCCCAGTGTAGGAGCTGGGGATAGACAACATTTTCTGGGCTATCTCATTTTCCTAATCCCAGTTATTTCACAAACATGAAAGGCCCTGGCAGCATGTGACATTGTCCTAATGCCTGTGTACTGATGTAACTTTATTTCCCCTAAAAATACTTCTTAGTTGTTTCACAGAAGCTTTCTAAGGTATCCATTGAAGCTACAACTACCTCCATGAAACTATTCATTTATAGAAACCTTATAATAAAAATAAAAGAATATTATACAGACAGAAAATCTAGATTCTAAACCTGGCTCTGTAATTAACCATCTCAATGACCTTAGCCATTTATTTAACCTCTCTGGGTCTGAGCTCTCATACCTGAAAAAATGTGGGGGCTTTGAGGTCCCTTATAGTTAGAAGAGATTAAAAAAAGTTGATATGATCATCTACCTATTCACATAGAAAGCAAAAAAAAAAAAAAAAAAAAAATCTAATTTATATATTGTAGGCTAATGCTTCATTGGATCACGTTGTGATAAAATGAACATCTTCCACTGTGGTCGCTCTTGTTAGCTGCCATCGAGTCAGTTTTGACTCACAGCAACCCCATGTGACAGAGTAGAGCAGCCTCATGGAGTTTTCTTGACTCTAATCTTTAGGGAAGCAGATTGCTAGGTATTTCTCCCCTGGAGCTGCTGCGGGGGTTTGAACTGCCAACCTTTTGGTTAGCAGCTGAGGGCTTAACCTTTGGGCTATCAGGGCTCCTTTCTTTTCTGGTATTTATATGTAATTTAGTTGAGCAAGTACTTCCTATCAACTGCCATGCAACAGGTTACATTTTAAACTCACAGCTCCAATATTTTAGAGTACTAAAACATGTATGCTAGATTTCTGGAACATCCTCTTTCCTCCCTGACCCAAATACTGTGGTGTTTCCTTGTCTGCCCTCTCTAGGTACTTCTGAGCTCTGGTCATTTCACCAAATATGTGCTCTTAGATTTAAAAAAAAAAAAAAAAAGCTTTTATTTCATACACATAGCAATTACTAAGTAACAGATGCTTTTTAGAATTTAAAAAGAACTTCGCCCTGCCTGTCATATTCTTGTCTGGACAGCCCACAGAAATAAGTGTTTCATATGCCACCATTTTAACATTAGCAGCTAGAGAGCACTTCCCTTTTTTGTTTACTTCAAATAGTACAACATGGTAACCTGGTATTCTTTATATCGGGGCTTTAAAAAAATGAAACAGGGAGGTATTACTTTGCAGGAGCAGCTCTTCTCCAGTCCAAGAGGCTCAAGGAAGAAAAGCTCCTGTGAATTCTCCCAAACAATAAAAAGTCCCATATTCAAATAAAAAAGCAGGAGCAGTTGTTATGATTTTAGAAATAATCAGTAACATTTATTCATTCATAAATATCGAATGCTAACTATGTGTGAGGCACTGTGTTAGATGTTGGAGACACCTGGTAGTAAGACATATTCTTTTATTCATTCATGCAACAAATATTTATTGAATGCCTGCAACATTCCACATCATGTTGAATGTGGTCTTTATCTTCATGGAGCTCACAGTTTCGTGGGAGAGACCATTAACCTAATAACCTAGTAACCACACCGATTCATGCATGCATTACCAACTGGAGTAAGTCTGAAAGCCAGGCATTCCAGGAAGAGGGAACAGCACCTGCAAGCCTCAGAGGCAAGAGAAAGCACAAGGATTGCAAGGAGAAGTGGCAAGAAATGGGGCTGATAGATAGGGACCCGGATGTGAAGGGTTTTGTCACTTCATAGCTATCAGGGTGAGGAGTTTGGAAATTTATCCTGAGAGCAATGTGGAGACACTGAAGGGTTCTATGCAGGGCAGAAGAGAATCAAATTCATTTCTGATTGTATCACGTAAAAACTGTTTTGTGTTTACACATGATATAACGATACGAATGGCACAAAACGAAAAGTAGGTTTATGAAACAGAATTTGCAAGGCACAAAAGGACGCACTCTGAGATCATGCAACATGAGTTAAGACACCCAGAAAAAATGAAGCAAATAGACCAGGACACTGTCTCTTGTGCCTTGTGCAATGAATGGGGACAGAAACTTCTAGGAACACATTTCCTTAATTTATGTTTTAGCTAACACATAGTCAAATGGCGGGAGAAAGATGTGGCAGTCTGCTTCCATGAAGACTTACAGCCTTGGAAACCCTGTGGGGGCAGTTCTACTCTGTCCTATAGGGTCGCTATGAGCTGGAATCAACTGGAGGGCAGTGGGTTTTTTTTTGTTCGTTTTTTTGGTATACTCAAATGTTATTTGAAAAATTTGCCACGAATTTCAAATGTGTAACATCCTTGATATGGGATTTGAATTCAATTACAGGATGTTAATAATCATTACCACATTTAAATTTTATATCCTCATAATTGAATCTTTACATACATTACGCAGAAATAACTCCCAAATGGTCTTCAATCTTCAAGAGCTATAGAACAATTTTTCTGTGATCAATATACTCAAACAAAGACTTCAAATCAAAATAACCATACAGAAGAAGATGGCTGGTGAAGCAGGCAGAAATATATTGAGAGGGTTCATTCATTCAACCAGGATTTAATGCTCCGGGATCTGTGCTTAGGACACAAAGACACAAACCCTACACTCAAGGAGTCCATAGTCTTCAGGAATACAAGAAAACACAGCAAATAATTACAGTGCAATGTCGTGTGCTACCACAGAAGAGGGGACATACAGACTAATTCATGAAGGTTTCATGAAGAAAGTGGTATCTGAGCTAGATTTGGTAGCATGAGTTGAAATCAGGGAAGGGAATTAATAGGGGTATAGAATTAGGCAATGGAAGTGAGGCAGTGATGGGACAGGTATTTCAGGTTGACAAAAAGATTCAAAGGAATTAAAAATCATATATATGGTTTGTTTGGGAAATACAAGTAACTTTAAGTGGCTGGAGTGAAAGGTGTTTTGAAGGGAGTGGAAGATGATGAGGTTGGACAGCAGTTGAGGTTAGGGAAGACGTGACAAAGAGACTGGGCCTTTTTCTGTAAGTAAGTAGGGAATACTCAGAGTTTTAAAGTTGGATGAAGACCTGATCAGATATGATCTTTGAAAGCTAGTGGGCTCATATATGGGAGACAATGAAAGGTTATAATAGTGCTGTACTTCCAGAACATGTATAACCTCATGTTTAAATCAAGACCCCCACAATTCTATATGAAAAGTCATAATCAACCAAGAACAGGAGTCTCACCGTTACATATGCATGAAATACCAGGGAGATGGACAAAATTTCAGCCACCAGTACGAGGTGGGTGTATAATAAAACATTACTGACTACAGAAGGAAGAAAAAAACCCTAATCACTACCTAGTTTTTGCTTTTGTTCATTTTTAAAATAATGTCATGTTTTAGAGAAGGAAAAAAATTAAACAATGCAGAACACCAGCCCCCAGGTCTTCGCTCCCACACACTTTGTGCTCCGACACTGTGACTCACGCCATTTTTTCAAGTACCTGGGGACCAAGGAGAAGAAATGGCATAGTGTTCAAGAACTCAGACTCAGGGGACATCTAGCTCAATTGGCATAACATAGTTTATAAAGAAATTGTTCTACATTCCACTTTGGTGAGTAGCGTCTGGGGTCTTAAAAGCTTGTGAGAGGCTATCTAAGATACTCCACTGGTCCCACCCCATCTGGAGCAAGGGTGAATGAAGAAAACCAAAGACACAAGGGAAAGATTAGTCCAAAGGACTAATGGACCACAACTACCACAGCCTCCAACAGACTGAGTCCAGGACAACTAGATGGTGCCCAGCTACCACCACTGACTGCTCTGACAGTAATCACAATAGAGGGTTCCGGACAGAGCTGGAGAAAAACATAGAACAAAATTCAAACTCACAGAAAAAGACCAGACTTACTGGTCTGAAAGAGACTGGAGAAACATTGAGAGTATGGCCTCTGGACACCTTTTTAACTCAGTACTGAACTCACTCCTGAGGTTCACCCTTCTGCCAAAGATTAGACAGGCCCATAAAACAAAATGAAACTAAATAGGCACACCAGCCTAATGGCAAGGACGAGAAGGCAGGAGGGGACAGGAAAGCTGGTAATAGGGAACCCAAGGTCAAGAAGGGAAGAGTGTTGACACGTTATGGGGTTGGCAACCAATGTCAATGTCACAAAATAATACGTGTATTAACTATTTAATGAGAAACCAATTTGTTCTGTAAACCCTCATCAAAAGCACAAAAAAAAAAAAAAAAGCAGTGACACTAGTAATAAAGAACAACAAAAATGCTGATTTGGAAATCTCAATATATAATTTGACAGTATCTACGGAGGTTTAAATGTGCATATCCTATGACCCATACATTCTTCTTCCAGGAATGTATTCTACAGCAATAAGGCATACGTTTATAAAGATACATGTATCAAGATGGTCACTGCGGTATCCTTTCTGACGGTAAAAGCCAGAAACATCCTGAATGCCCATCAAAAGGGAAATGATTAGATGAATTACATAGCACTCATATATATAATGAGATTCTGAAGAATGAGGTAATGGTCTACATAATATCCATGACATATTATTGTAGGGGGAAAAAAGTGTAGCCCAATATGAATAGTATGATTCCATTTTAAATAAATAATATATGTGTCTATCTAGCATAGAAAGCAGTCGACGAGGATACAACCCTTTGTGTTAACAGTAACTATCTCTGGGGATTAGGGTATGCATGAATTTCTATGCTCAGGGGGGTAAATTTTAAAGTCTTTTGTTCAATTTTAATTCTAACCTCAAGATTGAATGTAAACATGAAAAACATGATATATTCAGGCATTAGGCAAATGCCAAATGACTGACTGCTATATAGATTAGGTTTCCCCAGACTCATTCTTGGTTTCCTATGAGTCAGCTTGCCAACTGCATCAAAGTAACTAAAAGATTCTTTTGAGATCATGCAAAATCCTCAAGTCAGTTAAAAGATAAGATCAGTGACCTCTCTCCACCATCCCTACAAAAATCTACCCATCTTCCCCTCAGGCACTGTGAAGCTTCCTATCAGGCAAACATGGCAGGGTGACTGTGCCTGTTGCCCCATAATTCCTTGTCACCAAGCATTTAAGCATTCTTCCATCATGATGGCTTATCTGGAAAACTGAAGGGATGCAAGAGAAATAAAAGTAAATAACGACAGATGACAGGTCATTCCTCCCTCTGAGGAGAATCAGCTTCTAAGCTTTTAGTGAACACCACTGAAGGAAGTATCAAAGTTTCCCAAATCTCAGCCAAGATTGGATTTTTATAAGCTTGGCATCCATATTTTCTATGCAATGTCACCCTGTTGAACTAGCCCAGCATATTGATTAGACTACAGCTGGTAGAGAATATCAAATACAATCTTGCTTTTTTAGTCAGAGCATTGTAGCCAGAACTTCTCATGGTGGTTTTAGAGGGATGGAGCAAAGCTACCGAAATAAGAGCTAACTGCTCTGCTTGAGTAGCAGAAATCTTAAAGCTCTAACACAGATGAGCAGGTTTGTGGATAAAACTGAGAAAAAAAAACAGTTTAGAATTTAATGGAAACAGGTAAGGCAACTGTCAAGGGACTATCTGAATAGTGATGGATAAGAACTAGAGAAACTAAAAAGACATATTAAAGGAATGTTTAAAAAGTCACTTACCCTTAGATCTTCCTTTGTACTGAAACTATCCAGAAGCTGTTGATAATGTCTATCTGTCATCTGTCGTAAAAGGGACAGGAGACAAGCAACAAACTCCCCCTAATTAAAAAAAAAAAAAAAAGAAAGGCATATTTTTTAGCAGGGACTTTAAAGAACATCAGTAACTTACTCAGAATTATCTTCAAATAGAATACTTAAACCAAAAATCAGCATGATCTAAATTCACCCTGAGAAATCCTCTTAATCTAAATTAATATCATAGCCAACATTTTCTTCCCGGATGAATTACCATTTACTTGGTATAGAGGCTTTTTTTTTTTTTTTAATTTAGAGTGAATCTTCTACTGGATGGCAGCTTTTCACTTGGGAATCAACCTCTCATACTAAAGGAGTGAGGTTAAAGGAGGAAAAGCAATGAGGCCTCCTAGCATTTATTGAGCATTTACTATACTTTCATTCATTATCTCACTTAAGCCTCATATCAACCCTATGAGGTAGGGAGTATAATACTTATTTAAAGAAGGTAAAATGGAAGTTCAGATGTGCAAAAAGACATGCCCAGTGTCAGATGGTTAGAAAATGGCAGAGCTGGGAGTCATCCCTCATCTTTCTGATGCTAATGTTCTTCCTGTAACTTGACGTAACCCCACAGAATGGTGAGCATTCATTCATCTGCCACTATGTCTGCATGGCTGGGGCTTTCTTCAGAAATACTCAATCTCAAAAGACATTAACCAGTTGTGATTACAACTTCTTGCCTCCTAAAATTAAAAATACTAGCCTTAATTTCATCATGCCTTGGTGACTGTATTTTTTGTGTGTGCTAATGTAAAATGCAAAGCAACGTCTATTGAAGTGTGTACCTCTTCTTTAAATGGACTCAAACTCCCGAAATAATTGAATTCTTGTTTGTTTATTTATAGTTTTTCTATCTTCCTTGTTTATTCCCTCCTTACCAGGCTGATATTTGTCATATTACCCTGGTATTAGTCTGAGTAATTCTGTTCCTCTAGTTTCTAACTTATTCTCTCTCCTCTTATGTAGATTTCAAGAAACCAAATAACCTAGCTTATTAGAGCTGTGCCTAAAAATATGAGGAAAAAAAAAAAAAAAGAGCTTCAAACGAGAACCTCATGGGTTCTCCTGTGAGTAAAGGATAGGTAATTCTGTGCAGATTTCATACCTTGTATATTTTGTAACTGGAACATCTTTACTTTCTTTAATTGTCTGCTGATTAAGGAAGTTTGCATACATAAAAAGTCTATACACAAGCCCACATACGAAGGGGATACAATAACTCCTGTATGGCTTCTAATGCCATAAACGTTTGAGCCTTGATGTCCCTCGTGCTCACGGCTGACACCAAACAGACTTTGGTTTCATGGAATGTGGTAGTGCTCAAGTGACAGGTCCAGAAAACACTTATTAGGATTTTTAGCTCTGCGGTCATTTAATATCTCTATACCTAAATCAAAACAAACCCGTTGCCATCGAGTCAATTCCCATTCATAGCGATCCTATAGGATAGAACAGAACTGCTCCATAGGCTTTCCGAGGAGCAGCTGGTGGATTCGAACTGCTGACCTTTTGGTTTGCAGCCAAGCTCTTAACCTCTGCACCACCAGGACACTGTAAATACCTGTGTTCTGAAGTTAAACACATTTCTGTTCAAATTCCAGCTCCATTAATGTCTCTGAGCCTCAGTTTCCCTCTTTAAAATGGAGATCATACTGCCCGCTTATTAGGATGATTAGCGATACCGTACATGAGGTGTCTAGCATAATGCAAGCACTACCTGAGACCTCAATAATCAGGAGCTTGAACCAAAGTCCTCAGTACACTAGAGACCATCAAGAAATGTAAATGTTAACCTTCCTCTTCTCCTTTCTCAACGAGTCTCTTCTTTTCACTTGGAAATACCCACCAGACGGTCTTAGAGGGCTCTTCTGAACAAATTCTCTCTTTTCCTACATGGTTACATTTTATTTTTATTCCTTGTTCAGCTAGCAGGTTTTGAAACTTCCAGGCTAGATACATGAATATTTGCCTCTCTTTAACAAAAACATAATTGATAAAGGATCCTGGGAAAAGAAAAACAGACTACAATCTAATTTAGGTGAAATGGTTGCCATGTGAGTGTGTTTTGCAGGGACAGACCATTCAATAAGCAAGGTAAACACCTGCTTAGGGCATCACACAACAGGGGCACCAGCTGTCCAAAGCAAAGACCCACAGATGCCAAGCAGACAGGACACAAGGAAAAGCAAGTGCTGCCATGGAAGGGAACTGGCAGGGCAATAAATGAAACTGACACCAAATCAGTGTGTGAGAATGTGTGTCAACTGCAATAAAGTGCAAACAGGGCCATGAGGGTGCCCACACCCAAGGTTATTGAAGCTATGAGGCCCCTACTACCACTTTAAGGCCTTTGTTGACATCTGCCTCCTACAGTCCCCTCCTGTGTAAGGGAAACTCCTAATCTCTGCAGGTCTCTTGGGAGTATACTATTTCTTTTTAATAAACAAGAGGTGGTGGTGGGCTGCCGAGTCTAACTCTTGGTACATTCACCCAATATGCAACTGGATCCAACATGAGTGGTTACTGGACAAGGACGACTATATTAATAGATTACAGGTCTCTGATCCATTTTGAGAGAACTGTCTTGTATATCCATGTCTGTTGATGCAGCAGTTCCAGCTAGGAGGGCCAATAATACATGTATATATATATATATATAAAACATATGCATACATATATGTGTGTGTATATATATAACTCACATATATATACACAAGATACTTTAGTTTTCTGTATCTCATTTCCTTGTAGGGCTCAGTGAATATTAGCTATTATTATTCATAACAGTAATTCTTAAACCTCAGTCTTTTCATCTGTAAAATGTGTAAGGTGCTGTCGAGTCGGTTAGCTCATCTAGTGGATACTTGACTCACAGAATTGTGAGGATTAAATGAAATGACACAAGTAAAGTCTATAAAGGTTGGCACAAATACTGAATAAATCTTAGCTATTAATTATAAAAACTTCAAAAAAGAGAAAAAACACCATATAAAAAAGTGTTTTCCAAACTACAAGCCACAACCTCCTAGTGAGTCACGAAGTCCATTTGGTGAGTTGCAATTGGCATTTTAAAAAATGAAATAGAAAATATCAGAGAGTATCATAGTGAGGATAAACATTATTTCATAAATACTCTTGTTTATGTAACATAGCCCAAGTTGATTGCCTCCTCCCCTTTCACTCTCAAACTTCCATACTCTTGCCTTTTGCTTTGACCAGAGCAATTCTGCTATACCGGTTTTATTTTTACTTCTGTGTAGGTTCTCTATTTTAAAAAGCACAGTCTCAGAGTATTCCTAGCTTCTGGTAGAATCTGGAGACATGATTACTACCACAATTTTCATCCTACCAGAGTCCCTTATGAAAGTTAATCACCTATTTTTTAGATGAGGTCCCTGCCTTTCATGCCAGCTGGGTTAGAATGCTGCAACATGCTTCATCTGGACTTACTCTAGAGAAATACCAAAAAGTTACAGCTGCTGCCACAGACACAGCAGGGAGATTTCCTCAATGGTGAGTCTTGGGTCCACAGTGTTGCCGTTTACATCCAAAATGTGGCCTTTGGTCCCTAAAATTCATGTGATGGGAGGGTTTGCCTCTCCCATGTACCACCCAAGACCAGCCAAGACTGCTGAGCTTCATCTGCAAAGATCCCAGGGCTGAGCAATCTCTATGAATGAGCCCCATTTATGAATTCACGTAGCATCCTCCAACTCAGCAGAGTTATCAGTCTACTGACCTAAAGGGCATACAGAAAGTATATGCTGCATATTTTGATTTTAATATCATTGAGAAAAATAGTTTAATTCTTATTCTTCTGTGCTTGGGATCTATGTAATTTACTTCTAAGAAGTTCAATTCTTAAAAATTAATAATGAAAAAGAAAAGTATATACAGCATCCACAGATCCAAAGATGCTGTAGTTTATAAAATTGTTATCACTTGCATTTGCCAGTGCTCTTGTAATTTAAAATATTTGTATTTCAATACAACTTTTTGCTCAGCAAAGAATTTATCCACTTTTAATTAAAGCAATAACATTTAAAACAATACAAGCACAACAGGAGAAGCAATCAGTGGTAACTGACTGTAGTATTTACAGAAGTGCAGTTTAATTGGGAACTGGATCCTCTGAGTTTACTCTATGGGCTCACATGTAAAATTAGAGGCTAAGCGCCCTGGAAAGCGGGATTTTTTTCCAGCAGAGGCAGCTGGGTCAGGACAGTCAAATGTGCCCTCACCAGCTGCCATGGGAGGCTTGAGTTTGTGTTTGTCATATCTGGTTTAGGTCCGTTTTAAATAATTTACCATCCTGATATATACACATCTCTGACACATTTATGACATATTATCAATCCCAACACTTACTCTACAATGCCATTTTGTTTATTCATTTAATCTACTTATCATGGGTCATTTTTCATACATGTGTCTGTAAAGACTGAAAAGGTGCTCGGCATAGGAGCACCATGTAAAGACTCCCTCTTCAGAGAGGTGGTTTTCTGTGAGAAAATGATGAAGCAATTAGAGAGATCTTCAGTGTCTACACAGAACTGACTTTGTGAATGACCAGACCATAATATTTCTCACCAGAGAATAAATTGTAACACCAGCAATAACAATTACTACAACAACAACAATAATAATATTACTATGACTGCTGTTCCTACAACCCCTTCTAACGGCTAACTGGACCAGATATTACCTGAACACTCTTACACATTATCTGATGTAATCTTCACACTAACTTTGAGATAAGTATAATTATTTTCTGTCTTGTTTGTTCATACTATCTTTAACTTTATTTTGTTAAAACAGAGTTTAACTTTACTTCTCAGACCCAGAACTTAGTTTCCGCAGGTAAATCTCAGCTTGGAAAGCAGATACGATAGAACGTAACACAATATGGCCAAACTGAAAGAGCCAGCCTTGGCAGGACGGTCAAGCTGGGACTTCTTTTTTTTTTTTTTTCCAGTAAAAACAAAAATTATTCTCATCCAGGGCCAAGAAAACATTCTCAAAACAGTTCTATAGTACACTACTTGTAAAAATGATGGTAAAATGCTGACATTCTTATAAACAATCCATATATGAAAACTATAGCATCTGTTATCATTGCTGCAAATGATGTTATTTGCTTAGAAGAATATTCTTAATCACATAAAAAAAATTTTTTTGGTCAACTGAATGCGAGTTTTAAATAAAAATACATACACGTATGTATTATAAATGCGTATATGTATGTAAATGTTCAGATATATTATTTTTCATATTTTATATGAATCATGTTGCATCAGACTCATTAAATAATGGATCATGATCTGTAAATCAAACCTGTTGCTGTAGAGTTGATTCTGACTCATAGTGACCCCAAAGGACAGAGTAGAACTGCCCCATAGGGTTTCCAAGGAGTGGCTGATAGATTCGAACTGCTGACCTTCTGCTTAACAGCCATAGTTCTTAACCAGAAATGACTAAGTCCAACCTTCTCATTTCATAGCTGTGGAAAGTGAGGTCCAGGAAAGTTAAAATCTTAACAAGCTGCCATGAAGAAGCCAGAATTAGCACTCAGGTCCCTTGATTCACATTGCTCTATTTTATTATTCTCACTTCCTCAAGCAATTTGATGGATGAGCTAAATGAAAAGTTAACAAGTGGATTAGAGATATGAATTTAAATTGATTTAATTTAGCAAGGTAAGAGCTAACATCATGGTTGGCTTTCTGAAGTTAAAAATTGCTTCATCCAAGATCTTTTAGCACATGTGCTTCCTATCCTAATTGCTGGTAAAATGAAGGTAATCTCAAATGTACTTGAAAGGCACACAAATGACTCAAGGCCAGATTTCCTGAAATCCTCATAGCAACCCACCCTCAAACGCCACCATGTCCTCTTCTGTGTGTCACTTGCTTCCTGATCTTACCGTGACATCCTGGAACTGGAGCCGCATCGCTGAGCCAGATGACTGAGGTCGACTGGTGATCTCCAATATGGTTCTCAGCAGGATATCCAGCAGGCTGGCCACTATCACATCTATTTCCTCCAACACAGATTTTTCCTTAAGAGAAAAAAAAAAAAAGAGTTCAGGAAATTGTGGCTTAAAATGTATATTAGCCTCTCTCTAACTGAAAGGGGTGAAAAGCAGATTTCCAAATACAGAATCTAAGAGTCAGAGAACTGCAGGCTGCGAACCAAAAGGCCAGCTGTTCAAACCCACCAGTTGCTCCATGGGAGAAAGATGTGGCAGTTTGCTCCATAAAGATGATAGCCGTGGAAACCCTATAGGGCTGTTCTACCCTGTTCTATAGGGTCACTATGAGCTGGAATTGACTCAGTGGCAATGGGTATGGATTTGGATGTCAGGGAAAGCATGCTAGACTAATACAGAAGAATGCCAGCTATGCCACCAACATAGCGTGTGACCTTGGGCAAGTCAGTTTGCCCTTCTGGGCCTGATTCCTCAATTAAAGTCCCTCCTGGTACTAAAAGTCTATCATTCCTTGACTCCAGGTTATACTTCATTTACTTGTCTCATCACTGGAGTTTCACAAGTCATTTTCCAAAGCTCCATTTTAAGTGCAAAAAACTATTTCTTAAAAAACGATCAGTAAAATATTAAGAAATGGCGTTTGGTTAAGGCAAATACCATTAGCTACAGACTAGACCTAAGGCAAGTTGGCCACTGTGGGGACTGCTTTCCTAAAGCAAAGTTAATACTATCTAAGCTCCCAGACTCAAGAGAGAAATCCAGATTGCTCCACACTGACTGTAGGTAGTAGATGGGGAGGGGGGGTGTTCCTTCCTATACCGGCACCAGATAAAACTCTGTGTACAAATGTTCCCTACTAAGGAGACTTCTCTCTGAAAAGAATACATACTTGTAGAAAATGAGTTTGAAAGAACTGTTTGGCTAGGATTTTAAGATAAACTTTCTTACATTTACAAAAAAACTACCAAGGTTCCCCCTCCCCAGTGAATTGGTTTCTGCTCTGAATTCCTTATCAGATAAGTCCAAAAGCTGACTGCAACTTCCAAATTGAAATAGACAAGAAAAATAACAAAAACACCTCCACTACATATATGTGTATATGTATATGTGTATATATATATATACATCCCTCCAGTTTTCTGCAGTGAATTACCTAGTTATTAACTTACTTTTTGCTCTTGGCAATTACAGTTTAGAAACACAATTTAGGCATGGCTTGGCTATTCCATATTGAATTCTATAGATGGAGTTTTGAAGAAAAACTAATGTCTTCTCTTCTCACCATTTTTCTACCCAGTTGCAGGTCCCCCTTGGAGCCTAGGATGATGGGTGGGTAAAAGCAATCAGCCCTTCCTGTGCAAGTCTCTCTTATTATACTTTTAGATGTAGAGCTTCTGGCCTTTTTCTCTCAAGTGCCAACAATGCCAACCCTGTTCCCTTAGTACTGGCTTCCCGGCTCATTGCTGAGCCCTTCAGGAGCTGTCATAAATAAGAATGACAAAAATGGCAAAACTGAAGCATAGAGGTAATAGGGAGGCAGAGAAACAGGAGTCTTAGCACTCAGTGCCAAACTCTGTAGGACTCGTTACCGATGAATATAATGCTTAGTTAACAATTGCAGATTGACAGAACTGGAGGAGGGCACCCAAAATATGTGTATTTCACATCAGATCCCTAAGCCATGAACACAAACACTCTGAGTTGTCCCATTTGTAAGCATGCATGTGATTTTTCTCCAATTGCATTGCATTCTCTAATGCAATCATATTGCATCAAGAGTCAGGAACAGTGACAGGGATCCCCAAAGCCATAACAATGTAGTGAATATGGTTGGGGCTGAGTAGTGGTTGTACTGCAAGATTCCTCCAGTCTCCTGGGGCCTTCTTCTGCCACCGTAATTGCCATGGCTAAGCACTGAGCATCATCATTCAGCCTTTCACAGAATGGACCCAAAAGATTTCATTTTGCAACAATAATTTTTTCTTGCCACAGAACATGCTTCATATCAAGATTAAAGACAAATGTGGGAGGCTTTGAGAGTTCTAATTTTTCTCCCTTGGTATTTAGTTCTTTCTTGAAATATAAGATTAGGAAACCTAGGTTATTCAGGGTTATAGCAATCCCACAGGGTTGGAAAAAAAAATCCTTAAGAGGAAAAACAAAAAAGGAATAAAGGCCAACCCAGCTGGAAATAAAAGTAAGAGTCTCTGAGGTTACTCTTTAGTGTGGTTTCTTTGAAGACTTAAAAAATTTCATTTCCAAAAGCCATTTAATGGGAACTACATACTATGACCTGTACATACTTACTGAGCTATTTTTCTTGATGAGACAAAATACGTTGCTAAGGATACGCGCGCACATGATCAGGTCCTTCTGTTCTTGCAAGTGCATGTGGAGGTGATGTAAAACAACAGGCAAGAGAATGTACCGGGAGTCTGAAGAGAGAAGAATCATTAGTGTCACATCTGTGAGAGTCCCACACAAACCTTGGGCGAATCCTTATCTACTTTTAAATTTAATTTTAGTTGTTAAATTATTAATGCATATACTTTAAAAAGTAATAGTTCTACAAGGTTTATATTAAAAATCAGTAGTTTCTTCCCTCACATCTCCCCAACCCATGATTCCTATACTCAAGAGGACTTTGACTCTTCTGGTTGAATGGTTTCTTCTTTTATTAATTTTTTTTTAACCTCCAAATTTTTAGATGGCATCCTTCTCTTGCTATTTCCTGGTTTTTCACTGAGATAGATCATCTAATGAATTCCTATTATGGTAGATAAGGATTTAGCTTCTTAACCCCCTTCCTCTGCTCCTCAGCCTCTCAACATAATTATATCACAATTTTGTCTAAGTTAACATTTTGGGGTAGCTGCTATTCTGACTTTCAACCCCTTGTACGTGACCTGTTATTTTTTTTTTTTTGGTCTTCTTTTTGTTATTCTCTCTCTGAAAGTTTTCAGGAACTTATCTTTATCCCTGGTAATTCAAAATTTCAGTTATGTACCATAAATGGTCCTTTCAATCTGTAAACTCGTGTCTTTCAGTTCTGAGAACTTGCTTTGAATTATTTTTATGATTATTTTCTTACTACTGTCTCCTTTGTCCTCTGTCTAGACCTTTAACTACATTCATATCATGTATCTAAACAATCTTCTACTTTTCTTGAATATTCTTCCATCTTTTTGTCTAATTTTCTGGATAATTTCCTTACTTTATCTTCTAACCCTTTTATTCAATTTTAAGTTTATGCTGCCATATATTTAGTTTCTAAGAGCTCTTTCTTCTTTTCATGGGTGTGCAACTTGTGTAGTCACACAGGACTGTGTGCTCATAAGGGTCCATGCTGGGTTTAATGCTCTGTGGTTCCCATCTTGAAATTCTTAATCATTTTTTAACAAGAGGTCCTACATTTTCATTACGTAGCCATTCCTGCTTATTTCCCTGAATGTTCTCGTTATACAGCTTCCTGTTCTTATTTCACAGATGTACTATCGTCTGTTTCTGTAGAAATCATAGACAATTTTTTGATGTTTTTCTGCTCCCTGCATTATCTTTTTTTTCAAGTTCTTTTCTTTTGTTTCTTCATTTTGGCCTCTGCCTTTCATAGTGAGGTTTTTCTTCACTGCCTGGTGATCTTTCACTGTCCATTTATTGTCTTAGTTATCTAGTGTTGCTATAACAGAAATACCACAAGTGGATGGCTTTAATAAAGAGAAATTTATTCTCTCACAGTCTGGGAGGCTAAAAGACCAAGCAGAGTGCCAGCTCTAAGAGAAGGCTTTCTCTCTCTGTCAGTTCTGGAGGAAGGTCTTTGTCATCAATCTTCCTTTGGTTTAGGAGCTTCTCTGCAGAGGAACCTCAGGTCCAAAGGATGCGCTCTGCTCCCAGCACTGTTTTTTTGGTGGTATGAGGTCCCCATGTCTCTCTGCTCGCTTCTCTCTTTCATATCTCAAAAAAGACTGGCTTAAGACACAATCTAATCTTGTATATTAAGTCCTGCCTCATTAATATGACTGCCACTAATCCCATCCCATTAACATCATAGAGACAGGATTTACAACACATATGAAAATCACATCAGATGACAAAATGGTGGACAATCACACAATACTGGGAACCATGGACTCGCCAAATTGATTGACATATTTTTAGGGGGACATAATTCAATCCATGACATTCATCATTGCAAATGAGGCACTAGAATGCTGACTAGAAAAGAGTCTGTGTGCCTAAACTGCTAAAGCTTCATTGCAGGGACAGTAGTCATCCAATGTTTCACTGGGGGACCCTCAAATTTCAGTATCTAAAAGACGTTTCTCTTGGGCTGGTCAATTCTCTAGAGAGGAATCTGTCAAGTTCCTCTCTGAGGAGCATGAACCTATGTTTTAATAATTTGAAACCAAGAAAGGAATTAGCTGGTGGGCGGTTTCCCTGATTAACTGGGAGGCCTTGTTTTTAGTATGAGGCCTCATTCCAAATCTAGCTGTCTGGTACTTCTGAATTCAGGCCATATCTCATTCACATTCTCTAGAAAATAAACTTCCAGTTTTTTTTTTTTTTTTTTTTCTAAAATAGAGGAGAAGTTTGGGGCAGAGTGGGGTAGTAACTATTCCTTATAAATTTTCATATTCCAAGCATCTTTCATCTTTAGGGATACTTGATATTTTCCATTCCTGAGCCTTTCTGAAGCCTTTTCGAGTTTTCTGAAGTGCTGTGGTGTAAATTCGTTTGTTCCTTGTTGGTCCCACCCCAACCCCATTCACACTATGCCTATGTTTCAATTTTCTCCTGTCTGCTAAGTCAGTTGCCACTCATTCTTGTTAAAACTGTTGCTGTCTCTTATGTGTTGTCTTCTCTCTCATTCTCTTCAACTTTGTGAGCTTATGCTTTAAAAAAATTTCTTTACTGCAAATAGATGCAAAAACTATTTTGAAAACTTCAGCAAATCTGCTCCCATAAAGATTACAGCCTAGGAAACCCTATGGGGCAATTCTACTCTGTCACACGGGGTTGCTATGAGTTGGAATCTACTCAACACATACAACAATAGCACCACTTGCAGATGGAAACCCTGGTGTTGTAGTGGTTAAGACCTATGGCTGCTAACCAAAAACTCAGCAGTTCGAATCCACCAGGCACTCCTTGGAAACCCTGTGGGGCAGTTCTACTCTGTCCTATAGGGTCACTATCAGTTGGAACTGACTCGACGGCAAGAGGTTTAGTTTTCTGGTTTTTTGGCAGATGCCCTAGCTCCTTCCGTGCTCTGTTTGTATTTCTAAAAGATTTCATTTGTGCAGCAATTCAGATGAATTATTCCTAGTTTAAAAAAACTTGTGTAGCTTATAAATAGCTTGCATAAATTAAAATTCCACTTGACTCATTCAAGAAAAAACAAATAGCCTAAGTAGCTCTATATCTATTAAAGAAATTGAATTTGTAGCTAAAACCTTCCCACAAAGAAAATGCCAGGTCTAGATGGCTTCACTGGTGAATTCTATGAAACATTTACAGAAGAAATAATATTAATGCTTCACAAATCTCTCAGAAAATAGAAGAACAGGGAATACAATCCACTAATTTTTTGAGGCTCGCATTACCCTGATGCTGAAATCAAAGACATTACAAGTCCAGAAAACTACAGACTGATACCTTTGGTAAACATAGATGTAAAAATCCTTATACAATTTTAGCAGAATTAATCTAGTAATAGATATAAATATAAAACATCATGACCAAGTAAAATAAAATTATCCTGGGAATGTAAGGTTGGTTTAACATTTGAAAGTCAATCAATCAATGTAATTCACCATATTAGCAGTAGATATAGAAAAAAAAGTGACAAAATTCGTCATTCATTCATGACAAAAACTCTCAGCAAACTAGAAATAAAAGGTAATTTCCTCAACTTGATAAAGGGCATATGTGAAAAGCCTACCTACAGCTAACATAACACTTAATAGTGAAAGACAATGTTAAGATCAAAACAAGGCAAGGATGCCCAGTCTCACCAGTTCAATTCAACATTATGCTGGAGTTCCTAGTCAGTGTAATAACGCATTAGAAGAATAAAGAAAAAGAAACAAAAAGCTTATAGATTAAAAGGAATAAGTAAAACGTCTTTACTTGCAGATGACATGATCATTGTTATGGACTGAAATGTGCCCCCCCCAAAATATGTACTGTAAATCCTAACCCCTATATCTGTGGTTATAATCCCATCTGGGAATGGGTTGTCTTTGTTATGTTAATGAGACAGTATAGGGTGTATCTTACATCAATCTCTTTTGAGATATAAATAGAGCAGACTGAGCAAGCAACTAAGCAAGCAAGGAGAGATGGTGAAGACAGATGTCGCATCACATGAAGACAGCCAAGACACCAAGGAACAAGGACTTTCCCCCAGAGCTGAAAGAGAAAGACTTCCCCCAGAACTGGCACCCTGAAATTGGACTTCCAGCACCTAAACTGTGAGAGAATAAATTTTTCTTTGTTAAAGCCACCCACTTGTGGTATTTGTGTTACAGCAGCACTAAGACAGTCATCTATATAGAAAATCTTGTGAAATCTATAGAAGTGTTACTAGAAATACATGAGTTTAGCAATGTCACAGAATACAAAGTCAATATACAAATATCGATTATATTTCTATATATTGGCAATAATTAGAAATTGAAATTAAAAAGCAGTGCCAGATACAACTAGGGGTCTCTACTCGTCCAGCACAAAAGAGAAAGAAGGAAAACGAAGACTCAGAGAAGAAAGTAGTCTGTAGGACTAATCTAATAGTCTACACAAAACACAACCTCATCTATCCTGAGACCAGAAGAACTAGATGATTCTCAGCTACTACTACTGACTATTTGGATCAGGGCTACAATAGATGAATCCTTACAGAGGGGGAAAAAATGTGGAACAGAACTCAAATCCTTAAAAAGTCCAGACTTACTGGACCAGCTGAGAGTAGAGAACTCCCAAAGACTATCACCCTGAGATATGCTTTATACCTTAAACTGAAATTATCCCTTGAGGTCACCTTTCAGCTAAATAACAGATTGGCTCCTAAAATAAAGAATACCACCTCTGAGTAATAAGCTCCTTTAAAAAATCATCTGTAGGAGACCAAAATGGTCTAAAATTATTCTAAGGCAAAGACGAGATGTAAGGAGGCAGGGAATATAGAGTATTGGAAATGGTACAACCAGAATGGAATGAATGAGAATGATGACACTTTGTGAAAAATGTAACCAATATCACTGAATAATCTGTAAAGAAACTGTTAAATGGGAACCTAAATTGCTATGTATACAACTTTCACCTTAAACACAATAAAATATATTTAAAAAAAAAAAAAGCTATGCCATTTGCAATAGCATATATGAACTATTTAGGAAAATATTTAACAAAATAATTGTAAGATTTATACATTGACAACTATAAAACATTGAGGGAAGAAATTAAACAAGACCTAAATAAATGGATTAGAAGTTTCAATATTGTTAAGATATCAATCTCCTCAAATTTATCTATAGATTCAATACAACCCAATCGAAATTTATTAAGGCTTTTATAAAAAAAAAGAAATTGACAAGCGGATTCTAAAATTTATGTTAAAATGCAAAAGACTTGGAATAACCAAAACAATTTTCCAAAATAACAAAAAATTTGAAAGACTTAACTATATGTTATAACTCTACAGTAATTAAGACATCATGGTATTGGCATAAGGATAGACATATAGGTCACTGGAACAGAACAGAGTCCAGAAATAGATACGTGGTGAGCTGGTGTCAAGGTAATTCAATGAAGAGAGAATGAGGCTGAACAACTGGAACTATGCAGGTAGTCCCTGACTTATGACAGGGCTCTGTTCCGACAACTCCATCATAAGTTGGTTCTGACTTTTTTTTAAGTTTTCATTATTGTTGCCTTTATTATTATTATTTTTTAATCAGTATCTATACATCCAATCTTTATTTGTCTTTGGGGGTTGGAAACATCACTTATAAACTTAGATATATTTTCATGCATACATACATTTATAAAAAATACACAAATCGTAAAAATTTACTCTGATGATGAAGAAGAGTTGGATAACATTGGCATTTTGTCAGCTGTGGTAATAACTAAACTTGTGGAAGGTTCTGGATCATCTGGATTATCCCTGGGAATGGGGATGGCATTTCTAGTCAGAAAATTGGTGACAGCTGTCTGTATGATCCTTTTCTTTTTTTCTTCATATATTTTGCAGTAATATCTCACTGCTTCCCAAATCTTCCTATTGACTACAGCAAAGTGATTGGCATTTGGGTCCATGTTTTCAAGCAACGGAAGCCCCTGATGTAGTTTAGAAAAAACTCCAGCTAATCATTTCACTGTAAAAATTTTTGACAACGTCTCTCCTTCCTCTTCCATCTTGTCCAGCTTATCCTTGAATTTTTTGGCAGCTTCAACAACGGCGCTTCCTGCTTCTCTAGCTACATGCACATCATGTAAGCACATCATGTAAGCCAAATCTGTGTTTGAAGCTATGAAATCAGCCCATGTTGGCATTAAAGTACTCGCGGTAGTCTTCTCCTTGCTGTTCCTTCAGGATTTCAAAAGGGCTGCATGCTTTCATTTGAATCATCAGTAAACTCATAGGAATCCTCTTCTGAATTTGGTCTTCTATTCAAATCATCAGCAGCTTCTCCATCTCATGGATTAGCTCTTGCCTCTTCTTTGTTAAAACTGTCAATTTTCTGGACTGTGGGACATAAAGTGATACTTGTGAAGAATGTGCCTCTTAGTCAAGTAGATACAAGACACCATAGGGACAGCTTCTGTCCAGAGGTGAGATGGGAAGGCAGAGAGGATTAGGAGCTGGCTGAATGGACATGGGGAATCAGGGGTGGAAAGCAGGAGTGTGCTGTCACAGAATGGGGTGAGCAATTAGGGTCACATAACAATTTATGTATAAAATTTTGTATTGGACACTAACTTGAAATGTAAACTTCATTTAACTACAACAATTTTTTAAAAATTCTCTATTTTAAGCCAACAGCTCCTTTAAATGCCTCTAAAATCCTATTCTTACTTTTAATGATGGTTGAAACGGTACAGTGAGATAGTCCTTCCTCATGCTATTTTGTTGACTTTCTTTCTATTATCATAGGCATTAATAGTCCTCCTTATATCCATGTCTAGAGCCTTTCTCACCTTCTGTTTTGGATCAGAACTTTCAGTGGCATGACTTCTTTTGCTAGACATACTGTTGGGGATATAAGCATTGCAGGTGTTACGGTTAGAGAAACTTGAACAACTGGGCTTCAGATTAACAACTGATGCTTCTTATGATACAAAACACTGAATAAGATCATGCTATAGGCCTGGTCTACAAAGAAGTCGACGTCAGTGTCAAAACAATTAAGTCAGAGCCATAACAGCTGTCGGGTGCATGCACAATTCAATTGTCATATGTTGTTAGGGTTCAACATTGCCCTATTTTCTATCTGTATAACTCTTGACACCGAAACCGACTTCATGGTAGACCAGGCCATAGCCTACTATACAGCAATGTTTTGAATAGTAAATCATAAAATTGAACATCTGCAAATGAACATCTGAGAATAATATCAGCAAATTACGTGCTGCAACACTGTATGTAGTACATATTACTAATGATAAGATGTACAAAAAAAAAACAAATACAAAATGGATGGTCGTAAGTGCAGTTTGTTTTAACTTGAATATGTCATAAGTTGGGGACTACCTGTAGGTATAAAAAAAAAAAAAAAACCTTAACCTTTACTTCAGACCTGATATGAAAACTAACTTGGGATCCATCATAGACCTAAATGCTAGAACTAAAACTATAAAACTTCTGGAACAAAACACAAGAGAAAATCCTAGTAATCCTGAGTTAAGACAGATTTTTAAAGAATATGAAAAAGCACAAACTATCAAAGGAAATAACTGATAAATTAGACGTCATCAAAATTAAAAATTGCACTTGACCTGCACCACTGACCTTGTTCATGTTTCCTAGGCAATACCTTCTTTTTACTCACGGACCATAGAATCAGACTGTCTAAATCTGAATCCCAGCTTTCTCTCACTAGTTGTGTGATGTAAGCAACTCATTTGAGTCTTAGTCTTCTCACCTGTAAAATGGGGCTAATAATGGTACTTCCTCCTGGGATTGTTCTAAGGATTATAGGAACTAATAGTACTTGGCACATAATACTTAAGGGTTTGTGGTGTACGGTAGATTAATTACTTTTGTGAGTGGCCTTTCTAGATGGTCTTGTAACTCCCACCTAGGTGACTGTGTGATAGGGTAATTGTGGCCTACCAAGTGGATTGGTCAGTTTTGCCTTAAAAGAGAGCCAATTCCAGAGCAAAGAGGATAGCCCACCACCACCAAACAAGGCGAGACCTGCTGCAAAGAACCACAGGAGAAGGCACAGTGGGCTTCCTGGCCCAAGGAGTCAGAAAGATGAGTGCCTTTGGGCAGAGACTGAGGGCCAGGGAGAAGTCTACGCCTTACTCATGAATTTGGGACTTGCCAGCCTCCACAACTGCGTGAGCCATTTCCTTTACATGGTGTGTGAGTTCTGTGAGACTTTGCAGTGAATTAGGGAACCCAAAGACAGGAGGGAGAGTACTGAGGTGAGAGGGAGTAGCTGATGTCAGAGATGATGGAGTGGTATAGCAGCTTGGAAAAGTTAGACATTTGGGACATCTTTAACCTCCGCCTCAGAGGAACCAGCTTTGTGCTGATCCTTATAAAAGAAATTATTCGTTTAGTGGTGAAATGAGTTCCTTTATGTGGCCTTTTGGCTTGGTTCTTTGGAAAAACAACTTAAGAGACTTTTCCTGTAAGCCCTGAGGAGTTACCTTTGGCCTTTGTTTTCTACCCCAGAGGGTTGTTACATCTTGTCTGGACCTGGGCTGCTTCTTGCCCTGTGACTGGTATGCTCCCTGCAGGGATTGGTCAATAGACTATGCAAATAAAGTGTCTGTGGCTTACCAAAAGTGGATTGGTCAGTTCATGGCCCTAGTTGGAGGGCTATGCCTTGAAATTGATGAGGAGTTTGCAGACATAAGCAGCCAACCCCACAGAGGTTTTTCAGACAAAAAGAAGCTGGAAGAGAAGTAGAAGGAAGAAAGAAGAGAGAAGCAGCAGAGAAAGAAGAGGCAAGAAACCTCGTAAAAGAGCTGTAACACAGGTCAAGGGCTGTAACACTAAAGACAGCTAGGGGCCCAGAAGGGGCCCAGTGGCGGAGCTGGTGGTGACAAGCCCGGAAGGGGCCCTGCAGCAGAGTTGGTGGTGACAGACGGCTGGGCCCAGAAGGGCCTGTCCTAAGGGGGCCGAGAGGAGACCTGTCCTGCCGAGAGGAGATGAGAGAGCTGTCCTGCACTGAAGGGAGACTTTGCCTACATGCTTCCTAATCCTGATCCTGAGTTGTGTCCGGTTACTTCTGTAATAAACCACTTAACTGTAAGTATGGCCTATGAGTTCTGTGTGGCTATTCCAACAGATTATGGAACCCAGAAGTAGAGAGTGCCATGGAAGGGACGGCTGGTGTCAGAATTGGTAAAAAGGTTGAAGAGTGGAGGTATCTCTGACCTCCACCTCACAGAAATCAACCTTGGGCTGATCTTGATTCATATTATCCCCCTGAAGTTAGCCAGGTTCTGACACTATTGTTAATACTACTACCACCATTTCACAGGGTTGCTATATAAGGGTTGACATTATTATCACTACCCTTTCTTCCTTTTTCAACTTCTCCCTATATCCACAGGTAGAAAAAAAAAATGAGTTCCTATCCTCAATTAAAAATCATAATGGATGCAAACCAAGCGTCCATAACTGGGAAAGTGCCCTTATGAGTAGTTCCCTCATTTCTCTTACTGTCTTCTTGATTTGTTTTAGGAGCTAGGTTTGAAGTCTCAGGTTTCCTTTAATGACAGCCACTGAGCTACCAACACAAGGAGGTCTGACCTTAGGTTTACCATCAAAACAAAGGACATAAAGCACAGGCATTCTTTAGGAAACCATGATATGTCTTTGCAGCCAGTAGGATTTGATTTCTAAAAACTCAATTTGCAACCAACTGTTAAGAAAATATCCACTGCATAAAAGTGAGGTAGACAAATAATTTGCATGTGGTATATGTAAGAAGAAAGTATATCACTATCTAGCCAGCAGATATGCTTTTTCTCTATTTCTAGGACAATGTCAGCCTATGCAAATGATAGAATCTATAGAATCTGTGGGTAAACGCCAAACAAACTGAGTGATTAAAATGCTAATTCTTACCTTTAAAAGAAAACACCTAGACCCATCAAGTAGGACTGTAAAAAAAAAAAAAAATCCCCACAGTTGAACAAACACTAACTTCCTATACATGTAGTAACAACGGAATCTGTTAAGTAGACTCTTTTTGAAAGCGGGATACATTCATATTCCATATCTCAGATAAAAGCTCACTGCACTGTATGTCTTGCTGAGTGTATGAAGGAGAGATTTTCATTTATTTTTTATTTTGGTTGTACATTTGAGTGGCTCAATCCGGCTCTCATCAGTAATTCCCAGTGCACATGGGGTGAGGAAGGAGGAGGCGCAGCTGAGAAATGTTGGTAGATGCCCTCTTGGTTATTAATTCTGAGGAAAGTCCCAAGATGACCTTGGCTTCCTCTCTCAACAAAGCTTTAGGCAAGAACCTGGAAGTCAGCATCTGTCCACAAGGGAGCAAGGTCTCTGAGCCACGTGGTGGCATACATGGCTGCCTGTTACTCTGCACAAACTGGGCCTGAGCACGGGCTGCACACCAGCAGAACTCCAAAGCTGCTACCTGGCAGCCTCAGGAGGGGAGATGATAAGCCAGGTGGGCAGGAGGGCACACTGACACACTGTTTTGCATGGAGCGGAGCTGCTGTTGCACCAGTGCTACTGAAAACCTGAAACCAAAGCTGGGCTGGCCTTTGTGATCAAAGCTACCAGGAACTGAACTGTCAGTCACAGGCAGCAACATAACCTGCAAACAAGCCTTTCAGACACTCACTAGAGTACAGACAATGAGAGCTCGGTGTGGAAAGGACTGTAGGTTCAGGGTGGCTATGTTCAATCAGATGATGTCAGGATCACTACGGAAAACAACAGCAGGGAGTGAAGGATGAATTCTGATCTCACTGGATTTAATCCCACCGTGGATGCCTCCACCACGTGGTATCTCTCCTAAAACAAAATGGATGCTTATATGCAATTATTACTTTTGTCAATTGTGCTGTGTTCCTTGCCTGGGACACCTGCAACCTGCCTCCCACTCCGCCCCCACATTCTGTCTTACTCCTGCTCATCGTTAACCCAAAAGTTGCCTTTCCAATAAGATTTTCTGTTTTTTATTCATGTTGTTGTTGTTGTTAGCTGCCATTGAGTCAACTCCGACTCACGTAATCCAACGTACAACAGAACAAACTATTGCCCGGTCCTGCACCAGGACCACTGGTATGCTTGAATCCACTGTTGCAGCTGCTGTATATTTTGAGTACCTTCCAACTAAGGGGGCTCATCTTCCAGCACTATATTGGACAATATTCTGTTGTGATCCATAGATCTTTCATTGGCTAATTTCTGGAATTAGACTGCCAGGTCTTTCTTCCAGACTAGTCTGTCTTAGTCTGGACACTCTGCTGAAACCTGTCCACCATGAGTGACCCTGCTGCTATTTAAAATATTGGTGGCGTAGTTTCCAGCATCACAGCAACATGCAACCCACCACAGTATGATGAACTGATAGACGGGTGGTGGCTTTTATTCATACACATCATTTATTCAATAGCTGCTGCTGCTTTATCCAGATTCCTAGCACATGATGTAGTATGTAGTGTTCATTCATGAAATTATCTATTGAGCACCTACTATGTACTAGGCATTGTATGGAAGCTGGACATACAGTTGTGATCAAGATAAAGAAAGCCCTGCCCTCCAGGGTTTTTCTTTTAGGATGGGGAAGACAGACATTAAACAACTAAATACCCAATTCCTTATTTCCTTACAGTTGTGTTAGGTGCTCCAAGAAGCAGCACAGTGTACTATAAGTTATTAACGGGGATGGGGAGGCAGTTAGGGGGTTCCTTAAGAAAGTGAGGATTAACTAGGTTCAGGGAGTGGGTGGAAAAAGTAGATTCCAAGCAGAGGAAAACAGTAAGGACATGAGACTAGGGAGGTGAGGGGGGCCAGATCAGGGGGCATGGAAGATCAATTCTGGAATGTATCTCCCAAACAAAATAAAATGAACCTAAACTGGGATGTGAATAGAGGATTCTAAGCTGGGAGAGACATCACCTGGTATGTTTCTGTAAGGTAGCTTTGGCTACAGTGGATGGATAGGAAAAAAGAAATACAACAGAGGAGTACAGAAACTACCTAGGCAGTTCAAACTCAGCGGCTACTAGGACAGCAGTGGGGATGGGGAGAAGTGGCCAGATGGGAGAGATGCTATGGAGATGCATTAGGAGTCCTGGTGATGAGTAGGAGGTGAAGGACAAGAAAGAAGGAGGTTTCAAGAATGGTTCTGAGCATTTTAGGTGTATGCAACTAGCTGATGGTGTTGCTGTGTACTGAGATGGGAGATGAGCAGGCTTAGAAAGAAAAAGGCTGAGATTTCCATTTTAGACATGTGAGTTTGAGGAGCCATGACAGAGATGTTGAGAGGACAGTTAGATACTCAGGGTTGGAGCTCAGAGGAGAGATCTGGCCTAGAAATACAAATTTGAAAGTTGTGTCAGCATGTGGATCATTAAATGAGGTTAAGTGGGTGGGATGGCCCCTAGACTCAATCAGGCTTCCCTGTTACAAGCACCCTGTATACTTCCCCCACCACAAATGCCATCATATCTTATCAAAATTACTTCTTCAACTTCTGCTTTCATACTAGACTATAAGCAGAGTGAGGGCAGGAACTATATGTTTTTAGTTTGCTACAATATCATTAACATACCACCTGGAATGGGGTCTGCCCACAATAAACATTTGTTGAATGAATGAATGAAATTAATCATGAGTTCTACTAGATCATACAGGCAACTGAAATACAGCCTGGCATTTCTGTCTCCACGTTTTAACACTGCTTAAATGAGAAGGGATTAGGAGGGACATTAAAAGATAGGGTTTCACCCTTTCCTGGGAGTGGGCTTGAAGTAATGTGCTTGTTAGTGCCAATCAGTATTGAAAAGTTCAGAAAAATGACAAGAGAGCAAAGATTAAATTGCATCTAAACTTGACATGATCATCTACATAGAAAATCTTATGAAATCTATAAAAATGTTACTAGAAGTAATAAATGAGTTTAACAATGTTTAGCAACCAGACATTAAACAATACGCAATGTTATTAGAAACAATAAATGAGTTAATTGCATTTAAATTGCGTTAGAGTAGCCCCCAATATGTGAGTTTATATTTATTTTCATACAGTACAGTTAAAAGCTAGGGTAACTATAATTTTGTTGATTGATGCATTTTTTGAAATCTTAAGTTCTGTGCTCAGGATGAGGCATTACCTAAACCTCTTAATTTTTTCTTTGTCTCATCTAGGGAAAGATGTAGAAATTATTTTCCAAAAAATACTCATTTCCAAGCACTTCATTAAGAACCTATACTTAACATGGCCTTACCTAACATGCACCCTTTTAAAAAAAAACAAATAAACAAAAAATTGTTGTAAGGGCAAGTGTTTAATAAAATCAAAGAATAGAGCCTGAACAGCTTTGAAAGCTGTTAACATTCAGCAAGTGCTTTCAGAGCACACGGACGGCAATGGACAGTTAGACAAGGCTTCACCCCTGAGCTCTTTCACTTTGGAAAACCCTGGGAAAGGAGGCCTAAGGGGAAGATGGCTACATGCAAGAAGGAAGAGTGGAGCTACAGGAATCAAGGCCGGAGGGGGCAGAATGCTGACTAGAACCACAGGCTTTCTTGAGGTCCCAGGTAATTTTTGAAAATATATTTTTCTACTGGATAACCAACATGAAGTCTACATAAAGAAACCTCAGGTCTGTACACTTTTTACGATGGTCATGCGCTATCATTATGCTTCTAGAGAAAAGAGAGGCCCTTATTCAGGCAATGCTACTAGTCTTTATAAGGCCCCTCTGCTACTTTGCAAGTGCTGGCTAGCAGAAAGGTTTGAAACAAATGACATTTTCAAGTGTGAAAGAAATCTGAACACTCCCAATGCAGATAAAATCAGTACTAGACTGCACTTTAACTAGCATTCTAAGAAATAAAACTACTAGGCACCCATCAACTGTTGTAGTTGTGTGCCTTTGAGTAGATCCCAACTCACAGTGACCCTATAGGACAGAGTAGAACTGCCCCATAGGCTTTCCAAGGCTGTAATCTTCACAGAAGCAGACGGCCACATCTTTCTCCCACAGAGCTGCTGGTAGTTTCAAACCTCCGACCTTTCAGTTACCAGCCGAGCGCTTAACCACTGTGCCACCAGGGGTCCTTCCCATCAACTGTAGTAAGATTTTATATATTCTTAAAGTTGTCAAATTAATAGATGAACTTACCAAACACTCTTACATATTATGGCCAACAATGGGGGAAAACCAAAAAAACCAAACCTGTTGCTGTCGAGTTGATTCTAACTCACAGGTATCTTACAGGACAGAGAAGAACTGCCCCATAGGGTTTCCAAGGAGCAGCTGGTGCATTTGAACTGCCAACCTTTTGGTTAGGAGCCAAGCTCTTAACTACTGCGCCACCAGGGCTCCACAATGGGGGAAGGAGGCATTAATTCCCAGAACCTACTTTTAAAATAATTTAATAGTTTACCCCTCCCCTTCTCTCCCTTATTTATTTATATTTTTATTACAACCTTGAATGAAAGCTACAAGGCTAGTAGTAATGGGGATTGAGGCGTTTCTGCCAAAAAGAAAAAAATATATATATTTGACTACCTTCTTAAGAAATTCCCACCCTAAAACACTGGATTTTTTTTTCTTCTTCTAGTTTTTAGGCAAAAGAAAGTATTAGTGTGCTTCTCATTAACAGGACATGCTCAGTATATTCAGATCTTTATGCTTACCTCTATTATCTGTGCTGAGTTTTGGCTGATAAACTGCTCAATTATCCCCAACAGAAAGTCATATGACTTTTGGTTTGCAAGAAAATAGCTTGGCAATGACTGCAGACCTGTGCTAAAGGATTCATCAAGTGCCAAGCAAAGGAGCCAAATGCAAAACTAATGCAAAAACCATAGCTCATATGGTAGAGCCTGAACTTATAGAATCTAGAAGACTCAGTCCCTGCCCTTTCTCTACCATTGCCCTAAACTACCTTTCCCACTCTGGATACTTCCTCTTTCCTCCCTAAGCTTTACCCTTCCAATCTATTATTTAGCTAGGCCAAAACTGTCTTCCAAATTATTTAGATCCTGCTATCCCTGGCCTGCAGGAAATAGCAAGGCACAGAATTTTAGGGAGACAGGAATGAGTTGCCCAATTTTTATACCTTAAGTAAGTCTGCCTGGACTCCAGATTATTTAGACCTTGAATGCATTCAAACCTTAGCTATGTCCTTCAATTTGCCCAGACATCCTAGGTTCTGACATTGGCCATGCCTTCAGGACTAAGGTAGGGGAGGGGGGGGCATTCAGCCTTCCTGCCTGGCTGTGGAACAGCTCCTACTGCCTGCTCTGTCCAGCCCTGAAGCTGCCCGGTGACCCTTAACTCAACCTGGCTTTAATCTTAGTAAGACTTCTTTCATTCCCTTCTTTGGTGCTGACCTTTGTATTACGTGCTCTTCTTTCTGTCTCCTCAACATATTAATTTCTAATCTAAGCTCAACCCGGAGTATTCTGCAACCATGCTGGTTCCTGTGTGTGCCTCCTCCGCTTTTTTCTCCTTGGGATTACAGCAAAATGACAAATTTTAGAACTTCTTAGTTCTCTTGGGGGTGGGGCTCGTAGCATCTTGGGTCCTTTTCTCCAAAATGTTTTGATGTTTATTTTCTTAAAATGTGGCCCAACAGTCTTCTATATTCCTTTCTCTGGTTAATTTGAACCCCTAGTAAATAAGATTATGCCCTTAGATTCTTCAAACTTCTATTTCATAACCAGTTTTTCTTTACTGATCAGAATTAAGTTCAGAGTAGCAACTGTCTTCACCATATTCTACCTTCTAAGAAATCTAACTATCACTGAGGCCAGCCAAGAACTAAGTGCTCTGTCTTTAGCTAAGTACTTACCTCATTGGTACACCATAAGGTCCTTATCCTTGCTTTATCTCGCCCTTGTTTCAAATTTGTAATTTAATCAGGAAAGTGTCATTGTAACCTCCATCTGGCCATGATGTGTATCTCATACAATTGCAGCACTTTTGTGCTTCATTTCTTTCACTTTCAATAAATAAAGAAAACTTTTTAGATTTCTGAGTGGTTTCACCTTCATTTATGGGGCTAACGTATCACACTGTTTTTGGATGTTTCTTTTACTCGTATGTGGTAGGCAGAATAATAGTCCCCCCAAAGACGTCTACAGCTTAATTCATGGAACCTGTGAATATGTCACTTTACATGGTAAAAGAGACTTTACATACGTGATTAAGTTAGGGATCTTGAGATGAAGGAGAGTATCCTGGATTATCCAGGTGGACCCAATGTATTACAGGGTCCTTAGAAGTGAAATATGGAGGCAGGAGAGTCAGCATCAGACAGATTTGAAGGTGCTATGCTGCTAGTTTTGAGGATGGAGGGAGGGAACCACAAGCAAGGACTGCAGGTGGCCTCTAGAAGCTGAAAAAAGCAAGGAAATGGGTTCTTCCCTAGAGCTTCCAGGAAAAAAAAACCAGCCCTACCAATATCTTGATTGTAGCACAGTGACAACCATTTCAGACTTGTGATCTCCAGAATTATAAGATAATAAATAGATGAGAAATAAATCTGTGTTGTTTTAAGGCACTAAGATTGTGGTAATTGTTCATCAGCAATAGGAAACTAATGCACCAAAACTGTATCCAAAACGAAGCCCTGGTGGTGCAGTGGTTAAGAGCTGGGCTGCTAACCAAAAGGTCAGCAGTTCGAATCCACCAACCGCTCCTTGGAAACTCTATGGGGCAGGTGAACTCTGTCCTACAGAGTTGCTACGAGTCAGAAACAATGACGACAACGGGTTTTTTTTTTTTTTTTTTAATATCCAATACACGAGTCTGGTATTACCAAATTTTAGTGATGGTATTCACTTAGTTCCTAGATAAATTTTTACCAATTCTCTATCATTTGATCTAGTTACTTCCAGGAAAATATGATAAAAACTGGGCCTTCCAATCCCAATCTCCCTTAAAAAAAATCTTTGTTGTAAAAAGTGTGTGTGTTTACAGGAGAGGTCAAATGTGTTAGATGTAACACTTTTACTCATTGTTTTCAGTGGAGTATCACTGACACCTTTTTATTACGGTTCTTCCATCCCCACCTTGCCCTCAGTTATAGTTTTATTTGTGTCTCTCTTCCTCTTCCCCTCTGGTTAGACAGAATCTGCCTGGTTTTTGTGAGATGATCCATGGCTCTCATAGACACCACATCTTGTTCTTTGACACCATCTATGGAGCCAGCTATTTCCATTGTATATCTTCTTCTCCTTCCATCATCCCATATTTCAACTGGACAACACAAATATGTCCTAAGTCCAGGAGTCCCTGGATGGTACAAATGGTTAAGGCACTTGGCTGCTAACTGAAAGGCTGAGGTTCGAGTCTACCCAGAGGTGTCTCAGAAGAAAGGCCTGGTAATCTACTTCTAAAAAATCAGCCACTTAAAACCCTATGGAGTGCAGTTCTACTCTGACACACACTGGATGGCCATTAGTCAGAACTGACTTGGTGGCAGCTAGTGTGCCCTAGGTAGAGTCCTGGTGGCGCAGTGGTTAAGTGTTTGGCTGCGAACCAAAAGGTCAGTAGTTCAAATCCACTAGCCACTCCTTGGAAACCCTATGGAGCAGTTCTACTCTGTCCTATAGGGTCGCAATGAGTCAGAATCAACTCGACAGCAGTGGGGGTATAGTATACCCTAAGTCCATAATTTCTGGTTTAGAACTTTCGAGTCACCAGAAACACTTCTCAGGTTTTCTAAAACTATCACATAGTCCAATGTGATTTAGACAGAGAGGGTAGTATGAGTCCTGGAAGGCTTTCAGGGACTTAATTCCTGTTTTTCTCCATAAAGACAGGCTCCTTCCTGCTGTGCCATGCCACATTCACACGTGACAGTCTCTGTTTCCTTCAATGATGAGTCACTAAACTATTGACTGAGCCTTATCCTCTGGGAGGGAGTGACAGAAGTCTCTCTTCTTTTCTGTTTTTGATTTTTAGAAAAATATTACTGTGCGAGGTGAAAGTTTACCGTGCAAACCAGTTTCTCATTCAAAAATTTATACACATATTGTTTTGTGACATTGGTTGCAATCCCCACAATGTGTCAACATTCTCCCCCTCTTTTCCCTTTCCACCCTGGGTTCTCCGTGTCCTTTGTCCAGTTTTCCTGTCCCTTCCTGTCTCCTAGTCTTTGCTTTTGGGCAGGTGTTGCCTATTTGGTGTCGTATACTTGATTGAACTAAGAAGCACGTTCCTCATGCGTGTTATTGTTTATTTTATAGGCCTGTCTAATCTTTGGCTGAAAGGTGGACTTTGGAAGTGGCCTCAGTTCTGAGTTAGCAGGGTGTCCAGGGGCCACACAGTCTCGAGGGGTTCCTCCAGTCTCTGTCAGACCAGTAAGTCTGTCTTTATTTGTGAATGTGAATTTTGTTTACATTTTTCTCTCGTTCTGTCTGGGAGCCTCTATTGTGATCCCTGTTGGAGCAGTTGGTGGTGGTAGCTGGTCACCATCTAGCTGTTCTGGGCTCAGGCTGGTGAAGGCTGTCGTTCATGTGGTCCATTAGTCCTTTGGACTAATATTTTCCTTGTTTCTTTGGTTTTCTTCATTCTCCTTTGCTCTGAACGTGATGAAACCAATAGATGTATCTTAGATGGCAGCTAACAAGCTTTTAAGACCCCAGATGCTGCTCACCAAAGAAAGATGTAAAACATTTCCTGTATGAATTGTTATGCCAATTGACCTAGATGTCCCCTGAGACCATGGTCCCCAGCCCTAAGCCCCAGTAACTTGATCCCTCAAGGTGTCTGGATGTCTAGGAAGCTTCTATGAATTTGCCTTGGTCGAGTTGTGCTAACTGACTTCCCCTATATTGTGGTTGTCTTTCCCTTCACCAAAATTAACACTTGTCTGCTATACAGTTAGTGATTTCCCCTCCTCACCCCTCCTCTCCCTCGTAGCTAGCAAACATTGTTTTTTTCTGTGTGTAAAACTTTTCTTGAGTTTTTATAATAGTGGTCTCATACAATATTTGTCCTTTTGTGATTATCTTATTTCACTCAGCATAATGCCTTCCAGATTCATCCAGGTTGTGAGATGTTTTGTGCATTCATAATTGTTCTTTATTTTTGCATAGTATTCCATTGTGTGTATGTACCATAATTTGTTTATCCATTCACCTGTTTATGGGCACTTAGATTGTTTCCATCTTGTGAATAATGGGTGTGCATATGTCTATTCACGTGACAGCTCTTATTTCTCTAGGATATATTCCTAGGAGTGGGATTGCTGGCTTGTATGATATTTCTATTTCTAGCTTTTTAAGGAGGTGCCGTATCTTTTTCCATAGAGGTTGTACCATTTGACGTTCCCACAAGCAGTGTATAAAAGTTCCAATTTCCCCACAACCTCTCCACCATTTATTCTTTTCTCTTTTTTTGATTACTGCTGGTAATGTCAGGGTGCGATGGTATCTCACTGTAGTTTTGATTTGCATTTCTCTAATGGCTAATGATCTCGAGCATTTCCTCAAGTGTCTGTTAGCTGCCGGAATGTCTTCTTCAGTGAAGTGTCTGTTCATATCCTTTGACCATTTTTTAATTGGATTATTTGGTCTTTTTGTTATTGAGGTGTTAAGGTATTCAATAGATTTTAGAGATTAGACCCTTGTCGGATATGTCATAGGTTCTCTTTTTACTCTTTTGGTGAAGTCTTTTGATGACCTTAAGTATTTAATTTTAGTTGCTCCCAGTTATCTAGTTTATATTCTGGCATTTGTGCATTGTTAGTTATGATTTGTATTAAGACCCCTAGTTTTGTCCCTATCTTTTCTTCCATGATCTTTATCATTTTAGGTTTTATATTTAGGTCTTTGATCCATTTGAGTTAGTTTTCTGTATACGGTGTGAAGTATGGGTCCTGTTTCATTTTTTTACAGATGAACATCCAGTTTTGCCAGCACCATTTCTTAAAAAGACTGTCTTTTCCTCATTTAATGGACTTTGGTCCTTTGTAAAAGATCAGCTGACCATGAGTGGATAGACTTACATCTGGGTTCTTGATTCTGTTCCACTGGTCTGTGTGTCTGTCATTGTACCAGTACCAGGCTGTTTTGACTACTGTGGTTGTATAGTAGGTTCTGAGATTGGGTAAAGTGAGGCTTTCTGCTTTGTTCTTTTTCTTCAATAATGCTTTGCTTATCCGAGGCCTCTTTCCTTTCCATATAAAGTTGGTGATTAGTTTTTCTATCTCATTTAAGAATGCTGTTGGTATTTGGATGGGGATTGCATTATATCTGTAGATCACTTTGGGTAGAACTGACATTTTCACAGGTTGAGTCTTCCTGTCCATAAGCATGGTATGTTTTTCCTTTTATGTAGGTGTCTTTTGGTTTCTTGCAGTAGTGTTTTGTAGCTTTGTCTGTATAGGTCTTCTACATCCCTGGTTAGATTTACTCTTAAGTATTTTAACTTTTTAGGGGCTATTATAAATGGTATTGTTTTCCAGATTTCCTTTTCAAAGAAGTCTCTCCTCTTAACTGGCATCTGCTTGGGCTTTTAAGAGTGCCGTTGATCGTGAGCTGCTTTTGCTTCCCCAGAAGCTTATGCTTCTCTGCAGTCATCCTCCATGGTAGTGTCCTACACAACACCAGCAGGCAGGGATCCCCTTCTCCAATTCCTCCCTCATGCCATACCGTCATAATCCCCAACCTCCCAACCCTGGCTTGGCACCTCTCCTCCAGGTCACTAGCACAGACCTTCCAGAATCCACATTTCCTGGGCCTCATGAGTCCTCCCACCTTCCTACTCCAATAAATATTCTCACAAACTCTCACAAAGACTAATATCTTTGCTCCTGGATTGCAGCTTCTTCTCTTTATATTCTTTAGTCCTGACTTCTCTACCGTTTATTATGTGTTGGTCGGCACATAATAAACAAAATCCCCTAAAATAATGTCCTTACATTTGAAAACAATTTTGATTATTTGTGTTGCTCTTCTTGTGTAGAACTTTAATCTAACAAAGAATGATCTGGTAAGTATGGAAGAAACATGGCCGAAATCACCAATTCTTCTGAGATGGTGATGAACTTTTCTTAGTTTGTTGAAAGCAGAGTTGGTGTGGTTTGAACTTTCATCCTCTCCACTCTGAAATCCTTACTCCCAACTGCTCAGGAGTCCCTGATCATTGTAACAGAACCCCTAGGGCTTGAGGAGCAGAGTTTAAAAACCACTACAACAAATATCCTTTTGCCAGATGAGATGTACTCTCATGGGGGTAGAAATCCAAAGTCTGAACTTTCTTTTATGCTGAATGCAGCATTATTTGTTTCAGCAAAAAAATTAGGAACATATCAAAAATCCATCAATAGGAGAAAAATAAATTATTCATGATATGTTCATTCACTGGAATATTATAGAACTGTAAAGGATGAATGAATTACAGCTATATCTATTAGCATGGATAATATAAAAGTATAATATTAATTGGTAATGCCACTATATAAAAGATGAAAAAAATAATATAATATGTATTTATAGCTATGTAATAAATATGTAGGAGTCCTGGTGGAGCACAGAAATGGAAATGGGAATGGGAATCTCTGATAGTGGGAATTTCTATGAAGGAAGTAGGAAAAATAAATCAGAATACCCAGAAAGACCTTGAATATATAGGTAGTCCTCAAGTTATGAGGAACAGCCCTTACAACCGTCTGTTTTTTTTTATTTTTTGTACATCTTATCGTTAATAATATGTACTACATACAATGTTGCAGAGTGTAATTTGTCGATGTTATCGTTCTCAGATGTTCACTTACAGATGTTCAAAGAACGGCTTTATAAAGATACTGATAATAAAAAGAAATAATAATGAAAACTTAAAAAAAAAGGGGGCATTCGACTTATATCAGAACCGACTTACGCTGGAGTTGTCATAATGGAACCCTGTTGTTAAGACAGTGACTACCTGTATCTACAATGGTGACTTTCTTAATAAAGATATAGAGCAAATATCTGATATTGCTAAGATTTGTTAATGATCTTCTCATTATATTATGCTCTATTTCTGCCTGCATGTTTAAAATGTCTTATGACCAAATAATTTAAAAATTGTTTACTATACATGAAACCATTTTCAAAAAATTATACACATATACGTAGATGCATTCATGTGGAAAAATAATTCTTAGCAGAATCTATTTTAAAGTTTTTTACTTGATGAGGCTAATGGAAACTTCTTAAAATAAATTTTAAAACAAAATTGGTCCTTATTCTATCATTTTCAGCAGGAAAATATAGGAAAAGATGAGACAAAGGGATTTAATAACACATATTATGACAAAATCAATCTAGTAACTGATTATTTGCTGTTGGGATAAAATAAAAATAACAGCACACCAAGATTCTCACTCAATTTTAGAGCACAAATTGGTAGAAACCTTTTAAGAACAAAAGAGACAAAAAAGGATCACATCAGGTATGTCTAAGCATCTCTGAAAGAAAATGTTAAATTTTGTTGAACATCAAAAAATGAAATCTATAATAGGAAAAAAGCATGCCGTAACCAAAACTTGTTGTGATTAGAATCCATAATTCAACCATTAAGGGTTTTTATTCTTTCTAGAAATACAATGTTAATAGTCATAAAAGTTTAAGAACTTTTGTATTTGACTAATAAATTTAGTCTACCATCCAAATGATTCTTTTGAGAAGAGAATTTTTCAGATGTTTTTAATGCTTCTACTGACCTATGACTACAACCTATAAATAATGGCTTCTTGGAGACACGATTTCAGCCTTCAGATCCCGCACGCTACCTGGGTTGGTATACAGCTGGCTCTCCACGGTTTTGCCAATGCACTGCAGCTTGACAGCTTGCAGGGAGTCGTCTACATGCATGATGGTTGGCAGACTGCCCAGAGTGTCCTGCACCAAGTTGGCCACCTCCCGGACATCGAAGAGCTTCAGCAGCTCTGAGTACACGGCTGGGAAGGAGCTGAGAAACACGGCCTTAAAAAGAAGAAATTTAAATCAATTCCCAGATAACCCTTAAGAAAGGAGCTGTAAAATGTCAGTAGTTTAAGGACTGTGACAAGTATTTTTGAATGGTAGGAAAATAAATGTAAAATGTTTTTGTTACCTAAAACTAAAAGGGGGGAAAATATAGTACAGCAGAATAGGACAGTTTCTTGAAATGTGCAAAGGTGCAACATAATGAAATCTAGGGAATTCTGGAAAATCACTGATGTTAGCAAAATGATTGGCAAAAACTTCACAGAATCAGCAAAATGCAGCATGACTGAATGGAAAGAATGCTCAACCAAGACTTGGCTCATGGTCACTTTTATTTTATTCCTCTTCAAAGAAGCTTTCTAAATTGCTCATTTTTAATCTCATTTACTTTTAAGAAACCAAACACATTAATTCCCTAAAGCATTTGACCTATGATTTAAGGAAGAAAAAAACATAGGCCCGACTATCAGAAGATCTCTGTTATATGTAATACTAGGATGGCACAAAGGGTTAAGTGCTCCACTACTAGCTGAAAGATTGGTGGTTCGAACCCACCCAGAAGCACCTCAGAAGACAGGCTGGTGACAGGCTTCCAAAAGGTCACAGCCTTGAAAATCGTATGCAGTACAGTTCTACTCTGACACACATGGGGTCGCTATGAGTTGGAACTGACTTGACAACTACAACAAGCTTTGCTTCTAAACAACTCTGTGACCTTGGACAAGTCATTTTACCTCCCTAGGCTTTAATTTCATCACCTGTAAAACAAAAAGGTCATTAGAATGACTCTTTAGGTTGCTTCAAAATCTACTTTAAATCTAGAACTGTGTATACAGACTAAGAACAATGTTCTTTAGGTAAATAAAATTTGATAATAATAAGTTTTAAGACAAAATGATGCTAACATCAAATCTCCAAGGGACATACTAAAAAAAAATTGGGCTAGAATTATGAAACAAACTCCCACTTTTAAATTGCACAGAAGGAGGGCAGTGGAAGGAAGAGCCAACTGGTCTCAACTCAACCTAGTAGAGGAAAGAGGCACGTGTTTCTAATATGCTGGTATTCAAGTGCTAGCTGGTTTACCAGTGAGATCTGACACAAGCAGAAAGTAGGTCAAATCTATATGTGCTGATGACTCAAAGATGGAATCAAATTCAAATTCACGGATTTTGGTATTTATCTATGCAGCAGCAGCAAAAATATATAGAGAAGCCTAGACCTGTTTTTGCTGTCAGTCATCAAAATGCTTAGGATACTGCAGTCAACAGGTCTGCTCTGCTCAACTCTTAAAATTACAGATTTACCTGAATGTGTTTAAAATTAGTAACTTGGTATTCCCCAATAAATATTACATTTATATAACCTTTATTTCACTTTGCAAAGAGGTGAGTCATACAGATGAAGTTAAAAAGATAAAACAATAAAATGAGCCCAGCTTTCTGATTCAGTATACCGAAAAGTTACCTAAGTTGATTTCCCCCAGGAATGCCTTAATTTATCCATTAATTCTTTTTTCATATATTCAAAGAAAGTTTTTTAACATGACTGCAATGTGAGATACATATACAACAGGACTATTAATAAAGGATAAAGGGACAAGGACCTTGTGACGGCAGAAAGGCAGTTGTACCAGACAATCTAAGCTAAGGCTTTTTACTGCAAATAAAAATGAAAGTAAAATTTAGTTTTGACCTTACTGGTAGCCACTGGTGGTGCAGTGGTTAAAGCAGCCAGCTGCTAACCAAAAGGTTGGTGGTTCAAATCCACCAGCCGCTCTGGGGGAGAAAGATGTGGCAGTTTGCTTCCATAAAGATTTACAGTCTTGAAAACCCTTTAGGGTCACTATGAGTCAGAAATGACTTGATGGCAGTGGGTTTGGTTTGGGTTTGATAGTCAAGACAAATAGGCAAAGACTGAGTTAGGACCCACCCTAGTGCATTTACTTAACTGATAACATTTTCAAAGACCCTACTTTCAAACAAGGTCCCTGTCTTAGTCATCTAGTGCTGCCATAACAGAAATACCACAAGTGGATGGTTTTAACGAAGAGAAGTTTATTTCTTCACAGTCAAAGTAGGCTTAAAGTCCAAATTCAGGGCATCAGCTCCAGGGGAAGGATTTTTCTGTCGGCCTTCTTCTCTTCTGTGTTCCCCCGGAATAGGAGCTTCTCTGCGCAGGGACCCTGGTCCAAAGGATGCGCTCTGCTCCTGGCATTGCTTTCTTAACGGTATGAGGTCCCCTTATTCTCCACTTGCTTCCCTTTCCTTTTACCTCTTACAAGAGATAAAAGGTGGTGCAGGCCACACCCCAGGGAAACTCCCTTTATGTTGGATCAGGGATATGACCTGGGTTAGGGTGGTGTTACAATCCCACCCTAATCCTCTTTAATGTAAAATTACACTCACAAAATGGAGGACAACCATGCAACACTGGGAATCATGGCCTAGCCAAATTGATACACACATTTTTGGGGGGACATAATTCAAACCATGACAGTCATATTCACAGGTACTGGGGATTAGGACCTCACATAACTTTCTGGGGACACAATTCAATCCATACCAAATCCCTGTGCTACACAGGCATTTATGGATCTCTGAAAAATTAGGACTTAAGGACTGAAGAGTGAAGAAATATCTTTTGGTGTGAATTAGAACTCCAGAAGGCAAGTTTTGTCCCTGTGATGGGTAAAGGTTAAAAAGAAAAATCTCAAAATGAAAACTCAAAGTTTAAATAACTTTCACAGAAGTAGTGAATTTCTGAGGATTCTAGTTAGTCTGTTGGATTATCCTTTTTAAATATCAACTGCTGTAAGCATGGTTTGGTTAGTGGGCAATTTGACATTGAGGTTTCTGGCAATTTCCTAAAGTACAAGGACTGTGTTGTTGACTGTAGGGGCCAAAACAAAATTTGAAAGAGCCTGAATTATATCCCTGCACAGATGGAAGCTAAGTCCACCTCTGCAAAGAAGAGCGTTAGCTGCAGAATAGCCCCTAAAGAGTCAGAAAAAGTACAGCACTATTATGGGTGGAGTTGGTACATTTCTGGTATTTTGTCATTATACATAACTCCTTCCAAATGTCATAAGGCACCAAATTGCAATCGAGTAAGTCCCCAGGTTAAGAACGTCTCACTTATGGACAACTTGTACTTAAGAATGGACTTCCATAAAGTTTATTGTATTAAAAATTTGGGTTAAATACAATGGTTTGTAATAACAAATGCATGCACTACTTTGTGATGCTCATGAAGTGTTTCTTAAGTGTTTTATGTGCACAAAAAGGTGAAATCTATACTATATGCTAAGACAAACATTTGACTAACTGACAGGAAATAAGAACCGTATGTACCTGTTCCGACCTACCTACAAACTCAACTTAAAGACAGACTTAGGAACGGACCTTGTTGTAACCCGGGGACTGCCTCTCATACTCTTAGGTATCTAGCCTTGTCTTCCAATCTCCCATTTAATGTTCTATTTCTCAATGATGACATGTCTCCAGGGGATGGTGGCCAAGAGGCCGCTTCTCTTTCTGACAGGTTTTTAACCAAATTATTAGAACTAAAAGCATATGAAAAGGATTAAGAAAGCATAGAGAAAGATATTCAGAATTATCTCTCAGAATATGTTCAAGGCCATGCTCTTTGGAAAGCGGATGGAGCCTGTCCTTAAACAAAACATGTGGGGCTCCTCCTGGTAATAGAATTTGGCAGCAGCTGCTCAGCACTGGTCATTTAAAATCAGTTCCAGGATGATCGGTCAAGTTAAATAAAACAAAACAATATGCAGTTTAGCCGAGTCCAATATAATGAGTCTGAAGTTGACAGATTAAAATGCAGTGCTGGGCTTGGGGAAAACAACCGCAATAGCCTGGCTCTAGTGAAATTCCTTCCCAGGGCTGATGGTGACAGCTTGTCCTATCATCAGTATGCATGTTGGCAACTGGAAGCAAGGCTGTTGCAAAACCAATATCCTCTCCATTCAGACAGAGAGCAGTCTGAGGAAAGGCAACCCAATTCTGCTCTGCTGGGACTCAAAGTTGGTGCAATTTTGAAAGTCTATTCAACGCTGGAATCGACTCAACGGCAGCGGGTTTAGTTGGTTTTTTATCCAATGTCGGTCAGGCTAACAAATATAAACTGGGGCTATGGGTTTCTCATGCAGAAAACATTCAATTATGCTGCTATGTAAAAATAAACAAACTGCACCCCAATTTTTCTTCTACTCAACAGAGATGAAAAAACAATTACCTGTGATTGAGATAACGCTCCAGACCCTTTGCTCTCTTGTGAAAGAAAGAAACGGACCGACATAAGGAGTTCCTGAATGCAACATCGGAATTCCTCTTCATTTTGTCCACCAGTGGCGAGGGAAAAGAGTCTTCGAGACTGAACAATATACTTAAAAATATATTCTTGAGCCTTAAAGCAAAATGTTTAAAAAGTTAGCTTCAAAGGAGACCAAGAGTATGTCTTTAACAATGACAGAGCATAAAAATCAGGGTACAGCATCAGACTTTTAAATTATTAAACACTGAGGCCCTATGAGATTTTTTAACATTATTTACTTGTGGACAGAAAAGTAATGTTTCTCTAATACCTAACGGGAGAAGAAGTGTAGGTGCTTTAAAAATTCTACATAATTCTTGAGAGTTTTGAATATTAAATATTTTTTATCCCTAGATGCTTTTTTAATTTAGCCAACAAAGAGACGGGTGTCTGTTTTTCAAAAATGATTCTGCTTTGCTGGTAGGTACTCTTTCCACCTAGCTTTTTACCTTCAATCAGACCAAAATGATAAATTTATAATTAACCAAATACTTTTTTTATAAAACTAATAAATTATCTAATTTTATCTAATGCTATCAAGTAGAATGTTACTCAACAATACGAATCAGAAGACTACCACAGCTGTTACTGGGCAATGTTACTCAACAACAGGAGTCAGAAGACAACCATGGCTGTTACCGGACAATGTTACTCAGTAACAGGAGTCAGGAGACTATCATGGCTGTTACTGGACAGTTTAGGAAAGAAAATGTATTCCTTTTGAACATATTTGCAAATAAGGCATTAACATCTCCATTTACAACTGAGCCAAGTAGGGCCCAGAGGTAGGGCAACGTTAAACCATGGGGCCCAGTAAGACCTCAGGTTTCTACATTTCAATCTCTGCTAAGCCACACTATTCTCTCTTTAAATTTAAGCAAAATGATTTTCAAATGGTCTCTGTCAGGGTGGTAGAAGTCAAGAGCCAGGGACTTCAAAGCTTAACTGCCCATTTGTCGTCTCTCATAAACCCTCCCTTCTGCCAACCCTAGACATCACTTCAAGTGTTCTGGAGTCAAGAAGTTCCAGTGGTTGAGCCTGGCAAAGTCCGATTCCAATTCCATGAGCAAAAAGCAGCTATAAACTTTAAGCAGCTATTAAGATCCTTGAATCAGCATGTCAGTAATACATCATCACCAATTACTGTCTGTGTAGAGGAAATCAATTAGCTTAAGCATCACCATGCAAAAGCTTTGTCGATCACGTTATCTCAACAGGATTAGTTACTACCTTCAGCACCTCCTGGATATGCTCTTGCCGCTCTGCTTCTGTTATCCTGTCCATGTACCACTTGAGCACTTTTATGAGGTCTCTAAAATATAGGGGGAAATGTACACAATTCTGTAGAACTGGTCTAATTTTGAATCAAATGCCAACAAATAAAATACTTATTTTTGTCATGAAAAGGCTTCTTTCCCCATTAGTTCTCATGTTTTAAAAACGCTGCAGATAAAGGCTTTATTATATCTTGAAGTTCACACCTGTCAAACTGCTATATAATAATTTTACTAAGTCTGCATTAGAACATCACTGTCTCCTTTTGAAGCTTAAGATAGAAACAATACTTCCTCGCACTGAGATTTCCCTCGATCATTGATCCTGCTGTTTCTGGTAATGTTCCAAACACAAATAGCAGAGAAAAGGACTCTGGCCAAGGAAGTGTATGGAGGTTTGACTGACATGGCCAATTTTGGACAATGGCTAACTGGGGACCTCTTTCCCAGTGACCTTGTAACAGCTGGATGAAATATCACTCAGCTGGAAGCAAAAAGGGGTGTGGGGACGGATGCAGGCAACACCTCCTCACTCCAACTCATACATCCACGAATTTATTCAAGTGAATTCTCTGACCTGTCGGAAGAACAAGGCTTAACTGTCAAAGTACACCTTAGTAGGGCATTTTGCAGACAAACCAAGCATTAAAAAAAAAAAAAAAAAAGATTAAAGAAACAAAAACTTAATTAAAAACAAAACAAAACCCAACTCTCAAGATTGCAGTGTTGCAATCTCTAACCTTGGTTGGTCCTTGGTTTCCAGGAAACATACAGTTCACACAGCAATTTTTAAAAACACCCCTCTTTTTTCTCAGTCAGGAAAGAATCCATGGCGTGCCAGTCGGAAGATGCTGTGGGAGTGCTATTTTAAAGCTAAGATGTCAGCAAGTTTCTGACCACCTACAGATGGAGAAGATTCCACAAGACTTATTTGTCTTCTTAGGACTGATTATCCTCCTTTCTCGGCCAACCTGAAGTCTTAGAAATTAAATCTTATTTCTCAGCTTCTAAGGACAACTCTAGCCAGATGCAATGACCCCTCATTTGTTGTTGTTTGCGCTCAACTCCATACCAACTCATAGCAACCCTATGGGACAGTGCAGAACTGCCCCACAGGGTTTCCTAGGCTTGGTGGCACAGTGGTTAAGCGCTTGTCTGCTAACCAAAAGGTCAGAAGTTCAAATCCACCAACTGCTCCTTGGAAATCCTATGGGGCAGTTCTACTCTGTCATATACAGTCTCTATGAGGTGGAATTGACTCGACAGCAACGGGCTATTTTAACTCTTTACAAGCACAGACTGTCAGGTCTTTTCTCTCTCAGAGCCACTGGTGGGTTCGAACCGCCGATCTTTTGGTTAGCAGCCAAGTGCTTTAACCGCTGCACCACCAAGGCTCTTGAACACCTCATAAATCAAAGCTCATTACCGTTCAGTCGATTCTGACTCATAACGACCCTATAGGACAGAGCAGAACTGTCCCCATAGGGTTTCCAAGGCTGTAATCTTTATGGAAGCAGACTGCCACATCTTTTTCCCATGACCCCCTCATACTGGGGCCCAAAGTGTTAGGCCAAGTGGTAGAGCTGTGCCAACATTTCAAAGTGATTCCTGCTGTTATAGTTCACATTTGGTGTAAAATCATGTTGATGGAGGGTCAAATCTTGTGCAAACAGTTTCATTCATTTAAATTTTGGAGATGTAAATCTTAACATGAATGATCAGCAATACCCAAGTTAACAGGATCAAATGCTTATCTGACAATCTACTATCCTTTATACATGACATCTATGGGAAAAAAAAAAAGGCAAAAACATGGTTCTACGGTCTTTTAATTCACCTCTGGGAATGATTGTGCATGTACATGTCCACAGGTGCTTAAGGCAAAAGGTAAAAATGTGGGCAGGACAGCAATGACAGTGTTGGAACAGGTAGGTGGAATACAGGATACGTTTCAAGGCTGTATTAGAGCAGGGCCAAAAGACAGGGAAGATGTTATGAACAGAACAGAGAGACAACAGTTGCCTTCTAGCAATTATCAACTAGGTTGTATGGAGGCAGGAACTAGCACATCATTTTATTCATTCATTCACTTTTAGCCTCACAGGCATAATATGCCCTGGGGGGAAAAGAGGAGTAGTTAAACTGGCAGCTAGTAACCAAAAGGTTGGCAGTTCAAACCTACCCAGAGGCACCTTGGAAGACAACTTACTTCCAAAAGCTCACAGCCTTGAAAACCCCATAGTGCAGTTCTATTCTGCACAGATGGGGCCTCCATGAGTCGGAATCGACTCCATAGCAACTAACAACAACAACCTGGAAAGGGTAGATTCTAATGACTGAACTGCTTGTGGTCAGGGGCCGGGTCTTCATATTATTAGCACCTGGCATGCAGTAGGTATTCAGTAAATATTCTGATGAATGAATGAGTGAATTTAAAACAGTATGGAGGCAAAGGCTGTTTTCTCTTTGTATTTCTTTCTTTAAAACATCAATAATTATCAAGGAGAATGATAATTAAATGGGGCTCTTGTGAGCCAAAGTGGAATAACAGACATTTTAGACTGAAGACTATTAAATGAAATAGAGACAAGAAGAAAACACTTTATGTTTTGGGTCTCCGGAACAGATTTTGAGATGTTCATGATGTTTTTTTGTTCTTCCCTTAATCAAAATAAGTTCTAGCCATTAAAAAAGAGTGGCTGAGGGGGAAGATACCATCTCAAGAGACACTTCAGTCGTTGTGCTTCATTTCTTCCTACACTCCCTTTAAAACTTTCTTATATAACCGGTTCTGCTTAGAAAAGCTCAAAAGGAGCTGCTTCTAAACCAATTACAAGATAAAGGGTCTTACCTGTATGCAAGTGCCCCAGCAAAATGACTCTCTATATAAGTGTCCATTACAGGTTTAAAATGATGAAATTTGCTATCCTGCAGCAAATTTATTATGTGAACCTAAAAAGAAAATTGAGTTTTATAAAACTGATGCAAATCAAGGTTTTCTTTTTGTTATTTTTAAATGAACTGTGATGCTATTAAGTGCATATTTCTGAAACATCCTTATGAAAGTCATGATCAAGAGACAAAATTGTTTAAAATGTCATTAAAGCAAATTTAAACTCACCAAAGAATCAAACACTTTAGACCCATATTTTTGGGAATTTTCATCTAAAATTCCAAATAAGGTATCCAGTGTATCTTGTAGGAACTGTTACAATAAAGAAGAAATAAATGAATAAATTATCTGTCCTTCCCCTCCAAAAGCTCTTTCTTCTATGAACTTCCAAGAGAGCAGTAATGAAATAGCATATACCTTTACTATCTCTGAGCCATCAATTTCTTTTAATTTAGAGAGACAGCCTGTGATCTTGTCCGGGTGGGTTCTCCATTTCAAAAGATCAAGCATATCACCTTTCCAAATAGAAAAGGAACATTAGTTTCCTTAATAGAAAACAGTCCCTTGCATGAAGTGTTCTACTAGTAAAAGTTGAATTCTCAAACCTGTCACCCACCCCTCCTTGTCACTCCAGCTGTAGGAACCTACAGAATGTGCACAGCCCTCTAGGATGGCATTTATTACAGTGTATTGTAATTATTTCCTCCCTTTTTATGCTTTTGATTTACTAACTCCTACCCATCCTTAGAGTTCCTGGGTGGTGTAAAGCTGTTAAACTGCTCAGCTACTAATCAAAAGATTGGAGGTACGAGTCCACCCAGAGGCTCCTTGGAAGAAAGGCCTGATGATCTACTTCTAAAAAATCAGCCATTGAAAATCTTATGGAGTACAGTTCTGTTCTGACACACACAGGGTCACCATGAGTTGAAACTGACTTGATGGCAACTGCTTTTGGTTACTCATCCTTCAGTTCTCAGGTTAGCTGTTGCACCTCCAGGAAGCCTTTCCTGGAATCCCTAGGCTGAACTTATAGTCCCTGGTGGCGTGACAGTTAAGCACTTGGCTGCTAACCGAAAGGCTGGCAGCTAGAACCCACCCAGCAGCTCCACGGAAGAAAGACCTGGCAATCTGCTTCCGTAAAGATCGAAGCCATGAAAACCCAGTGGGGCAGTTCTGCTCTGTCACATGGGGTTGCTATGTGTCAGAATCAACTCGATGGCACACAACCACAGTATACTCTCCCACATCACAGTAACACTTATCTCACTATCAGAGTTGTTTATCTGTCTATGTACCCAACTAGCCTGTAGAAAAAAAAAACCATGTAACCATGTTGAACTTGGCCCTAGGATATATCTCCAGCACCAGAAACACAGCAGGCATATAGCAGGGAGCTGATAAATATTTGTTGAAGAATTTTCTGCCTCCTCCCTGGAGAATGGGGTTCTCTTGAAGGCTGGGACGCTGCTTCATTATATTTGTACCTCCGGCATACAGTAACCATAGCAACTAATTTCACCCGCTAAGGAAGGTCTTCTTGACCATCTGACCGAACCCCTGTAGAAGGTCCCTGCACAATGACAAGTCCAGTGAATTGCCAGAATCATCTAGTAAGTCCTCGGACCTGAAAGTGCCGGCTCCTGGACTCCACGGGCTTGTCTTCCATCCCAGATTCTAGACAAGCTCAGGGCCCAGCTCGCCAATTTCCTCCCCCTTCCTAAACTGACAATGTGTGGGTCCTGAGCCCTTCAAGGCTCTCTGAGAACCTCTTCATCTACTGAGGGAATACATTCTCCCCTCATCTTTCCTGGAAAGAAGTTGGAAAGGCTCCTGACAATGGTGCCCATGCTTTACTCATCTCCAAAGTGAGAGGGGAGCTGGTGGTGGCTGGAAGTCACAGAAGGCTGTAAGAGCTGACAAGGCAGGGGAGACACAGGGGCTAGTCTTCCCAGGGCTTGGTGAGTGACCAGAGCGGTCCAGACAGACACCGTGAGAGCCTGTCCACAACGGAAAGTAAAAATTCACTTAAAAGTACTTGTTTCAGGAGAAACCCAAACGGGGCTTGCTGAGAGACAGAAAGATCAATGAGGGGAGGGTGTGGGGGAGAAAAGAAATCATGGAAGTCAGTAGTTATGAAGAAAAAGAAAATATCATGTAGTGAGTAGAAACAAGAAAAGGCCTAAGAATCTCAAGAGGAAAAAGAAGCAACCTCCACCACAGCCAGAGTCAAGAGAAAAACATCACAGAGGACTTAATCATAAACGATTTAGTACTAAGTAGGCATGGTTATCCCCAACAAACAAGGATAAGGGGAGGAGGACGGTGATTCAGAATTTTAAAAATGAAGGAAATTTTTTAAAAGCCAAAAAAGAGATTTGTGAGGTTTTCATAACAAACCAAAAAAAAAAAAAAAAAAAAAAAACCAGAAAAAAATGTTTAATATTCATATCTAACTCAGACATCCTGGGGATTTGATCGAAACCCTTCTTTAAAATGATTGGTTGTATTTAGAACAGTAGCTATTTCCAAGAGAGAGACCCGCAGAGGCAGAGGCGGAACTTTCTTATTCTCCAGATCTGTTTGCTTCCTCCCTCCCACCTACTTCTACTTCTTGAGATGAGCCTCAGGTCGCCTCCCTTCCCTGGCATCTTCTGTGTAATTCCTCAATGCATTTTCCTTGCCATTCACTCCGCCTCCACGCCAGTGCTCACTCCTTCTCCTTGCTCTTTCCTTCTCTTTACAGCGAGCAGCTGAAGGGGTAGTCAGGGCACTGCTCCATGTGAGGGGTGGGGAGTAGGGGGAGGAAGGAGGTGGCTCTGCTGGCCACAAGCAGCATCCAGAGCAGCAGGGGGAACCAGGAATAGGACTGTCATGAGCACAGTTGGAGCACAGCTCTATTCTGACATACATGAGTTGAAACTGACTTGATGGCAACTGGTTTTGGTTACTCATCCTTCAGTTCTCAGGTTAGCTGTTGCACCTCCAGGAAGCCTTTCCTGGAATCCTTAGACTGAATTTACAATCCCTGGTGACTCAACAGTTAAGCACTTGCTGCTAGCTGAAAAGTTGGCAGTTAGAATCCCCCTAGTAGCTCCATGGAAGAAAGACCTGGAGATCTGCTTCCATAAAGATTGCAGCCAAGAAAACCCTGCGAGGCAGTTCTATTCTGTTACATGGGGCTGCTGTGTGTCAGAATCAACTTGATGGCACACAACAACAATATACACACTCCCACACACAGCAGCACTTCTCTCACTATCACAGTTGTTAATCTGTCTATGTCCTTAACTAGCCTGTAACTGGAAAACAGATTACAGTGGTCCACACAATTAGATCAGGATGGGGCTGTTCATCTTTGCTGCAAGAAGCAGACTCCCCAAAGTGGAGCAAATGGGAGAGTACAGCAGTATGTCCTTCTGGACATAGTAGATGATGTATGCAAAGTACTCAGAGTTAAGTCACAACCGCCATCTCCTAGATCTCTGTTTTCGCCATTTGAATATATGTTAGCTGCAGATTAGAAGCTGTGACCCACGACTGAAAATATGAATTTGATACATTTCATTCAACAAGCATCTATTAAACCAAACAAACCAGTTGCTGTAGAGTTCATTCTGACTCATGAAAACTCTGTGTTACAGAGCAGAACTGAGCTCCACGGGGTTTTCTTGGATGTAATCTTTATGGAAGCAGATCGCCAGGCCTTTCTTCCGTAGTGCTGCTGGGTAGGTTTGACCCACAAACCTTTAGGTAACTAGTCGAGTGCAAACAGTCTGCATTATCTGGGGACCTAAGCATTTATTGTCTACATATGTGCCTAACTTACCGTGAGATATAAAATAGGTGGATGATATGATCTCTATTTTCAAGAAGCTTAAAGGCTCTGCCTGCCCGGGGAATAACAGATGCCCAGCAGAATATTCTGGCCTTGCAACAGCATCCATGAACCACACTGGGTAAGAGAGAGAGTGTGCAGACACACTGTGGGGATCCTGAAATGCAACTCTGCTCTAGGAAACTGTTCCTAGAGATCACATCATCTGCTAAATGCCCAATTATAATGGAAATGGGATTTGTATATTTTCCAAGTAAAGTAAAATGAATATACAGAATTTAATTCCAATTTGGAACCGGATTACTTCGACACAGAGATGTGTGCCTGGCATGTGAATTTCAGAAAGATGAACTAACTTCCTTCTCCCTTCCCATCTCCTGAAACACGCTATTCATTTCCTGGCTCATTCTGAGCTGTCGTACATTGACAAGGTTAATAAAATCAAAATGATAATTTAGCACTTCTCAGTCTCTGAAAATGAGCTAGGCACTGCACTAAATTCCGATCCCACCTTCCACAGTGAGGTGCTTAATATGATTTTATGAATACTTTAATTACCTATACTTACCTGAAAATGTTGTTTTTACAAAGTAGCAACTTCTAATTATCAGGATGTGGTTCACTCTGTTCTGTGTTAATAATTCTATTTAATATCATACATCCTAAAACTAGAACTTCAGGATAAAGGGCCAAAATTTGTGATGCCAGAGAATCTACTGTTTTATCTGTGTGCTAGGTAGAATAATGACTCCCCAAAGATGTCTACATCCTAATCCCTGGAGGGTGTGAACACGTTACCTTAAAGCAAAAAGGGATTTTACATATATGATTAAATTAAGGATTTTAAGATAGGGAGATTAGCCTAGATTATTCAGGTGGACCCAATTAATCACAAAGGTCCTTAAAAGATGGAAGAGAGTCAGAGTCAGAGAGATTTGAAGATGCTATGTTGCTGGCTTTGAGGATGGAGAAAAGAGACCATGAGCCCAGGAATGCAGGAGGTCTCTAGAAGGTGGAAAAGGAAAGGAGACAGATTCTTCCCTGGAGCCTTTTGAAGGAATGTAGCCCTGCCAATACCTTGATTTTAGCTCAGTAAGGCCCTTGTCAGACTTCTGAACTGTAAGTGAATAAAACTGTGTTGTTTTAAAGCCACTAAATTTGTGGCAATTAGCAGAATAGGAAAGTAATACAACCTCAAAGAGACAACAGGAAACTAATAAAAATCAGTTGCTATTGTTCTGATTCTGACTCATGGCGACCCCAGTGTGTCAAAGTAGAACTGTGCTCCAGAGTTTTCAATGGAAGATTTTTCGGTTGTATATCACCAGGCCTTTCTTCCAAGGTGCCTCTGGGTAGCAGACTTTAACTATTGATCTTTTGGTTAGCAGCTGAGCAGATTAACCATCTGCACCCCCCAGGGACTCCAAGAAATTCATACAACCTGCGAATAGTCTACTAGAAGCATGTAGTTAAATGCCAAATCTGTAACAGGTCTACAACTAATCAGCATGGGATGAATAAGAATTCTATGCTAAAGGAGTCAATAGAAGGTTGACTTTATTCATTTCATAACCCTCACGAGGGGTAGACTGGCCCCATATAAAACACCTAAAGTTTGGTGAATGCTTTATAATCATTCACAGTGATGTAAATGGACATTTTATTTAAGTAACATCATTAATGACTGATTACTGATAAACTCGTTAACTTGGTAAATCTCGTTAACTTGGTAATAGCTACTTTCAATCAAATTCACTAAAAATAAATTATGCAGTTAGTTTTTAAAAATATTTCTCCAAAAGTACTTTTGAAAGAGGAACTATAAAAACTAATAAAAATATGAAAGAATAACTTTTTCAAACTCTTATGTAAATACTGCAGCATTGCACACTGAAATTGAGAGGTATTTTAAAAGTGGTCAACATTATGATACATGTTTCGGTTCTTCTCTGGCACCATGTTCTAAGAGAAGAAGCACTACAAATGTTGCTCTAGGCCACCTCAGGAAGAACTAAGAACATTTACAATGTTTAGGCACAGGGGCATTTTATGAGACATACCACCTTACTACGAAGTGATTCTCCCCAATATAATGAATCTGACTTATTCATATGGCATCCAGGGTGCTAGTCAGAAGCCTTATATGGCAACCATGAAGAACTCAAAAACATGTAATTTACTTCCTTCATTACAGACAATGTTTTCCTAACAATTGGCAAGGAGAAGAGCTTGCTCTATTAATCATAACTTGCTAAACAATCACTGACATAAAAAGTAATGCTAGAACAGAAAAGCAATATCCATCTAATTAAACAAAACAACAGTCTTCATTCTAAAGCCTGCAATTAGCACTGTTTATGGAGCTATACAACAAGACACTGAGGTCGTGGTATTCTTTGTCTTTTTTTGCTTTTTAAACAGCTGGGTGTTGATAGTTTATCTGAAGAGCTGTGTCCTTGGTTTCTATACTGGCTAATGTTGAAGTCCTTCTTAAGTTACATGCATTCAACAGATCACTGGGTCACAATTATTCCTATTCTACTGGAAATTACAAACAGAAAAATCAATAATTCTCCTAGTGGGAAGTCCTTAAATATAATTTTGGTGTTTAGCGAATATGCCTACCAAGATCCACATGTGTACTTAGAGTACAAAGGTTTTCAAATAAAATGGTGTTATACATTACCATTTTGCGTGAGTTTTGTGGAACACAGAAAAGATGTTATCCAAAAAGACTCCTTTGTGGCCTTGGTGGCTTGATTATTATTCCCAAGGAGAATGCCCTTCGAAAACGGAAGTTTGAGGTAGCGGGTAGTATCTTGAAGGTTTGTGTTTTCTTCACACTGTTAAAAATATCAAAAAACAAAGGGAGGGGGAAGAGACTTCATAAGAATTATTAAGCATTATTTCCATTTCTAGTGTTTATGAACTGGGAAACATTCCAAACAGCATTACAAATAAAATTTGGTTTTTAAGTAAAATGAAAAAAAAAAAATGTGTAAAAGGAATTAAGCATGGATTTTGGAATCAGACCAATTTGGGTTTGAACCCCAGCTCTGCCACCTTCCATATGAGTGACTATATCAGGTTTGTTTAACCACTTGCAGTTTGCATTTCTCATCTCTAAAATTTCTTTGTATGTAATAAGAAATAGATGACATAAAGCCCTTAACACAGTGGCTGATACACTGGAAATGCTCAAGAAATTCTATTTGCAGTGACCATAACATTAAAAAAAAAAAAATGCTTAATTTCTTCCAGCATCCCATCTGAGGCAGCTATTAAACAGTTCCTTATTTTGAAAACTGGCAGCTGAAAGGAAACTATATCTCAGAGTAATCGAATAGTCTGAGTATATGAGGAAATCTCTTTTTCACAGATGTATTCCAGCTAACAAAAGCAATTACAGGTTTAGAACATGCAGTTTCATACCCCAAATATAATTATTTCTACAGTCAAGAATTGTCACTTAGTGCTAAAACCATCATGAGAATTGTTGATGAGGAATTGGACATTTATAGGATGCCAAAGTAGCAATAGTAACACACAGATTACTTCGTAGTGGCAGGAGGACAAACATAACTGCACATAGAGGGATCACGCTGTCATTATGTTAATGCAGGACAAGGCAAGGAAAAATACCATCATCTATAATGCACTGAACTTGAATCTATCGTACCTACAGATTCAACTCCCATTTTGTAGGAAATACAACGGATACAGCAACATGCTAAATAACTCTATAGGGAAGCAACCACACAAATCCAGAGACATTTTGCAAGATGCCTGGCCTCGTCTCTTCAAGTCAGTGTTGTAAAAAATGAGATTGTTTTAAACAACACTTAAGAGATAGACAGCCAGATACAACATATATCCCTGGATTGGATGTTGGTTTAGCTGAATCTGCTGAAAAGAATATTTTGAGAAATTTGTATATAGACTAAGTTTCAAATGAGATAAAAATGTACTGATTGAAAAGATTCATTAACTGAAAAAAAGTAGATTAAAAATCAATATATACTATACAATATCATTCGGATAAAAAAAAATCCATATAGAAAAATACCTGGAAGGACATACACTAAGGAATTGACAATTAATATCATGTGTTTTTCTTTTTGGTTTCTCTGTATACTGCTTTTGTAATGGTTTTTAATTTCTTTCTATTTTTACTTTTTATATTATATATTTTGAAAGAGTATTATATATTTTTATATTATACTACATATTTTCAAAAATATTATTACAGATATAGAACTGGTATAGCTGAGATTATTTTTAGTATAAAGTGTAAATCTCATATGAAAGTTGTTCCTTTAAATTAGTCAAATATTTTCAAGGCTATTATCCCAGGAACAGGTACGAGTTTAAACACAGAATTCCTTTGGTATTCTATTTTGTGTGATTTACAAAAGATTTTTTTAAAATTTTAATAATAAATCTTTAATAAAGATTGCTTTAACAAGTTTAGAGTTGGAATTAGAATATTACAAGATGTTCTCACCAGGACACCTGCCCAGTAAGAGGAGTACCAACATAAACACAATAAACAGACTATAATTCTCTTCTAATGTTACAACTCCAAATGCTTTCTTTTATTACTGTGTGATATTTCACATAGACAGCAAGTGAATAAAACACACATACATGGTTTAAAAAATAATTACAAAGTAAACCCTTCAAATGCTTTCTTCAGAAAAGATGTTTAGGTAAAATAATATTCTGAAATTCTGGACTGCTGCTCCCCCCCTCTCCCCATCCAGCCTTGTTCCTGCTATCAAGGCCTAGGACATAGCAAGTTATAGTGTGGATCTAAGTACCCCAAATTCACCCTACTCCATTCCTGGATCTGATCTATAGGGTTAAGTGCATGCTCTTATTCCCCATCCCTAGTGCAGTCTCTGTATACCCAACCCCAAATTTCCATTGTAACTAGAGTCTCATGCCAAACTCATCCCGGACACATTGTCTGGCTATTTCCAGGCCTCCTCCCCAGGAGCTGGAACCTGTTCTGATGTGATCCATCTGTTTATAGAAATTCTGCCCCTATAGATACATCTCTTAGTCTCCCTGGCTCCCAACAAATTGCCTGGCTCTTGAGCACTCCTGGCAGCCTCTGGGAATTTCTGCTTGATGTGGTCATCTAGCTCAACTGGTTGTCATGGGACTGACCACTTCCATGATTGAAGGCATGATGGTTGTGTTAGGTCTTTAGAAGGCACTGTGAATAGAACACTTGGCTGCCTTCTGCTAGGCTACTCAGTGAGGCCAAATTAGTTCCACCAACCCTAGTTCCCTTCAATTCTCCCCCAACCTGGGCAGCCAAGGCCTCAGCATCTGAGTCTTTCTGAGGCATGAGACCTTGATAGCTTCTTACAGTTAAACTTTATTTACTTCATTTAAGTACATAATGCAATAATTAATATAAACACCGCCCTGAACACAAAAGTTAGTTCAAGACCTTTCCTAAGACACTGGTGTGTGTGTGTGTATGAGAGAAAGAGATAGAGAATGAGAATTAATGAATTCTCTCCATCAATTTAGTAAAGTAATGCATGTAATCACCCTTTAGTCTCTATAAACTCTTTGACATAATTACAGGGGCTCAAAAGTTATTTTTGTCCAGTAGGAGTCAAAGAAGATACACTAGGTATGGGATTAGCATTTGGAGGTTACATCTCCTGAAGAATTTAAGTGGCCTCAAGAAATTGCACAGAAACTCTCAGAGCATATCTTCAATTGTTCTTTGAGGTTTTTAGCAAGCATCCTTAACACATCATACAAATACTGGAGGTTTTTAAACTAATCCAAGCAACTACTGCTTATACTATATGTCAGGCACCGCTAAGCACTTTACATATATTTTCCTATCTTCAAAGCAACTCTACTAGGCAGGATATTGTGACCTGGAGAGTTGGTGTCATCTGTCCAATGCCACAATGTTAGTAAGTGTTAGAGCCAGAATTTGAACCAAAGCCTGTGTTCACAACTGCTATGGAACATTGCTTCTTTCGAATGTTGTTTTAACCAAGCTTTAAGTTTTGATATAATAAAGATAAAATTTATTGGTTAATAAATGAAACTGAATGATGGTTTTGGCTGAGAAAGACCAAGAAAACTTCACTTTTCAAAAAAAAAAAAAAGGCAATTATATTTATTGTAGATACTACCGGGAGAGGGCTTAGAGTAGACTACGGAGCTAAAATAATTTCAAATGTGATGCGCCTATGAGTCTTACAATGGAATGGCTAGTCTATGTTCTGAAACCACACAGGTAGTGAAAGGGATCAAGTGACCTGGTGGGGAGGATGGGCAGGTAGAAGCAGATGGAGCTTGCCCCAGGGCCTTGGGAGCACAACAAAGGAGCCAGAGATCATCCATTCATTCATTTGATGAGACCGATCTGTAGAAGAGGAATGGGGTTCAAGAGCAGTGAAGAATAGAAACGGGGTTCCAGGGCAGGTGTCAGCAAGAGTTTAAGCTAAAAAGATTAACCAGCCTCTTAACAGGAAACGCACAGTTCGCTAGCAGAAGCCAGGGGTGGGGAAGAGTCAGCAGCAAACCCCCAGGCATTCTTCAGGCAGAGGGGAGAAAGGGCTGTACTGTTAGGGTGACTCTCAACCAGAAAATGGGCTGAGGAAAACAAATGAGAATGAACAATCTCCCTCTGTCTTAGTCATCTAGTGCTGCTACAACAGAAATACCACAAGTGGATGGCTTCAACAAAGAGAAGTTTATTTCTTCACAGTAAAGTAGGCTAAAAGTCCAAATTCAAGGCATCAGCTCCAGGGGAAGGCTTTCTCTCTCTGTCGGCCTCCTCATCAATGTTCCCCCAGACTAGAAGCTTCTCCGCACAGGGACCCCGGGTCCAAAGGACACACTCTGCTCCTGGCACTGCTTTCTTGGTGGTATGAGGTCCCCCTGTCTCTCCGCTCACTTCTCTCTTTTATATCTCAAGAGACTGCCTCAGGACACAATCCAATCTTGTAGATTTTGAGTCCTGCCTTACTAACACAACTGCCACCCATCCTCCTTCATTAACATCATAGAGGCAGGATTTACAACATATAGGAAAGTCACACAATACCAGGAATGGCCCAGCCAAATTGATACACACATTTTTGGGGGGACATAATTCAATCCATGACACCCTGATACCAGGTGAAGAGCTAAGAGTCTAAGAAGCTGCAGAAATGAGGCTGGAAACGTGGTTCAGCACTGCCTGTGCTTTAATTGGAAATATCAAGTACAACAGAGTTTGGCTGGGTGTTTGAGTGCCTGTGAATCTGAGCTACACATGCTGAACAGCACGAAACTGTGGCTATGACACTCTTCCTTTGCATGCACTTGATACATGCTTTTGTCACCATAGTAAAATCTAGTTACACCCCTAAATTGACTTGATAGGTTGGGTAAATATGGATCACTTGCACTCTGGAGAACATCTGAAAACAATGATCTGATTTTGGCATAACAAAGCTTTTTTTTCTTTCATCATACCTAGGGCAGGCATGGATAAAGGCAATATGGATATGAGGGTAAGAAGATACTGTCCTCCCCATTAGAGAACTCATTCTCTTGCGGGAGACACAGACACAGGTGATGTGTTACTGGTGTTAAATGGTAGATGTACTGTATTTTTACACAAATAACGCGCACCTTCTGCGTTTGTTTGCCGGCCACACCACCCTCCCCCGCCCCCTGCAAAGGGAGCCTCACAAACACTGCCATGCCAATCTGATTCCACATGTTGACATAAAGAAAATACCTTTCAGGGGAGAGAGCAGCCGGCAAACAAACGCAGAAGGTGTGCCTTATTTGCATAGAAATATGGTATGTAAAAAAACGCTCTGAGGACACAAATGAGGGAACAATTAATTGAGCCATTCTTTCTAGGATAAACAAGGAAATGTGACCACAGTTTTCTTAGCTATTACTGGATTATGGGAACCAAACCAAACCATGTCATTTCCATGTTGTTGTTGTTGTTGGTTGCCAACGATTGGCTCTGACTCATGGCGAACCCATGTACAGCAGAACGAAAAGTTGCCTGGTCCATCTTCACAACTGTTGGTATGCTTGAGTCCATTGTTACGGCCATTGTGTATTTTGAATGCCTTGCAACCTGGAGACCTCATCATCCATCACTGCATTGAACAATATTCTGTTTGATCCTGTGATTGTTATGTTGTGTGTCAACTTGGCTGGGCCATGATTCTCAGTGGCAGTTATGATGTACTTTGGCAGTCATATGATGATATGAACACTTCCATGATGAGATCTGCTATGATGTGATCACCTTCATGATGGGGTCTGCTATGAGTAGCCAATCAGCTCAAAGGGAGTTTCCTTGGGGATGTGGCCTGCATCAAATACAAGTGGACTCTCTGGGAAGACTCGAGGGCTTCTGCTCACTCTGGATCCTGCAGCTGGCTCCTGTTCGTCTGACCTCCGGTTCATGGGACTTGAGCTAGCAGCTTACCTGCCACTTGCCTGCTGATCTTGGGATTTGTTGGTCTTCGCAGCCTGTGAGCAAGAGCTCTGCGGTCTGACCTGCCGATCTTGGGTTCGCCGGCCCCTATGGCTACGTGAATCAGGAGAAGCCTCCAGCCTGACCCATGTACTTGGCACATTCTAGCCTCTACAACCGCATGAGCCATTTCCTTGATATAAATCTTTCTGTATCGATATTTATATGCTTTACTGGTTTTGATTCTCTGGAGAACCCAGCCTAAGACAGATCCATAGTGCTTTCATTGGCTAATTTTTGGAAGTAGATTTTTAGACCTTTTTTCCTAGTCTCTTAGTCTGGAAGCTCCAATAAAACCTATCCACCTTGGGTGACACTGCTGGTATTTGAAATACTAGTGGTATAGCTTCAGCATCATTGCAACATGCAAGCCACCACAGTACAACAAAGTGACAGATGGGTGGTGGGTCATTACCCTAAACAAAATACCAAAACAAACTCATTGCCATGGAGTCAATTCCGACTCATAGAGGCCATATAGGACAGAGTAGAACTGTCTCATAGGGTTTCCAAGGCTAAAATCTTTATGGAAGTAGACTGCCACATCTTTCTCCTGCACAGTGGCTGGTGGGTTCGAACTGCCGACCTTTCAGTTAGCAGCCAAGCACTTAACCACTGTGCCACCACGGCCCTGTCATTGCTAAAGTGAAGGATAATTCTCTGTGTTTGATTTGATAGGCTGGAATCTGTGTAAGTTGTCTTAAAATGGCTTGAAGTTAGTTTATTACAAATCAGAGACAAAGGATATGAGAACCACCTCTCTGCTTTACTAAACTTGAGATTGAAATTGAATCTGTCAGGAGGGATACGTTCCCTCGGACTCTTAGAGAAGAAGTGAAATCCAGGCTTTGAAGTAGTGGCAGTGTCTCGAGCTTCTCTGAGCTCATATAGCTTGGCTCACAGTCTGTTTTTTTCCCCAGAATTAAAATCAGTTGGTACAGTAATGGTTGGTGCATTATGCCCAAGCTGCTGCTTTGCCACTGTCTTAGATATGAGGAAGAGAGCTAACTGCAGTGGTCAACCATGAACATTTTCCAAAAACACGTGATCCTTGCAATAATGCAAAATACTAGATTGAGAGATTCACACCTACAATTTAATTAAGAAAATAATCTGGCATACACATTCATGGCATATTCAAAAATTAAGAAGTCTAATTTTCAGGCAGTAGAGAAGGAAACTAAACATAACACAGTAAGTCAGACAATCCAGTGGAAGCTCTATATTATCAGTTAACCAAAACCAGGTTTAAATAGCTGTGGTGGCAAAATATCTTCTTTTAGGGACCTTTTAAATATGACTAGTCATATGTGTCATAGAACTCATTACTGTCATTATTAAACATTTATTAAGTTCCTACTACTTGCCAGTGCTTGAATTATTAAGAACGTAAAAAGAAAATGAACACAGTCCCTGTCCTTGAAAGAGTTATGTGTCCGACCTCTGCCCTCATCTGCTAATACTGATTACAAAGCTGTCATAAAGACCACTGGATACCAGCTCTGCTAGGGAAGGTAAGGAAGGCCTGGGAAAGGAGCTATCTGAGCTCTGTCTTCGGGAATAAGTAGGTCGTTCAGCAGGCAAGGGAGGGAAAGGCATACTAGGTGGAAGGAACAACATATGCAAAGGTACTGGGGAAATAAAGTATAGGTGTGAGACTCTGGAGACATGACAAAGAAATGCAATGTGGGGTCCTGGACTGGATCCTGGGACAGAAAAAGGATATTAGTAGAAAAACCTGTGAAGTCCAAGTAAGTTCTGTGTTAATAGTATTGTAGCAGGGTTAATTTCTTAGTTTGCATAAATATGTTATGATTATGTAAGACGTTAACATAAGGAGAAGCTGGGTGAAGGGTATATGAGAATTTTCTGTACTATTTTTGCAATTCATCTGTAAGTCTAAAATTATCTTAAAAAGTGACTGTTTAAAAAAGTGTATGTGTATTCAGACAACTATATGTAGTTTAGTACGGCTGGTGCACGGGAGTTTTCAATACAAAAAAGCCCTGGGACTACCCCAGACCTCTTAAATAAAGAAAAACCAGATGATTCTAATACTCATCTCTGGTTTAAATTTCCTGGATTAATGTACTAGAAAGGAGGTGGAACCGACTAGTCATGCATGCAGCTGGTTAGATATGATTAGGCGAGTGTGAGAAGACTAGGGAAACGTCCAGGTTTATGTTTATGGCAGCGGTGGATTGCATACAAAGCTCAATTTTGGACACCCTGAGTTTGAGGTGCCTATGGAAAAGCCAAATGAAGATGTTCAGTAGGCAGGTAAGAGTTTTGGACTAGAAATACCTATCTGGCAGTCATCAGCATAGAGATGTGGTCATTTAACCCATGGGAGTGGATGAGACAGCTCTAGGGAGCATGAGACATGAGATAGTGACCGAGGATTAAATTCATGGCACCATCAACGTTTAAGGTGTAGATAAAGAGAGAAGCATCTTCAGAAGAAGAAAGGAAAGAAACTCAGGAGAACAATGTTAGATAAACCAAGGAATGCAAGATTATCAAGGAGAATCATCAACAGTGTTACATGCTATGAGGAAGTCTGGTAAAGAGAGATTTGTAAAGCGTCCAGTGGCTTTGGCTGCTAGGGGGGCACTAGTGATCCTAAGGGCAGAAAATTCTCTTCAGTGGTGAACACAGAAGTAGCCTGAAGAACAATCAGTTGGGATGGAAGGAAGTAGAGAAGGTGAGTGAAGACTGGCTTTTCATGTAGGCTGGTTGTGATGGCAGGGAACAGAGACGGGGGTAGCTATTTAAAAAAAAAAAAAAAATGGTTTTTAAAGAAAAAAGCTTGAGCATGTTTACAACCTGAGAGAATACTGCCAGAAGAGAGGAAGCAGTTATAGATGCAGGAGGAAGAGAAAGGGCATTAGAAGGAGCAGGGTCCCAGGAGTCAGGAAGGAGGAAGATCCTGAGGGAAGCAGGTGTGAGAATTAGTCTTGGAGGGAAGGAGTGAGTCTTGCTCCATCCTTTGAGACTGGAAGGAGGAAGGGAGGAAGGATGCACATAAGTTTGCAGGTGTCAGGGAGGGAGCTCAGGAAGTTAAGGAAGTTCCTGTTTGATGGCTTCTGTTTTTCTCTGTTAAGTAGACAGGAAGTGGAGGGGTAGGAATAATGGTAAAGTCTTGAAAATATCTCTGTGGGGACTGAGAGGGAGCTGAATAAGGACAGAGAGTTTGCCTGTGGTATTGACGGTCCTGTACTTACACCCATCAGACTGGTACTCATCTATAACAACGGTGTAACTTCCTCAAGAAATGTCCAACTGCCCAGGCACGGGTGTAGGAGAGGACAAGGTTGCAAGATTGATCTAGGGCTGTTTATGCTTCTTCCTGTGCAGGCACAGCAGAACTAAGGATCAAGGAATACTTTGGATAGGAAAGGGAAGAAAGTAAAGTCAGGAGGAGTCTATCAGAGAAGGATAAGACTTAAAAATAGGTATAGTTAGAGATTTAGAAGGTTGGAAGGTTATTGTCAGGGTATTGGGAGTTTAAAATTTCTGATGGGGAGTGGTTCTGGATGATTTCACCCATTCATTCATCCATCCATCCATCATATTCTCTATTAAGCAAGTATTTACCTAGCACCCACATGTGAGATCCTGCTGGGTAGGGATAATGCAAGGCCCAGGGAGTGGCCATAGTGAAGAAGAATGCAAATGAAGGTCCCTGGAGTTTAAGTGTCCAAGAAAACAAGAGAACACAGTGTTAGACATGCCAACCTTAAGGAGAACAAGACTATGAACCAGGGTTAGGCTCACTGTGGAAAAAACAGAGTCACCTAGGAACTTGGATATAACATAAGAAACTTGTGGAAAAAAATATAGGCCACAAAGGGTTTGCGGATCAATTTTGGGGAAGAAAAAATGAAATAAATTAACCTGCAACAGACTCTTGCATTTAGATCATTATGTTAAATTAATCCCACCACCACCAGGAAACAGGATCATCCTCTATTTGGCTGTCTTCTTGCCAATGAGGTCTGCTGAGATGCACTGAAAGAATCACAGTCTCTACTCGGCAAAACCCTAGCCTGGTTTAGTTGGACCTCTTTAGCCATGGTACTGTTAGACAATCAGCAACAATGAATTTACAAAACCCCAATTTCTCAAAGACAGATTATATTATTATTACTAGGCTGGAGGGTGTTTTAGAATGTACTTCTAATGACTGAAAATTTTCCATTAGAATGAGTCACATTGGGGACTTAAGTGTACAACAGCTACTTACTTCCTATGTTCAAGATTCATTCACGTTGTAGCATGAATCAAAACTTCATTCCTTGTTATGGCGGAATAACGTTCTATCAAATCTCTCTCTATGAAAAAAATTTTAGCCCTGCCAAGAGACACCTCCACAGGCATCTGGTCAGGGAGTAGAACGCTCCTTTGTCTGGGAATCAATACAAGTTGGACTCCGAAATAAATCTCACATGGAGAAGCAAGCTCTGCCACCTGTCCTCCAGGAATTTTAAACAATTGAGAATGTTGGCATTATTCGCACTCATTCAGAGGCATCAACTTGGACTTGACTGCAAACCTAAACCAAGAAAACCAAACACATTGCCGTCGAGTCGATTCCAACTTATAGCGACCCTACAGGACAGAGTAAAACTGCCGCAAAGGGTTTCCAAGGAGTGGCAGGTGGATTCGAACTGTCGACCTTTTAGTTAACAGCCATAGCTCTTTACCACCGCGCTGCCAGGGCTCCTCTGCAAACCTAGCATCTGCCAAAAAAACACTCTCAGAACAAGACATGAGAGAGTCCATAGTGATATGCTCTATAGAAGTGGTTTGCTCTTCTCATATTATTAGGAAGCTGTGACCCCGGTTCTAATTATCCTGTCGTTCCACAGAGATGTCTTTACTGAGTCAAGATTTAATGTTAAACAGAGGCAATATCACAAACATATCTATGAAGTACCATTTTATATCTTTTGGAAAACCGTAGCTGAAGACATTGTCATATTATTATCTAAGGGAGCTTCAGACCTAAGGTGAGATAAATCAATCATCCCATGTAGCTAGTACACCTAGCTCTTCTGTTTGCTTTACTGGTTTTTCTGCTTTAAAATAAGTTTTCTCTGTCTCTTAATATTGTAAAAAACCAGGTGCCGTCGAGTAGATTCTGACTATGGTGACCCCATGTGTGTCAGTGTAGAACTGTGCTCCAAAGGGTTTTCAATGGCTAGTTTTTCAGAGGTAGATTGCTAGGCCTCTTCCAAGGTGCCTTTGGGTAGACTCAAACCTCCAACTTTTCCATTAGCAGCTGAGCGCATTAACCTTTTGCACCACCCCAGGACTCCATTTTAACGTTGTAAACACCACCAACAACAAAAAAACTCACTACCATCGATGGGATTCCAACTCATAGCGACCCTATAGGGTTTCTAAGGCTCTAAATCTTTAAGGAAGCAGACTCCTTTAAATCACCTTTAGAAGCTGAGAGAATCCAAGTGTCATAAACGGAGGGACTTAGAGTGTTTTTCCTGCCACCATATTCCCAGTACCTACAACAATGCCTGGTCTGTAGTTTATGGTCAGTAAAGATGTTGAATGAATAAAGAGAGAATGAATGATTAAAAAATATACACATATATATACACACATATAAAATAGAAATCACCAGGTGTGTTGTGCATTGCCACTCATTAGCAATAATTCAAAGTTAAAGAAAGTTTTTATTGTTGTTGTTTTTTAATCTCCTTCATTCATATCTTTACTGCATTATCTCCCATGTATCCTGGTGGCACAAACAGTGAAACACTTGGAGCTGACAGGCTGGCAGTTCAAACCTACCCAGTGGCTCTGTGGGAGAAAGACCTGGCAATCTGCTTCCATAAAAACTACAGCCAAGAAAACCTTGTGGGGCAGTTCTACTCTATCACACGGGGTCACCATGAGTCAAAATTGATTCGACAGCACCTAACACCACCACCGTCATGTGTCCAAAACCCTCTGGCACAGTTATTACTCTTGAGGGGTTCATAAATCTACTGGGGTAGTCAGAGAGATCAGAAAATTATGGGACAATGTAATGAGTACGATGGTATGAGATACATGCAGATATCAAGGGATCTCAGGGGGCGGGTACTAAGCCAGCTGGGAACATAGGGAGGTGGGAGCAGAGCTTGTTTCCTGAGGGAGGTTGTGGCCCAGGTGAGTCTCAGGCCATGAGCAGGAGATAACCAGGTAGAGAGGGGAGGAGTCACAGGGCAGAGGCAGAGCAGAGAGAATCAGCAGACAGAGGACAAGAATTAGATGCTGCAGCATCATGTAAGAATTAGAAAGTAGTGAGAGGTGATGCAGGAGGAAGGCCGCGGCCTAGCTCCCTTTGAGACGCCTGGGAGTTATTCTCTCAGCAATGGGGAGCTTGTGAACGGGTCTTAAACTGGGAAGTGACCTGGTTATAACTGTACTTTAGATGGGTCACTCTAATGGCTGGGTGAACATAGTCTAGAAGGAGAGAAGACCCAGGTTGGCAGGACCAGTTGGCCCAGTTGAGAGGTGAAAAGGGCTTGGAATTTCTCAGGGACTCCTTACAGAAATGGAGAAAAGCAAAGGAGAAATATAGTTTGGAGAAAATTGACTGTGTACTTAAAAGATATATGTTTATTTTATATTTCATTATTAGTATTCTCAGATAATTTCTATGGGTTTCTTGTTTTGTTGCCTACTATAGTATACTTGTTCCAAATGGTTTTATGACAATTCTTGATGCAAAAACTAGAAAGTGGAACTGCAAACACTGTCCTAACAAACTACAGCCTCTTCTCTGCTTGCTTAATAGGGATAGCAGACAAGACAAATGTAAGGCTAACTGCAAAATTTACCTCTGGGGGTACACGTATCTAGATAGGAAAACACGCATTGGCAATATTTTTAAAAAATATATTTATAAGGTTTATTTAATCCAATCACAGAAATGGAAAGGACTTTAAGGTCATCATACAGACCTATGCAAGTACCTAACCCAAAAAAAAGATGAAAAAATAAATCATCTTTAAAATATGTTTAGAATATAACACAGAATAGAAAAACAATACTTTCAAAAACAGCTCTTCTTGCCAGTAACCTTCCTAAAGATAATCAGTCAAAAGAGGATTTTTTCCAAAGTCTGTGCTAAGTTAGTGAGCTAATAATTCAGGCCTGATTTCTGATTTTCCCAGCTGTCACCAACATCTGACTGATGTTACCTTGTGTATGATGAGCTCATGAGTGCCATCTGGAAGAGTCCTGCCATCCTCCTGCATCAGAGGGACAAAAGAGAAACCAAACAACTTCTTCTCTCCTTTCTCCTTTGCTGTGGGAGAGGGAATAAAAAAAAGAAGAGGAGGAATTACATGCTTATTTAAGTGCATACTTACATATCTATGTTCAGATACACAGATTGTCAAGAAGCATGATCATCAAGAGATGTTAACCCACCCCTACCAGCTCCCTCTATATGATGGAGAGCAGCTTCTATGGGGGGACCTCAAAGTAGTCACCCTCTAGTCCCTCTCCTGGCTCCTAATCTGCAAGTTATATCCCTTGCTTAATTTTCTTCATGGGACTCACTATCTGAAATTATATTTTTTAAAAATGTATGGATTGTCTATTTCTTCTCCTCACATCCTACCCACCCACCCCCCACCTAAATATAAGCATCATTGAAGGCAGGGTTCTTGTCTGCTTTATTTATTATTATATGCTCAGCATAGCACACAATAACATAGTAGGGTCTTAATGGGGAAAAAAAAAGTTGCCACGGAATCAACTCTGACTCATGGTGACCCCATGTGTGTCAGAGTAGAAATGTGTTCCACAGGGTTTTCAATGGCTGACTTTTTTGACATAGATAGCCACGCCTTTCTTCTGAGGAACCTCTAGGTGGACTTGAACCTCCAACCTTTGAGTTTGTAGCTGAGCACATTAACTGCTTACGAACCTTGTGATTCTCAATAAATCTATGTTGAATGAATGAATGAATATGAAATGCAATGCTCCACTTACTACCCATGGAAAGGGAGCCTCCCATCTAAGATATGACTATTAGTCTCTTCCCATCTAGAGTAAAGGCGAGTGAAAGAAACCCAAGACTCAAGGAAGAAATTAGTCTATAGAACTAATGGCCCACTCGAACCACAGCCCCTTCTAGCCTGAGACCAGAAGAACTAGATGGTGTCCCACTACCACCACTGACCATTCTGACCAGGGATACAATAGAAGCTCCCGGTTAAAACAGGAGAAACATGTAGAACAAAACTCAAATTCATAAAAAAAGACCAGACTTATCGGACTGATAGAGACTAGAGGAATCCCCAACACTACTGCCCTAAAATACCCTTTTAACTTGGAACTGAAGCCACTCTCGGAGCTCACCTTTGGGCCAAATAATAATAGATCGGCCTATAAAATAAGCAGTAACACCCATGAGGAATGTGCGCCCTTAAATAATTAACTATGCGAGACCAAATGGTCAATATTTACCCAATAGCAAAGATGAGAAGGCAAGAAGGGCAGGGTAACTGGATAGATGGAAACGGGGCAGGCGGGGTGGAAATGGGGAGAGTGCTGACACATTGCAGGGGCTGAAACCAATGTTACGAAACAACTTGTGCATGAATTGTTGAATGGGCATCTAATTTTCTTTACAAACTTTCACGTAAAATACAATAAAACATTCAAAAAAAAAAAAGAAAATGAGCTTCTAAGCTCTGCCCTGGCCCATGTCTGAACTTTTTTCCCTGTACCCACATGTGTGAGGACAGTGAGCCCTGGAGAAACTATCTCCTCGGAATAAGTTAGGCACGCTGAAAGGTAATATGAACTGCAATCTACAGTTTAGTAAGAGCTTACTACAGTTATACTCTGGAAGCCGGAAATGAAGCAATGAGGTTTTTCAATATCTAATTAAGAATTACAATGGCAAGAAATGCCAAGGATCCAGATGAAACTGAGATCATAAGATGTTAGGTAACTTGCCCTAGATCTCTTGAGGACCATTCCAGTTCTTTCCATCAAACTTCTTTTTCTCTAAAAATGGAGAAAGCATAAAAAACACCTTGTTTGTTAGACTCGACTCTCCCTGTGTTCAGACGTGCAGGAAGGAGTTCTCCAGGGCCGTCAGCCGACTATGGGCTGGATGGTTATTCCTTCCCACACAAGTGTAGAAGTGGAGTGTTACACTTGAAAAGTCTGGCTTTTGGATGCTCTAAGACGTGAGCTAGAGGAGTTAGATATGGTTATATTGAAGATCAGACGAGGTTTCAGTAACATGTTGTTGCCTAACAAATGCTCTGCTATTTAACCACAGGTAAGTGGAGCCTCATACAAAGAACAGTAATTTTGGCTTTCTGGCTTTGACCCCTAGCATGAAGACGTCCTTGAAAATGTGATTACAGCAAAGAGTTTTCTTCTAAAATCATTAATTTCATCTTCAGAGACAAACTGGATAAATACTGATGTTCTTTAAAGTTAAGCAAAAATCATAGTAAAGATCTCCAGGAAGAGATCCTATATTAATGATTGTTTTGGGTATGGAACTTATGATTTTGGGGAAAAGATATATTTAGAAATAATTTCCTATGATTATTTGACTATCTTTTTTTGTATGTTGTGTGGTGTCCAATTCAGAAAGAATAAAATGAAGAGAGATTCCATAATGAATAAAATTAGTAAAGATAAGAAGCAAAGCGATAGTTTTCTCAAATTGGCCTTCTGTTAAAATATAAAACTAAAATGCCAAACAAAGTTTAAAGTACATGGCCTTCATCTCTTTTATGTTGCTGCTCACATATCATCTTATCAGAGAAGTCCTTCCTAACCGACCTAAGTAAAATAGCAACATAGCACCACTATCACTTTCTAGCCCCTAATCCAATTTAGTCGTCCTCACTATACTTAGCGCTGCCTGACACATTGCGTATTTATTTTGCTTATTTATTGTCTGTCTTCCCCAAGACAATGACGTAACTCCAGTGTCCGGTAAAGGACTTGGCATATCGTAGGTGTTCAATAAATATTTGCTTCATGAATAAATACTATTTTAAAAATAAATATATGTACACACATACTGAAATATTTAAAAGCCCATGTGATAAAATGATTACACTGATTATTCGTGGGCTGTGGGATTATCGGGATTTGTTTTCTTCTTTACACTTTACTGTTTCTCCTAAATTTTAACTATCATTAAACTTTTGTTAAATGTTAAAAGAAAAAAGACCAAAAAAAAAAAAAAAAACCACCTATAAACAGTGTTTGAAGTGCAAGGACAAGAGGGCAGGATTCTAAAAGGTTTTGCTGAAAATAGCCTTAGATTTTCAGCTTTTCAAGTTCTGAGTTATAATCATGTCCCCCAAATGTTCTTTTCCTCTTTCGCTGTTTCTTCTTTTTATCTTAAAGCTCAGTGCTCATTATAGGTCCCAGTGAGAATTTATAACAAAGATTGGTGGAAGGGATGGTGTGGCACCATTTCAAGTCCTTTATGTTTTCCCACCTCAAGTTGTAGAGAGGAAATTTTTGGGAATTTGGGAGAATGGTAGAACCAGCTAGCTATCTTCCTACATTCTGAAACATCCACCAAAGCATAATTTAGGAGCTCTCAGGAGCCAATCCTAGCAAAAAAGTCCTTCTCCTTTGCCTGTACTTTGGGTGAACTTGGCACCACTCAGGTCAAGTCACCCCATATCTATAAGCAATGTCTCCGCACCTCCCCATTCTTTCCAGAGTGGAGAGGAGCCCATTGCTGCTCCAAGAATGTGACTCTTATACTGCTACCTTCTTTGGCCATAATGCACGCTTCTGGTAGTTTCTAAAATAAACTTTAAGGACACAGGGAAGATTAGAATATTCCTGGATTAGGGAATGTTGGGGTAGGAAGCCAGAGATTGAGAAGATGGTAATGAGTGACCATTAAAACAGAGACATCAAGAAATGACAACTTTATGGTAATGTCCACATGGACAAATTCTGTAACAGCTCTATGTCTTGGGTTATTTAAACCTGTAAAGTACTTTGCTTCATCTCTATTCCAGCTGACACTACTTGATTCTCATTGGAATACTGTCAGAGACTGCACAGCGATGCACATATATGCAAATCAGATATAAATCTGAGTCTAAGAGTGGCTTTCCTAGTGTTTTCATACCCCTCAAAAATCTTCATGGGTTCCCCTGATCAATCCAAGTGCTGAATCAGCTCTTGGCTGGAGAGATACCAGACCGGTCAAGTATGCCTAAGACCACCAAAGCCAGTCAAGTTTTTAATGCCGTGTCTCTCCTTTCTGGATAGTCTTTCTAGAGTGTGAAGTGATGAGCTGACTTTTGCAAAAGTGACTAGTTTAAGGAGAACCCTGTATAATTTCCCATAAGGATTTTTTTTCTCCTACTTATTATTCCTCTGTTTCCACAGAGGTTACTGGGCCTTCTAGAAAGAGTGAGCCAACTCACCTTTCAGGATTCCCATTCACCGTTTCTCCCTCCTAGAGGTCTCTGATTTGTTGTACACTGTTATGAATAGAATTATGTACCCCAAAATATGTGTTGAATTCCTGGTCTTTGTACCTATGGATGTGATCATGTTCGAAAATAGAGCTTTTCTTTTGTTACATTAATGAGGTCATACCATTGTAGGGTGGATCCTAAACCTGATCACTTCTGAGTTATTAAAAAAACCAGAATAGCCACAGAGAAACACACATATGGGGAAGATAGACGCCAATGAATGCCGAAAATCTCCAAGGAACGCCAAGGAATTCGAAGGAACTCTTGTGTCTACTGACAAAGAAGGACTCCCCACAGAACCACGTCCTAAATTTAGACTTCTAGTCTCCTGAACTGTGAGAAAATAAATTTCTGTTCTCTATGGCCCCCTACTTGTGGTATTTTTTTGTTACAGCAACACTAGGTAACTAAGACACACACTTTTTTGCAGATTAGCCCACAGCAGTTTCAGCTCATTGAGTGGACTGGCCCAACACAACAAAGCATGTGCCAATTCCACAAAATACTTACTGGAACAATGCCGAAACTCAAAGCGGATATGTGCGCCCCTGAATTTATCCACAGGAATAGGAAGTTTCAGCAGTTCGGACCATCTGGGGCTGTTGTTATGATAAAGGACAAAGGAGTGGTACTCACTAGCTGGTGGCTCTCCAGAGCCAAAGGAGATAAACTCCTAACAAAGGAAATACACAGGTTAAAGACAGCTTCATTTAAAGATTATTCTGAAACAGCAGAGCAATTACTTTGCTATATCTATCTCTCTGCTCCCCAAATAGCACTTCATGTAAAATTACTTCCTCGGTCCTTTGCATTGTGGTTTCTGCGCTTACTGCTGCCTAGTGAGCTGCCTCTGTCTAATTCAGATGGTCTCCCAGGGCCAAGGTGGCCCTCGATGACGTGCGTGAGACGGGCAATTGCATGCCCAATTTGGAGTTCAACCACACGGCAAAGTTCTCAACCTGCTCCAGTTAACAGCCTGTTCCATGTCTCAGTGGGTAGCTCACTAAGTGGCGCGGCCAACCCTCTTATTTGAACAGGTAATTGTACTTTTCTATAAAGAGGCGGCTCACGCAAAATACTTCTTCCATAAAGGAACCTACTATTACCACATTTAGTAATACCCATTCTCTAAGGTCTATTTTGGCCAAAATGAAAATAAATAGGATTAAATGGAATAGTTTTTTTTTTTTTTTTTTTACCAATTGCTGAAGAAAAGGTGTTCATCTCTAAAACTTTGACAGATAAAAGAGAAAAATGAAATGGCATGAAAAATACTACAATTACAAAATAGCTGCTATAAGGAAATTGTTAATACAATTAACTTAGAAATTAAACTATGAACGCCTTTTTGGTCTTTTTTTTTTTCCTACTCTCTTTTCTGAGAGGGATTGGAATGATTTAAAAAAAAAGAAAAAAAAACTACTTGAGCGCGGAGAAGAAAAACAAAACAGAAAATACTGCAAGGTAGAAATTAACTGCTCACATTAAAGATGAACCCAAAGCAATTATGTGAAACTGTTTTACCAAAAAATATCTGATATTAACGTACCTTTAAGACCTGGCCACTACTATCTATAATGAACATCGTAACTTCCACATTTCTGGCCACATTCTTCCCTCCTTTCTCAAATTCTCCCCTTTCTATAGTGATATATAAATCATTCCTCATTTCACCTATTAGGAAAGAAAATTAAAACCATGTTATGTATACTAGGAAATGTAATAAAGTACTTTACCCAGAAAAACTTTATAAAATATATTTTTATATTATACACATAAAACTACACATATATCATATTCTTTTATGAAAGTATCCCCACCCTCACCGCCAATATTCGAGAAGAGTAAAACCCAGCCTCTGCTAGCCTGAATCGGCAAGGCTGAAAAATGTACATTTAGGAGGTGAATTCTGGAATTGAGTTGGAAAACGCTGTCAAGCCTGAGCATTTTGCATATTTCCCTCATTTCATTTATGAGGTGTGATCACAAAACTGTGATCACAAAATGACAGCCTAACAGATTTCTCACAGAAACCAGTCTTATTACTTTGAAGTCACAGCACTTAGCGTAGAAGAAATATCTAAATGGAATAAAATACTAGGACTGCAAAGGGTACAATTACAATTTAAACCTTTTCCAAAATCCATGGACGAAATGATCTCACTGCTGGAAGAATCAGGTTAGTGCTTTATGAACACAGATGTAGAATAATTCAGCCACAGACAAATTCGGCTTAATATTTCAAGTGCCAACGAGCTATAAAACAAATGAGAAAAGCCCTAGATTCGACTGACACAGTTTATGTTACACATATATCATCTACTTTTTCCTTCACAGGTTATTTATAAAACTTGAATGCTTTTTAATCTTATCCTTCCCTTGTTATTACAAGAAAAAAAGACACTTTATACCAACAAGCGAAGTTAAACAAAACATGCTAACAGTATGCTTTTACCTCCTATAAGACTAAAAATAGAGGGAAGTGGTAAATGGATAAGGAAGTGAGAAATAAGTAAATGAACTATTACTAGAACATTTTTAAAGGCTGGCAAAGTTGAATTTACTTTTACTTAAGATAGCTTTCAAACATTTGAAAAATCAAAAGTAAACTCTTTTTTTTTCTCTAATAAAAACCTCCCCATAACAAAGTAAGTCACTAAAGGAAAAATAACCACACAAATATGTCTGTGATTGTGAGATTTATAAAATTTCCTGACCAAAGTATGTACAAGAAAGTTCCCCCAGCTCTTCAATACCATGGGGGAATACCAATGTACCTGGTCACCTTCCTCCATAAGAACCAACTTTTTCTGATAAAATCGTTTGTGAGTGACCTGGGTTGACCAGGAAACAAATGGGCCATAAAGCTGGGGAAATGAGTAAGTCCTGAAAAGGATTAAATCGTAACTACCCTTTACAAATAGCATATAAAACATACGATAACTAGTGGATAGAAGTGACACAGAGTCTCTGGTTTATGTATTTCCAGTACTCTCACACAGCTAGTACAAACCCACTTGGAAGGCAATGAACTTAGGAGTCCAGGGGAAAAGCAACGTATTTCAACACACCTGAAATTATATTTATATTTTAATTTTTTGTTTTAATCATTTCCTTTTTAAAAATTTAGAGATCAGTAAATTTTACAAGTTTGATAGATTTTTTACAAACCCAGCTCATTTGATTAACCAAACCAATCCAAACCCACTGTCGTCGAGTCAATTCCGACTCATAGCAACCGTATACTATAGGACAGAGTAGAACTGCCCCATAGGGTTTCCAAGGCTGTAATCTTTACGGAAGTTGACTGCCACATATTTCTCCCGTGGAGTGGCTGGTGGGTTCAAACCGCCAACCTTTTTCGGTTAGCAGCCAAATGCTTTAATCGCTGCGTGCACACACACACTCACACTTAATGTTACTTATTTTTTTCTAAATTCCATTATAGAATTAATAGTAAACTCACAAAGTTTTCTGAATCAACCTCAACAAACTCAGAATAGGTCTATGTATAATGGTCTACACATATACCGGCTGTTGCAACATTATGCTTGGAAAGAAATTCTTGACAGTAGTTTTGACAGTAACAGACATAGCCAGCTAAGAAATAACATTCAAATCAAGGTACTTTAGAGCAAGAGATGTTAGTTAACAATAGCAAAATTCCTTTGCTTCCTGGAGTAGGTGACACATAATGAATAGCTCTGCTTACAAACAGACGATAAAAACACACACTGATTAATGGGAAGTACGACTACAAGGTTTTTACCTTAGGAATTTCTCATAATTACTCATTGCTTGTCCAAATCACATAGGGATTAGCTGTCCTGCTAGAGGAAGACTAAATGTTTCTTGGGAGGGTGGCTTCCACCTTCTCGCTTCCTGGAAGGGCACTGACTTTCAGCAAAGGCAAGAGGTGATAAAAAGGGTTTGCAAGGCAATCATCTTCCCCTGTTTGCAGGCTAGGCCCAAAGGTGGGGGTGGGGG
>NW_004444032.1:3602716-3618135 GCF_000243295.1 Trichechus manatus latirostris | reverse complement strand
GTGGGGGGTGGCTTGTAGCTAGTACCATGAAATTCTTTTCCACATAGTAATTCAGCAAATATATCTTGAGCACCTACTATGTGCCAGGTACTATTCTAGGCCCGGTAGATGCAATAGTGAACAAAGCAAAAATCCTTCCCCTCAGAGCTTAGATCTTAGAAGGGAGGGCCTATTAAAACACACACACACACACAATAAGTAAAATATATAGTACACTGAACGATGATAAGTACTGTAAGACGGAGAAGGGGAATAGAAAGTGCTAAATAGGGGCAGGAAGGGGGTTGGAGTTTTAAACAGGCTGATGAGAGAAGGCTTCACTGATATGAGAGATCTGGGAGTGCGTTTTGACAAAGGAGCAATGTTAAAATGGCATTAGCTTCTGAAGCCAGTTTAGCTCATAACTTAGCTGAATTCTTCTCTCTCTTCTCTAGAAAAGAGATTCTGAATTCTGATAAGCCTAAAGGGTGCAGGGTCATAGGCAGATTGGAATAAGGAAATCTAGAGTTCTGTTTTGTCTGTGCCACTGTCTCCTCGGTGTGAACCTAGTCTATACAGGGTAATATCTTTGGGCTCTGGTTTTTGTGTCACTAAAATGGGGGTGAGAGAGTGGGCAGGAAGGACAAGATTATTTCTAAAGTTCCTTTGTGCTGAAAAACCATTCTATGCTGTTTCAATGATTTACAAAGGAACTTCTGCAATGTAATGCATTTATAAAGCACCTTATACATATGATTTTATTTTCTGTTCCTTAACTGCCATCATCCCTGTAACCTCACTGATCGTTTGTAAAACTTTTAAGATTAAAACACGATTTCTTTGTAGAGACCACAGGACAAGAAGAACATTTCTCCTGGATGACATTCTACACATGCCTCTCCCCAGGAATTTTACAGCTTGCTAGAGCCAATACTGCAAGGTGCCACGTTTTGCCAAAATATGCAAACACACAAAATTGAAAAAGTGCTAATTAAAATCAATACACTTGAGGTCAGCTCTGGAGAAAACTAATAAGATCAAATGGTGTTAAGAAAGCATCTTGGGTAGTTAAGCAAGAAACCATAAAGTGAATCTGAAATGCAGTCATAGCACTGGTGTGAAAAGCTATCTTCCTGACAATGTTTATTAACACCTTGCATCTCCCAAATTTATTACCCTGTAAATTTGATGTGCACAACACTTTCCTCTGTCTAGCAGGCCTACTGGTTGGGAAGCCTTTACACATGTGAAGGATTCTCAAAATATCACGCAGACAAGATAAAGATAAGGCCACAACAATGAGAAAAAACTAAAAAGTTTAGTGACTAAAGTCAAATGGGGTGGATTAACAGCTTGACCTCAACTGACAAGGGGGTTTCTATCAGTAACTCAAGACCTTGATTCCGTCCTATAAATGCTCTCGATATAAGGTACAAAATGCATGTTCACAACACATATAAACCACTGCACGTGGCCACAGGGTCTAGGCTAGTGTCTTATCTGAATACTTGTTAATATTTATGGAACTGGAAAAGAAAAGTTTCTGTCCTTCAGGTAAAAAACAAAAGAATCTGTGTAAAAGACTTGGAGTTTTTTGTGAACTTAGATTGATGATGATGATGATATGACAGTAGCCCTAGTAGTAGCAGCAGCACAATTTAATGAGTACCTCCTATGTCTTAGGCACTGTGCCGAGCGCTATGAGTAGATCATCTCATTAAATCCCCACAACAACTTTATAAGAAGACACCATTATTATTTCCATTTTATAGATGAGGAAACTGAAGTATAAAGATTCAGAAATGTGTCCAAAGTATTGTCAGTATCCCCACTTTAAAAATGAAGAGGTGTAATTGAACAGGGTGAGAATAGCCATCAAATAAACTAGTGCAATTCAGCCTTCATCACCAGAAGACCATTACCTGGAGCCAGGAAGGTATTAGTGTACTCTCTTCTGCCTTGGTCAGACCAGTCTTGAAGCACTGATTTCAGTTCTAGGGCCATCTTTACAGGACAGAGACAACTCAAACTGGTATCATCCAGAACATAATGTTGAGGTTCCAAGTAGAGCAAGTCAAAGCAATGGAAGTGAACGCACCAAAAGGTATTAATTAGAGGTTTCCTAACAATGAGTAGTCCCTGGGTGGTGTGAACTCACCCAGCGATGCCACAGATGAAAGGCCTGGAGATCTGCTTCCATAAAAATTACAGCCAAGAAAACCCTATGGAGCAATGGGCAACGGGTTTGGTTTGGGTTTAACAAAGAGTAACAATTTAACTAGCTGAAAGTGGTAGCAAGTCTCCAACAGGCACAGAGTACAGGTGGAGAAGATAAGAGTAGGGAAACCATGAAGGAGGCAAAGGAAATTTTGCCTACACAGATTGATAAACTCAGAGTAAGAATGGATCTTAGGGCTAGGGGAAGTGTACAGCTTGACCTTCCATAACATTTGTGACATATCAAACAGCTTCTCCTCCAGAATGTCTGGTGTATGGAAACTTCTTCCTGATACTCAGCAAGGGCCCAGCCCAGTTTCTCACAGAGTCTGTTAATCAAGACATTCAGGGCTGTGCTGTCCAATATGGGGAACCGCTGCCGTATGTGAAAATTGAGCACTTGAAATGTGATTGGTCCAAAGAGAGATGTGCTGAAAAATACTCACCAGCTTCCAAAGACAAGGCCGAGAAAAAGAAGGCAAACTATCTCATTAATGATTATCTACATTGATTACTTGTTGAAATGATAATATTTTAGATGTACTGGGTTAAATAAAATATATTATTAAAATTAATTTAACCTGTTTCTTCTTACTTTTTTTAAGGTGGCCACTAGAAAAATTTAAATTACATTTGTGGCTCACGTAATATTTCCTTTGGAGAGTTCTGATTTAAATATTTTTGCTGCTTTCTCTCTCACAGGCTCAGACACCAGAGCATGGAACTCCCCTCAAAGTTATTTGGCTTATAGAAGGCAGAGATGGTCTTCACAGAAAGTGTCTTTTCTTCTTTGGACATCAGATACCCTAAGAAATAAAGTGTTGAATGACTGACCCTTAACCACCAGGAAGAGAGAGGGCAGAGGACTTCAAGATGGTGCTAAAGTACATGGGCAGATGCCCTCCTCAAAGCAGGCTAAAATCAAGGAGAGAATTTCTGTTTCCATGTTTTTCCCATTTAAGAAATAGCTTGGCATTGATTTCATCCTGTGATCCTCAAAGAGAGTTTTGTGTACGGTTCTGTCAGCCACAGAACCACAGATAATTCATTCTGCAGAGAGGAAGCGACTGTGTTGATGAACTTGGTTCTATTGGTACAAGCACATGTCTCACCTGTCCTGACCCTAACAGTCCACTGCAAATTAACTCTGAAGGACAAGTCTACAAAATGAAAAAAAGATCATGCTTGCAGACTTTCAGTGTAACACTGAGATCAGAAATGTCGTTTACACACATCTTCTCATTGAAGAATTGCACTGAAATTTTCATTAGGGCCACTGATGAGAATTAATTGGCAAGACAAAATTCTGCTACATAAGGAAAGGGAACAAAACAATGACTGCATGTTTCCCAATGTAAATCCAGTGAATTTTAAAGTCCCTAGTAGTTGTTATTTCTTTTCACGTCTTGTTTATGTAAATAACATACATCTCCCCCTTCTCCCTCTAATTTGGAAGATTTGTTGTCGTTATTGTTAGGTGCCATTAAGTTGATTCCAACTCATAGAGACCCCATGTGACACAGTAGAAATGCCCCATAGGTTTTCTTGGCTGCAATCCTTACGGAAGCAGATCACCAGGTCTTTCTCCCATGGAGCCAATGGGTGAGTTCCAACCGTCAACCTTTTGGTTTGGTTAGCAGCCAAGTGCTTAACCGTTGCACCACCAGGGCTCCTTGTTTGGAAGACTACCAAAACCAAAAACCTTTGCTGTCAAGTCGATTCAGACCCATAATGACCTTACAGGACAGAACAGAACAGCCCCATTGGGTTTCCATGGAGCGGCTGGTGGATTCAAACTGCCGCCCTTTTGGTTAGCAGGCGAGCTCTTAACCACTGCACTACCAAGGCCCCATTTGGAAGATTAAGAAGCCAAAAAATGAAAAGCAGAAAAGAAAGAGAAGGAAGTGATTTTAAGAAACCTCTTGCAGTCCCTGCACCTGCAGACTCTTCGCTGGGAGGACTGTTTCCCTGGACAACGTGAGCCCTGCCATCCAGCACAGGGGAGGGAAAGGGACAGAAGCGAGCCTTATTCCACCAAAAGTTCATTTCCATCATTAAATCCAGACACAAGCTGCAGGGGCACAGCACATCCCAGACAATTATTCAGCAGATGAAGTGTCATCTTGCTTTATGTTTTTCCATTTCTCAATGATACTGCCCAGAGATCAAGCTGAGGAATTCTTCTAGCAGCTGGCTGTATTCTGGTCTAAAATATGTTTTTTATATTAGATTTACCCATCAATTTGCTTCCCAGTGGGATGTAATTTTTTTCTTTTTTTGCTAAAGAGGAAATAGCAGTTATTTTTAGCAACTGAAGGAAATAATGACCAGTTGCAAGAGCCACTGAATAAGATGCCACCAAGTAAACAGTTCTATAAACAGTCATTTTCAACAATAGTAGCATGATATGCTCAGGCAGACTGGGTCCCTAAGCTGGGTCAGGTCATCGCGGGGAACTTAACAGGCTGTTCTCATAGCCTTCCCTGCATGAATGAATTTCCATCAAGGTGAAGACTGTTGAAAGGTCAAATATTTTGTTACATATGTATTTACCACAATTAAATCACAAGAAGATCACAAAATGCTGCAATGGGCAATGTCAGTCAGTTTCTGTACCCTTTGAGGTCTTTATCCACAGCAATCCCATCACCGGGTCTCAAAGCTGTGCCAGGTGCCCTCCCAGATACAGCTTCCCTTGTTTGCTTCTACACATCCAGACAAAGAGGTGGAAACTCTTTGTTTCTATGGGAGACCACGTCAAACACAAGGTGAGGGCCTTTAATAATAAAACCTAATGGCTAATAAAAATGCATTCCTTGGTTTGCAGAACAAAGTACAAGGTAAAATGTTTTCAATAAATACAAGCCACAATAACCTGTGTAGCTTAGCCCTATCCTACGGTTAGCTATAGGGTTGCTATGAGTCAAAATCATCTCGATGACACACAACAAGGTTAGATTAGAAGATCTGAAGATTAAATAAGGAGGAAGAAGCTGAAAGATAAAGGTCAAGCAAGGAAAGAAAATGAGAGGTTTAGACGCACAGAGGGGCAGATGGGCACAGCTAGAACCAGAGCCTGGTGAAGGTCACCCAGTCTGGTCACGGCCCACTCTACTTAGGAACAGTGCAGAATTCCTAAGTCTAGCGTCTCTGGTTGCTACTAAATGGCAAGTAGATTTTTTAAAAATTTGTTCTTAAAGTGTCAAAGGCTTTTATTTTTTATTTTGTTTAATTTTTTGCCTTTGATTATTTTTTTTATAGTTCTTTAGGTGAAGTGTCAAAGGTTTTTAAAAGGCTATTCTCATACAATGTTGACTTTTGCAGAATTTTAGAAATTTAAAAATTTTAGAATTTATAAATTTCCTTTTAACATTAGAGGTGGCACTTTGTTAGTTATGACTGCGTGTTATTTCAATAGGAAAACAAGTGTTTGCTATTAGTATGGTGTAGGAGTAAGAATAATGGCTTGGGAGATGTGGGCCTAGAACCGTCAGCCTTGAAGACTGACGGTATCACCTCTCCAGGATACCTCAATAAAACCCCAGCTTGGAATTCTATCACCTCTTTCTAACCTCTTACAAATTACAGTGTGTCTTTTCCCTTAGACTGCAACTCTGCCAAGGGTGTGAACGGGAATATCGTTCTCACCATCTCTACTGCTAACACGCTGGTCCAAGCCACAATTATCTCTCACCTAGATTACTACAAAAGACCCCAGACTGATCTTCCTGGTCCCACTCTGCTCTCCCACACTCCCCCAAGTATAATCTCCCCACAGTAACCAGAGTGATCCTATGACAACGTAAATTAGCTTGTCATTCCTCTGCTCAAAAGTCACTAGTTGCTTCCCTCCTCATTCTGTATAAAAGCCAGTTGCTTAGTGTGACCTACAAAGCCACACATGATTCTCCCCCAAACACTTTCCCCACACCCCCATTCCCATTATTCTGTTCTGGCCAGGCTGGCCTCCTTGCAGGTCCTCGAATATGGCAGGCATGCTACTGCCTCAGGACCTTTGCACTTGTTGTTCCTTCTGCCTAGAACGCTTTTATCTGCATGGCTTCCTCACTTCCTTCTGGCCTATACCTGATATCCTTCTCACCTACCTAAAATTTCAACCCCTCAACACACTACCACCTCAGAGACTCTCTAGCCCCTTTACCTGTCTTAGATTTCGTTTTAGCGCTTATAATCCTTGAACATATATATCTTACTTGCATATTATCATTTCTCTCATTAGAAACTAAGCTTCATGAAGGAAGGGATCTTTTTCTATTGTGTTCAGTGTTGTGTCCCCAGTACCTGGCAGATTGCCTTGGCACATAGAAAGTGCTCTATAAATATTTGTAGAATGAATGAGTCTTCATATTCTTAGCCCCTGGCACAAAGTCAATACTCAATCAATGCTTGCTGACATGAACTGAACCAAGTTTTGCTAAATACAGCTTTTTTATCAGCAAACTATACCCTTCTAGTTCAACTCCTTGGGTTATACACGACCACACTCAAAAAACCGTAACTGCTGTAAGAGTTGAAGGAGTGTAGTTTTTTAACTTATTTTGGTTGGGAGATTAGGACCATCCTACTTCAAAATGCATGTTTCAATAAACTTGGCATTTATTTTACAGTATGAATCTCCTTAATCCACACCCTTTCTGTGTAGAAAACACACATTTTTGGAGTCTTGACTGCTAATATAGATCTTAATTATATACACAAAAAGAACTAGAAAAGGTGTAGAATTACATACGGCATCTACGTATGGCTGACAATCCTCCAAGAAAGGCTAACTATTGCTGATTAACTGTTCTTAGCAAAACTTAGGAGGATTTCCTCTATACAACTAACTTCACCAACATTTTTCAAGGGGTAAAATATTTTCTGGATACTACATCGCTTTTCCCCCCTTATCATGGTTGTAATGAAATGCAGTCATGGCCCCTGTAAGTTACCCACCCCAATGTAAAGAAAATGTAAAGATATTTAATTTTTAATTTTGTTTATTTTTAAATCTCATACCTCATTTCATTCTTCACCACGGTCCATCTAAACTCTTTGATGCTGACAATGTGAAAAATTTCTCAAGTGTCAAAAGCAGACAATATACTCATATTTCATCATTTTGGTTCATCCCAAGTTTCATACCCAAAAAAACAAAACCCTTGGCTGTTGAGTCAATTCCAACTCATGGCAACCCATGTGTTACAGAGCTGAACAGCTCCATAAGGCTTCTTGGCTGTAAGCTTTATGGAGCAATTCACCAGGCCTTTCTTTTGCCAAGCTGCTGGGTGAGTTCAAACCATCAACCTTTAGGTTAGCAGCAGATGCAAACCACTTGTGCCACTCAGACTCCATAGCTACCTACCAGGCATTATAATATTAGAAAACCCCAATTTCCTCGTTATGGATACTCCATGAGAAAATACCGATGAGTATTCTCTTCTGATTTGTTCAATGTCTCCGTGTAACAGCTGTAGGGAAACTGCTAAACCTAAAACAAATGAGAGATAACAGAGTAAAAATCTGAGGATTAGAATAGCATGAAGAGAAACAAGTGCTTTAATAAGTCCAAATTTAAGGTATCAACATTTTAAGTTAAAGGTTAATTTTCAGACAAAATCAATAGACTCTATAGGAATAATATCTAGATAGCCCTTTTCCAACTTCAGCATCTGAGTTTTACAAGGAGGTTCACAACAAATGAAGACACTTCAGCAGAATACAGAGAGGATGACATGCATCTCTGGTCCCAAAACCCTCTCCTCAAGTCCCAGCCAAATGGAGCATATTCTTGCACCAACACTCATTCCAACAATCAACAGATGGCTACGTGAACCTAGAAGATGTTCATATTTAAATGGAAGCTTTCTGTTTTTGTAATTTTTTAGTTTGGTGAATGTATATGTAGCCAAATATACACTATCTCAAAATTTTTACATGTACCATTTAGTGACATTGATTACATTCTTCAAGTTGTGCTACCATTCTCACTATCCTTTTCCAAATTATTCTACCACCATTATCTAAAAATTCACTGCCTCCTAAGCTTCCCATTCAACCTTTTGAGTTGTGGTCAATTTGATCTCACACAGACAATTCTTTAAAAGAGCACAATGCTCAAAGCAAACATACTTTACTAATTAAGATGAACTATTTTTTGTTTCAAAGAAGACTTCAGGGGATAGTTTTAGTTTAAGGCTTAAAGTTTAAAGATTATCTCAGGGTAATAGTTTTGGGGGTTCATCTAGATGAAATGGTTCCAAAAAGTCTGGATTCCATCTAAATGTGAGCTTTTAATAGAGTCTACAAATAATTACCAAATATCATAAAGATGAACAGAACTCTGAAGACACATAATAATTCAAGGATGTAAAAGATATTCACGGGGATTTTCTTGAAACCTAAGTAACAAAGGTGATTACAATGAAACCAAGAGTCATTCCTAATACCATACACAGTAGAACTCATAATGGTGTTATTTTCTAATGAAATGAATTTTGCATGATGCAGATCACTCTGACAACAAACTAAGAGAATTTAGTCAGAATGGACTCGATGGCAACTGATGAGCCTTACTAGGCTCCCATTCCCCCATTTATTTTGAGTTGGGTGACTGAAGACAATAGGGTGGGGGAGCATTTATTCTTCTATAGCCTCGTAGAATTAAGTAGTGGGAGAATAAGTCTTCTGGATAGTTTAATGGACACAACTACCAGTGCAGCTTTGGAATACTTTATGTGGTACTACTGGTTGCTTTTGAAACCCAGAGGTAGGAGAATGAAGACAAACTAAAATGTGTTATAATCCATCTGTCCCAGCAGCTATCTCTTCCTGACTCACACTCTCCCACTAGCCCCACCTCATTACTGGTATCTCTGTTCTCGTCCCACTGCTGTCCTTTTGCCTTCAAAATACTCACCCACACCACCATCATTAGCATCACCAGGAGTTGGTATTTGTAGCACACCAGTGTGTGCCAGACACAGTACATAATAATAGTCCCTCCCACTGGGGAGAACACTGTTCAAATCCAAGTGTGCTGTAAGCAGTGTTTGCAAGTAGAGAACCAGATGGATTTTAACAAAATGCTTGAGGTCTTGTGATTTTTGCAAGTGACCATTTTATTGAGACTTCTCATTGATAGTTCTGACCAGAGGCACTAGCAACATTATGTGGCATATATTAAGGAAGAAGAGAAAAGAACTGAATAGTAATGGAAAAAAAAACAAAAAAACACTGAGATTATGCTCTTGGGGGTAGGTTTGGAGGAAGGAAAACTGACCAGGATTTTTGTTTGGTTCTATAGGAGCCAATATACTTTTAACCAGCAGTGAAACTTTTTATATAAACTGAATATAGACAATGAAACAGTGAAAAAAAAAAAAAAGCATTAAGTCAAAGTAAATACTGAAGAAAATTAAGACAGGAACTGGAGAAAAACTATGTTTCAATGAAAGACGTAGATAGAAGGAGAATAAGTATGAACAGAGAAATACATCAGTGCTCTCTATAAAGCAAGAGTCAAAGAGCTGAGTGCAAACGGATGGAGATGATCCATTTAGAAAAAGAGAGAGAGGTCGCCTGTGGAAAAGGGAAGGAAATGGAGAAGTGATGGGGGGAAGAAGACAAAACAGCAGGAGGGAGAAAAGGGAAACTAGGCATTTAAGACTTGAATGCATCCTAAAATTTGGTTAGATATGGTAGTTGTCAACCTGAAGGTTTAGAGAAATAGAGTCAAAAGCCCTAAGTATAATCATTTTATCTGTCTAGCCAAGTGATAATAATTTTGGGGAGCACTGTGACTTTGAGGCAACTCAGTTTCTCCAGAATGAAGAACTCACAGTCTAGAACTGGAAAGGTCAACTGGATGGAGGGCTTGACCACAATGTACTTGATTCTTCTCACATTATCAACTCAGAAAGAAACAACGTTAACCAAAACACGTCAAAGAGTGGGTCTACTTTAAATAACACAAAGAAAAAACATACTACCAGTGGTGAGTCCACAAAGACCAGACCACAGAGAGCCATTACAATATGATTTATTTTTTAATCAGGGAAACTCCTGATCCTATTTTTAGAATTGTCCTTAATTATAATGACCACAATAAAGAGGTTGGATAAACTAGTCATCAGAAAAATAAATAATGTCTTAAGACTAAGAAACTACTCATGACTACAAAGGAGATACTGAACAAATATTTACACAATTCAATTAACTGAGGATTATACCTATCCTTTCAGTGCTAGTGGTTTATGACACAGGGTATGTTCATAGAGCACTATTTTTCTTTCCATTCTTTTCTGTGAGACTACTTCACTGTCCTGGCCTTTCCTGCTATTTCTAGGGTGGGGTAACTTCTAAAATTTTAACTGCATGCTTTACCTTATTAGTGCCAATATTTATTAAACTATCCACCATGGGCAAGGCAGTTAACTTATGGCTTGGAGGTAGAGGGTAGAATATAAGGATGCATACAATAAGATTCTTGTTCCTAAGGAACTGATAATCTAATAATAAAAGCAAAACATAAATATATACAATAAAATATAAAGGAGAATTGGTTAAGTGTGTGATTGGAACATTAAAATAAGGAAAAATTATTACTGATTTGGGGGGAATTTGGAAGTTCAGGGAAGAGTTTTTTATAAGAGGATTTATGACAACCAATAAGCTGAAGAATAAAGTTAAATATTTAATCTCACAAAATATATAAACGACATTTTAAAATTACTTTTCTTTCTGGTCCTTAATACATGTGCCCCAAAATGAAGAAACAATCATTAAACTGAACTTTACATCAGCCTAGATGTCTAAGCCACAATTATAATGATTTGCTGTCTAATTTTTAACAAAGGCATAGCCATTACTTAATTTGGTGTCTGTCACAAAACCATCTATTTTTCATGATTAAGCTTAGCTTCAGGAGCAGTAGCACAAGGAAGAAAGGCTTGGTATCTGTCCAACCAAATCCGGCAGATCATTTGGTAGCTCTCATTCTATGGGAATTTAAGCAAACTCACTCTATAAGATGGTTCCTTTTATATTCATGAAATTCTGCACTTTTTAAATTAGAAATCGCAAGTACAGCATGATTTATAAGTAGCAGCCAAAATTAATTTTAGACTACATCAGCCATTTTGCCACCAATGAACCAAACGGCAGGTAGCTGCGAGTGTACAGCAATGGAAAAATGGAAAGTAGTGACAAATATATTTAAGGACTACACGTTGCTATTAAGTGTGCAGTTTAAGAAATGTATCGCATACCGCATGGCCCTGACTCAACTTTAACTTCTCTGTGCCTTAGTTCCCATATCTGTAAAGTAAAGATAGCAAGATACTGATTCCACACACTACTTTGGGCATGTCTGGCACAAAAAAAGTGTTCAACAATGTTAGCTGCTGCTCCTGACTACGGCCACAACCACTACTGTTACATCATGTCTCTGTTTTCTGTTCGTATTCTCCCCTACCATGAGTATCAACAAATTAGCTTCCATCAAAAGACGGTAAAAGTTCCTAAGTGCCACATATTTGTTTTATAGAAGGTTCACTTATTACTCGATTAAGCCAAGTGTATTCCTATCCCCTGAATATTTGAAAGATCCACTTCTACAGATGTGTCAAAGGCAACTCTGTCTACCAAACATTAAAACTCTAACATGGGAGATAGGACAAACAAAAAACAAATAAATACAAGTAGGCAATGTGCACTAATAGACATAAGTGAAGATGGTGAAATTCTTAATGATGTAGGGATTCAGGATTTGTGTCCAGATATCAACAAGTCAAGGCTTTGAACCAATGGCAAATTGTGAAATATACTTGACAAGGTATTCTGAATATAATTTGTTGGAGAAGTTATTCTACTATCTTGTGCTTTCCAATGAGCATAATTTTCTTTGTTTACTTTATTTCATTTCTATCTTCTGAATGGGTTGTTTCCTTATTTCTATTTCCCTCTCTACTAATCTGGAAGTTATATATTCTATTTCTATTCTTTAAATGTTTAACATAAATGGCTTAAAGTCTAAATTTAATAAATAGCTCTATTCCCCTTCTGAACAATTCCAGGAACTTAGATCTTTTTAACTCTGATGATGATATATTTTTTCAATTGATGTTGTTTATAGTCAATGTTTATTTAGAATTACCTGACATTTACTATATTCTTTGCACACTATTTCTTCTTACATTCCATTCCTTCCTTCTAGGTTCAATTTCTTTACTCCTGAATAATAATCTCTGAGTGGCTTTTCCAGTGAATGTGTGAGTAGTAAATTCTCTCAACCTTTATCTGAAAAATGTCTTTATTTCAGTCCCTCTTTTAAGTAATAAGATAGCAGTATAGGATTCAAAGTTGGCCATTTCTCTGTCAACTTTAGGAAATTATTTGATGACATCCCAACCTCTATTACTGCTGATGAGTCTGGTTATTATTTCTTTTTAGGCAGTTTTTCCTCTCTGGTTTCTATTTCTGTTTTTGGTGTTCTGCAGTTTCACCGCAATGTACCTAAATAACATTTTATTTATCCTGCTCCTAACTTTTGCTTCTTTTATCTGAGGACTCTTATCCTTTGCAAAAGTGTTGCAAATTCTTGGCTATTGCTTTTCAAACACTGCAGCTCTCACGTGAACTCTACTTGATGCTTCTAGAATTCTTATTAGATGCATGCTGGTGTTTTTTCATTCAACCTTTCATGTCTCTTAACTGTTTATTAAGGTTTTTCCATTGCATTTCCCCTTTCTGTTGCATTCTGGCTAATATTTTAAGCTATTAGTTTACTGATTCTCTTTTCATCTGAGCTCATTTGCTTTTTAGCCTGTCCACTAACTTTTTTTTTTTATTTCAATGACTTAAAAAAAAAAAGAATTTTAGAAGCTCTATTCAGCTTTTTCTAACCACCTTGAGAATCTCAGCACCAAGAGAACAAGGATTTTCATTTGTTCTATCAATGCCTTGAATAATGCCAGGCATATAGATGCTCAATTAATATTTTTTGGTGCATGAATTTCTAAAATCTTCTTGTTCATTTTTTCATGATGGTCTCCTTTTCATTATGAGTCTATTCTTCTATATCTTATATAGTCTTTTCCTGGTAGTTTATTACCTCAAATTCTAGGAAGCCATGATTTCCCTGTTTGGTGTATCTGCTTTCTCTGCTTCATTGTTATTTCTTTAAACACACACACACACACACACACACACGTATGTATGTATATACACACACATATATATGTATACACATGCACACACACACACACACACACAGAGAGAAAGAGAGTCATCTTCAGTGAGGTTGCTTTTTTTCACAGAAATCTATATACTGTGATTTGGAAGAGGCAATATGGAGTGGTTACACTTTTTTTTTCAGGCTATTGAAATGGGAGCTTTTTTTTACATTGAATTTCATGGCTATAGATTTGTTCACGTTACTCTGACACTATTTGGACTAATGGCATAGGCTTGGAGTTTGATGTCTCACAAACAAACATGTGCTCCATCATCTTTTTAAAACAGCGAATAGCTCCTTCTGGACCAGCATTAGAGGACTCAGCTCCAAGGCCCACTTGCACAGACCTAGGCCATGTCTCCTCTTCCACGGAAATTAAAAAACTTAAATGCTCAATTGTCAGAGACTGCTGCTAACCAAAAGGGTGGCAGTTCAAATCTACCAGATGCTCCTTGGAAACCCTACAGAGCAGGGTAGTTCTATTCTGTCCTATAGGGTCGCTATGAGTTGGCATTGACTCGACAGCGATGGGTTTGGTTTTTGGTATACTCATGTCTATATACTCTATTTTCTGCAAAGCATCTACTTCAGTGTTTACCCTTCTAGTTTTGAGGAACTTCCTCATGTATGGCGGAGGATTTCTCTTTCTCTGAATCTTAGTTCTCTATTTCTTTTCACATCTTGGTTGTAGTTTTTCAAGTATTTTTATGTGTTTGTAGTAGAAGGAGAGGTTACAAAAACTCAGTCTACCGTGTTTTAGAAAGTTGACTTACTTGAAAATCTTTTACACCCTTATTTTTTCCAATACCACTAGAGCTCAATGAATAAAGTGTAATAGTGTGCCTTCAATGCACAATGAAATTATAATTGTAAGTGAGTAAATTAATTAACCAAGCAAAAAATCACTCTAATTATGTAGTATTTTAAGGACTATCAATCTCACTAAGGTTTAATTCAAAAACTGTCCTTTGCTCCAAAATTTTTATAAATGTACCAAACTAAGGAATAAAATTAGATCACAATGTTGATTAAAAGATTGACCTAAGAAACAGAAGGTAATTAAAAAGTATTTAACACCGCCTAATTGTTTTTTTTTTTTTTTTTTTTTTGCTTTTTATTCCCTTGAGTTCATATGTAAGTATAGATGGAAAAGGATAGGAAATTAAAATACATGTTCTAAAAATATTTGTGCTAAAAATACACAAGCTAAAAATATAGATGTTAATAGTGTAAAAATACTTTCACAAAAGGGGCAACTAATAGTCACATTACAAAACAGAAGCAATCACAAACAATTCCCTAAACTGACCTATGGGGAGAGGAGAGAGGAAGAATATGGTTGACATATGTATATTCATCCTTATTTATTTTACCTCTTCAATTAGAACTTTCATGAAGTGTGGTGACTAAACTGAAATGGTCTTTTCTGTTTTCAGCATGCTAAAATATCTATATGTTAAGAAAAAAAACAAGAAAAAAAATTGCTTCATTTTACTTTTTCCAAAATAAATATACTCAAATAGAAAGAATGTTATCTTATTATAACCAAGTAGGGAGAGACACACAAAAAATATGGCTGTCTTAGTCATCTAGCGCTGCTACAACAGAAATACCACAAGTGGATGGCTTTAACAAAGAGAAATTTATTTCCTTACAGTAAAGTAGGCTAAAAGTCCAAATTCAGGGCGTCAGCTCCAGGGGAAGGCTTTGTCTCTGCTGGCCTTCTCATCAGTGTTCCCCCAGACTAGGAGCTCCTTGGCACAGGGACTCCGGTCCAAAGGACGTGCTCTGCTCCTGGCACTGCTTTCTTGATGGTATAAGGTCTCCCTGTCTCACTGCTCACTTCTGTCTTTTATATCTCAAGAGATTGCCTCAGGACACAATCCAGTCTTGAAGATCCAGTCCTGCCTTACTAACACAACTGCCACCCATCCTCCCTCATTAACATCACAGAGGCAGGTTTACAACATACAGGAAAATCACACAG
>NW_004444032.1:3473618-3602317 GCF_000243295.1 Trichechus manatus latirostris | reverse complement strand
GCTGAAGCAGCTCGGCTTCTTGTGTCCCTTGTCTCTTCAGCTTCTGCTTCCTGTGGCCTCTCGGCCCTCTGGCCTCACGCACACATCTGCCCTACTGAGGCAAGTGTTCCAAAGCTCAGGAACCATGACAATGGCAAGGAGTTGTGAGCAAAGAAAGAAACAGAATGGGTAGAAGAAATGTCCTTGCCCTGCATTTTCTCTTATCCCCAAGGTCTTCCAATTCCTAGTAAAATCATTAAAAGCTATATCATTAATTTGCTTCCTAATTACTGTCATGTAGACCAGAAATACTGTTATATAAAAGCATGTTCTTTTGAGATATGCAAAATTACAGTATCATAACTCTACCTGGCTTCTAGAACCTAGAATCCAAACAGGTATGTATAGGATTGAGAGTAGAAATGGAGGGAGAGGCAAGAAGCATGGCTACAGTAGGAGGCTGGGCCAGATCTTGAAAGCCTGTCTTGCTATGTGAAGGTATCCAGGTGGCATCAGAAGGATGACCCAGCAAAAGTTGAAATGTGAATGCAATGAATAAGTTTTTATTTTAGAATGAGAAAAATTTGGCAGGATACATACTACAGATAACTTAAATAGTGGAGACGAGAAATAATGAGGGATAAACTTAATATCATTCAAGTTTATTGAAGAAGAAAACTAACCTCAGGAGGTTACACTGAACACACAGCAATTAACAGAGAGTAAGTACCTAATGTTTGTGGAAATAAACATACAATTTTATAGCACAAGGCCCAAAAGAATCACTTTGATAGTATTCTGAATTTATCGACAGGCACATTTAGAGGGAGTCCTGAAGACAGATTTAACTAGACTCGGATTAGGTTAAAAGTACCTATTAGGAGAGCCTAATACTAAACCCAGAAAGCCTGGTGGCATAGTGGTTAAGAGCTATGGCTGCTAACCAAAAGGCTGGCAGTTCAAATCCACCAGGTGCTCCTTGGAAACCATATGGGGCAGTTCTCCGTCCTACAGGGTCTCCATGAGTCAAAATCAACTCGGTGGTACCTAACAACAACAATACTAAACCCTAAATTATTCCTATTCTTAAGTGATGGAATGAGAACACAGAGAACTGTTAGAGAAGATAGGGGAAAAAGGCCCCTTGGGTTGGGAACAAAAAGGATAGAGAGTTCCAAAAAGCAGGGAGCAGTCAGCTGGGAAGTGCTTATGAGAGGAGAAGTAAGATGAGAACCCCTAAGTGCCTGCTGGATCAGGACTCAAGAGTCATCGTTTATTTTGGCAAGAACACTTTTAGTGAACTAATAGAGGCAGACTGCAGTGGACTGAAGAATAAAGAGCAGGATTTTCTTTTTGGCTATATGGCTGACTATGAGTTGAATGATAAAAGACATCATAATCCAAAAAAAAAGTACCTATTACTGTTCTAGATGCCTAGAGACATAAAGGTATTTATTTTAGCATGGCACCATTCGTCTGTCGGTTTGTCATACTGTGGTGGCTTCTGTGTTTCTGTGATTCTGGAAGGTATGTTATCAGTATTTCAAATAACAGCAGGGTCACACATGGTGGACAGGTTTCAGCTGAGGTTACAGACAAAGACAGACTAGGAAGAAGGACCTGGCAATCTACTTCTGAAAGAACAGGCCAGTGAAAACCTTATGAATAGCAGTGGAACACTGTCTGATATAACGCCAAAAGATGAGCTCTGCAAGTTGGAAGGTATTCAAAATATGACTGGGGAAGACCTGCCTCTTCAAAGTAGAGTCGACCTTAAAGTGGATGGAGTAAAGCTTTCGGGACCTTCATTTGCTGATATGGAATGACTCAAAATGAGAAGGAACAGCTGCAAACATCCATTAGTAATTGGAACATGGAATGTACTAAGTATAAATCTAGGAAAACTGGAAGTTGCCAAAAATGAAATGGAATGATCGAAGATAGATATCCTAGGCATCAGTGAGCTGAAATGGACTGGTAGTGGCCATCCTGAATCTGAAAATAATAAGGTCTACTATGTTGAGAATGACAAACTGAAGAGAAACGGTGTCACATTCATTGTCAAAAAAGAACATAACAAGAGCTATCCTGAACTACAATACTGTCAATGATAGGATAATATCCACACGTCTACAAGGAAGAGCAGTTAATACGACTATTATTCAAATTTACACACCAATTATTAATGCCAAATATGTGGAAGTTGAAGATATTTACCAATTTCTGCAGTCTGAAACTGATCAAACATGCAGTCAAGATGCACTGATAATTACTGGTGATTGGAATACGAAGGTTGGAAACAAGATCAGTAGTCGGAAAATATGGCCTTGGTGATAGAAAAGACACCAAAGATTACATGATAGAATTCTGCAAGACCAACAACCTATTCATAGGCAATACCTTTTTTCAACAACATAAACGGTGACTATACATGTGGATCTCTCCAGAAAGAATACACAGGAATCAAATTGACTACATCTGTGGAAAGAGATATAGAGAAGCTCAATATCATCAGTCAGAACAAGGCCAGGGGCCGAAAGTGGAACAGACTATCTATTGCTCATATGCAACTTCAAGTTGAAGCTGAAGAAAATTACAAGTCCATGAGAGCCAAAGTACGACCTGAAGTATATCCCACCTGATTTTACACACCATCTCAAGAATAGGTTTGACGCATTGAACACTAGCGACTGAAGATCAGACGAGTTGTGGGATGACATCAAGGACATCATACATGAAGAAAGCAAAAGTCATTAAAAAGACAGGAAAGAAAGAAAAGACCAAAATGGATGTCAGAAGAGACTCTGACACTTGCTCTTGAATGTAGAGTGGCTAAAGTGAATGGAAGACATGATCATGTAAAAGAGCTGAACAGAAGATTTCAAAGTGTGGCTTGAAAAAACAAAGCAAAGTATTATAAGGAAATGTGCAAAGAACTGGAGTTAAAAAACCAAAAGGGAAAAACATGCTTGGCATTTCTCAAGCTGAAATAACTGAAGAAAAAATTCAAGCCTCAAGTTGCAACACTGAAGGATTCTATGGGCAAAATGTTGAACAACACAGGAAGCATAAAAAAAAAATGGATCTGTAAAAGTCACTGTACCAAAAAGAATTGGTCAACGTTCAACCATTCCAGGAGGCAGCACGTGATCAAGAACCAACAGTACTGAAGGAAGAAGTCCATGCTGCAGTGAAGGCACTGGCAAAAACAAGGCTCCAGGAATTGATGGAATACCAATTAAAATGTTTCAATGAATGGATGCAGTACTGGAGTTGCTGAGTTGTCTATGCCAAGAAATTTGGAAGATGGCTGCCTGGCGGAACAGCTGGAAGTGATCCATATCTGTGCCCATTTAAAAGAAAGGTGATCCAACCGAACGTGGAAACTATGGAACAACATCATCAATATCACACACAAGTAAAATTTTGCTGAAGATTACTCAAAAGTGGTTGCGGCAGTACATCGACAGGAAACTGTCAGAAATTCAAGCCAGATTCAGAAGAGGACATGGAACAAGGGATATCACCGTTGATGTCAGATGGATCTTGGCTGAAAGCAGAGAATACCAGAAAGATGTTTACCTGTGTTTTACTGACTATGCACAGGCATTTGACTGTGTGAATCATAACAAATTATGGATTACATTGCAAAGAATGGGAATTTCAGAACACTTAATTATGCTCATGTGGAACCTGTATAAGGACCAGGAGGTAATCATTCAAATAGAACAAGGGGATACTGTGTGGTTTAAAAACAGAAAAGGTGTGAGTCAGGGTTTTATACTTTCACCATATTTATTCAATATGTATGCTGAGCAAATGATTCGAGAAGCTGGACTATATAAAGAACTCGGCATCAGGACTGGAGGAAGACTCATCAACAACCTGCGACATACAGATGACAAAACCATGCTTGCTGAAAGTGAAGAGGACTTGAAGCACTTAATCATGAAAATCAAAGACTACGGTCTTCAGTATGGATTGCACCTCAACATAAAGAAAACGAAAATCTTCACAACTGGACCAATAAGCAACATCATGATAAATGGTGAAAACATTAAAGTTGTCAAGGGTTTCATTTTATATGGATCCACAATCCACCCCCATGAAAGCAGTAGTCAAGAAATTAAATGATGTATTGCATTGGGCAAATGTGCTGCAAAACACCTGTTTAAAGTATTAAGAAGAAAAAATGTCACTCTGAGGACTAAGGTGCACCTGACCCAAGCCATGGTATTTTCAATCACCTCATATGCATGTGAAAGCAGGGCAACAAATAAAGAAGATCAAAGAAGAACCGACGTCTTTGAATTATGGTGTTGGCGAAGAATAATGAATATACCATGGACTGCCAGAAGAACAAACAAGTCTGTCTTGGAAGAAGTACAGCCAATGTGCTCCTTAGAAGTGAGGATGGTGAGACTTCATCTCTTGTACTTTGGATAGGTTATCAGCAGAGACCAGACCATGGAGCAGGACATCATGAATGGTAAAACAGAGGGTCAGTGAAAAAGAGTAAGATCCTCAACGAGATGGACTGACACAGTGGCTGCAACAATGGGCTCAACGTAGCAACGACTGTGAGGATGGTGCAGGACCAGGCAGTGTTTTGTTCTGTTGTACATAGGGTTGCTACGAGTTGGAATTGACTCAAGGGCACATAACAATAACATTTTGACATGAACAAAAACATTGTTAGACATATCTAGAAAACTTACGCAAAAAAGCAAAGTCATAAAATATTGTCAGCAAAGACAAAGTGGATTATTAATTTAATGTGATGGAGTAAAATTAAGTGCAAAGATCAACGTCTAATAAAGGGATTTTAATGGTACAACTAAGGAGCCCTCTGGTGTAATGGGAGAAAAATCCAGGCAGTCTTCTCCTGTAAAGATTACAGCCTGGGAAATCCTATGGGGCAGTTCTACTCTATTATATAGGGCTGCTATGAGTCGGAATTGATTTGACAACACACAGCACCACCACCACGGTTGTTGTTAGGTGCTGTCGAGTTGGCCTCACACTCCCACAGTCATGTTGTTGTTGGATGCTATGGAGTTGTTTTCAACTCATAGCAACCCACCACTTGTGACAGAGTAGAACTGCCTCATAGGGTTTTCTTAGCTGTAATCTTTATGGAAGATTCCGTAAAGTGACCCTATGTACAACAGAAAGAAACACTACCCTGTCCTGTGCCATCCTCACAGTTGTTGCTATGTTTGAGCCCACTGTTGCAGCCACTGTGTCGATCCATCTTGTTAAGGGTCTTCCTCTTTTTTGATGACCCTTTACTTTATCAAGCATGATGTCCTTCTCCAGGGACTGGTCGCTCCTGATAACTTATTCAAAGTATATGAGATGAAGTCTCACCATCCTCCCTTCTAAAAAGCATTCTGGCTGTACCTCTGCCAAAACAGATTTGTTGGAACGATGAGGTATGCTGGGTAGAGACAGAGAGGGGCACCACATCGCTCAGTCAGACACTTAGGAAACAGGAGCATACGGTGGCAGCTATGATTGTATGAAGGAGCCCTGGTGGCCCAAATGGTTAAGCCCTCAGCTGCTAACCGAAAGGTTGGTGGTTTGAACCCACCCATCTGCTCCATGGCAGAAAGACCTGGCGATCTGCTTCCATAAAGACTATAGCTAAGAAAACCCTATGAGGCAGTTCTACTCTGTCACACAGGGTGGGTTGCTATGAGTTGAAAACAACTCAATAGCATCCAACAACAACATGACTAGGAGTGTGAGGCCATTCAGAGGGAATTTAACCTTCCTTTTTAATTAACTAAGGGAAATTTTTCACCTTAAAGTTTCCGTCCTCATTCTGATTTGGGTTGTCAACATTTTAATGGTATCAACTGAGAATTATGTCGAGGTTAAAAAGGTTTTTTTCCCTTACTGTAATCATTAACTATTTGAATTTTTTTTCATAACAAGTATGTACATAATAATCCCCTGTCTGAAAACTTCTTTAAAAAAAAAAATATGGCACAGCATATGACTGTAATTTAATATTTGCTTATTTGAATTGATTGAAACACTGGCTACAAACTGCATATTTTTTCTATTAGCAAATCTTCCAAACAATATTCTACTGATTATATCTATATTAGCAAAAGATAACTAATTTAGAAAATAAAATTAAGCTCTAATCACTACTTAACTTGTAATTTAGGTTTTTTCTTTAATACTGCATGAAGCTTTAAAAATATCTTAAAGTCTAATTTAAAAATCATATTTTGAACTGCATTTTTTCTTCACCTTCATTAAAACAGAGTGCTTCAGATTAAAGGAAACTATAAAGATATAATGATTGCAGGCAACACATAATCCTGGGTTTTCTTTTCTTGTGAAAGACATTGAGAAAAGTGGCAAAATCTGAAAAAGGTGTATAGATCATAGTCTTGCATAAATGTTAACTTCCTAATTTGGATAACTGTACTGTGGGTTCTGCTGTAATGTTTTTGTTTTTAGGAAATACACATTGAATAAGTAGGGGCAAATAGTCATCATGTCTGCAATTTATTCTCAAGGAGTTCAGGGAAAAAAAGTATACACGTGTGTATGTGTATGTATGTATGTATATGTTAGGTATACACAGATACATATGTATCAGGAGCACTAATGCAATCCTTAAGAATTATACCAAGTAATATTCAATTAAATGACTACATATGTATGTGTGTATGTGTGTGTGTGTGTGTGTGTGTGTGTGTGTGTGTGTGTGTACAGAAAGAGAGAGAGAGGAGAGAATAAAGCAAATGTAGGAAAATAATAACTTCTGGAAAATTTGGGTGACAGGCATTAGGACTGCTGTGCTATTCTTGTAAATTTTTTGTAAGTAAAATTATGGGAAATAAAAAGCTTTAAAAGCATAATAAAAGAGCATGGTTTAATAATTACGAAATTCCAAAAGTAATCAAAAAGGTCATATACTATATTTCAGCCAATAGGTGGTGCCAGTAAGTATCATTTTTCTTTTAATAATATTAAAGAGCAAAGTTTTGAAGTATAATGTTAACAAATCAGGAGCACTGACACAATCCTTAGGAATTATACCAATTCAGTAATATTGAATTAAATCACTACACTGGCATGTGTGGACAGGATTCTGTCACAAAAATCCCACCTAACATTCTCAAAAGACTTTCACTGGAGCCCAGTTAAATCTCTCTCCTATGTATATTGCAGCCTGCTTATCTAGGTAATTCCTTCTTTGGGTACAGCTGGCAGGAATACAACCGTGCACACTCATTTTACTAAGGCAAAAGAAGATTCCAGAAATTTACCTGATAAGGAAATAGGATTTTTTCTAGTTACAAGCTACATGTGTGGACTACAGGAAATACTACTTCATAAATACAGAGATAATGTGAAAAGATTTTGAAGTTCCTCTCAGGACATACTTAACCATAGCCAATGATTTTGAGACACTTTATTTCAAGTCTTAGACCTGAACTTGCTTCAGTAAATCATACTGGCTCAGTCTTTCTTCACATTCCTAGAATTCAACCACTAATGTCTGTCAGAGGTGACACTTGTAATAACCATTTGGTCAACAAACCTAAATTAGGCTCATTTTAATGCATGTTTTTAGAATTTCAAATTCGTTCAATATTACCTCTGGATTTTCAAATTTCTACCCAGCACAACTTGGAGATTTCAAATTACTCAATCTGACTAAATTTAACCATAGAGACATTTTAATTATTTTTTATCTTTAAAAGTTAAATGGATCACTTGTACTTTTCTCCTAGTTTCTAAACTCACCAAAGATAATGGTTAATGTACCTCTGCAACACAAGTCTTAGGTTAGAGGGGAAAAAAAAAACCAGTTGGCTAGATGAAACCTTTTATCTATTAAAGGGACGAGATAGGAGAACATCAATGAAGCATAAAGTGCCTGGAAATTGGCTAGTAGAATTTGTTTCCAAAGCTAATTTCAAAGTTTTTCTTTTTTTAGTACCAATGACCAAGGAATAGCAGGGGAAGGCAGAAAATGCAGTACTTTGTAAAGTGAACTCAATTGTCTTGAAAACGTTTGACGGTACTGCTTCCATTTAATCAACAATTAGGTGGTCCAAGGAGAAAACAGTGGGAGCCAACCTATCTAACCATTGTGATAGTTTGAACATGAGGCACCCCAATTGCCCATTTCAATTTCTTGTACTCTTGCTTCCCACACTATTTTTAAGGAAGTCATTAGAGTGCCTTTCGTTCGATAATGAAGCCGAACAGCTCCTGAATATCTACCTGCTGGCCATACAACTCCCTTCTTCACAACCATCTCATGGAGAAAAGATCAAGGTGACAGAGAACAATGATCTACCAAGAATAATGAGTAGAAACATTGATGGCAGGAGTAAAGGATTTATTTTTTTAAAAGGTTCTTCCTGAATTTTCTCTCTGTGGAACACTATTTTGGAGTGATGAGGCTTAGGGCTGAGTTTGCCTTGGCCTGAGTGAGCTAAAAAGGATCTGCTGGAGACTAGAGGGAAAGAAGGCAGATAGATGCTGGCTGTGTGGGCCTAGCTCAGACCAGGCTTTTAGGAAGCAGGACAGAGGGTGCTGGGGTCTTGAGGCCAGGAGAGCAGACAGGGCTTTGCAGTGGAAACTGAGTATAAAGCAGGGCTTAGAACCGGTTGCTTCTGGTTTGAACCTCTGCTGAGAATGTGCATTTCTAACAAGTTCCCAGGTGAAGATAATGCTGCTGGTTAGGGATAAATTCTGAGAACCACTAGTAGAGCCAAACCAAAAACCAAATCCTTTGCTGTAGAGTCAATTACGACTCATAGCAACCCTCCAGGACAAAAGAGAACTGCCCTCACAGGGTTTCCAAGGAGCGGCTGTTGATTCAAACTGCCGGCCTTTTGGTTAGCAGCCAAGCTCTTAACCACTCTGCCACCAGGGGTCCTCTAGGAGAGCAGTGGTTCTCAAAATTTATCACATGTAAGAATCACTTGGGGATCTTGTTAAACTGTAGATTCTGATACTGTATATCTGGGGTGGTAATGTGAATTCTTAGCAGGGGTTCGGACCTAAACGACCAGTTCAAAGCCATGGTATAAAGAGTGTACTTCTCAAAAGGCTGCCTAGGAGTCTAAGTATCACATTAGGCAGCAAAAAGGAGAGTGGATCCTGACAAAGGGATGGGAAACCTTTATGCAGTTAAACAGGAATTTGGGGCTTTATAGTATAATGGTATCTTTCACTCTTTCCAAAGATGCAACAACTAGTTCTTCATTTCCGTACAAAGGCTGCAAACAGAAAATGTGACATTCAGGGATTAAGGTGGTTTGGATCTCACTTTCTTGTACAGTCTAACCAGGAAGCCAGTAAGGGTAAGTGGATAATCAGCCAAAACAATGGACAGAGTCCATGGAACATGTGGAGCATGCCTAAACAGCTGGGGAACTGTCCAAGGAAATAGAATATTCTGTCCTTCCTTCCTGGAGTAAATACATGTAATCAGAAGGACAACAATTAAATTAAAAAAGACCTAGAAAGAGATACTAACAATCAAATTAGCTGAGAAGATACAGAAGAACTAATGAGGGGCTGTTTCAATAATCTAACCTATCAGTAGTCCAATTCTATTATTCTACAAGTCTTTAAGGAGATTAAATCAGGATTAGCTTTGAGAAAATGAAACAAGGTGACCTGACTTAGAGGAAAGGCCAGCGTATTCCAGATGATGGCTCTGAAGGGGATAAACAATAACACAGGCTAACATTTAATACACACTTATGTATCAAGTCCTGTACTAGTGCTTGTATACACTTTCTCTTTTAATCCTCCCAATAACCCTTAGAATCACAAAACTGTGATTCAAACCTAGGGTACGCACCCTGATTCCAGAGGCAAAACTCTTAAATACTACATTATACTCTCTAAGAGATGACTTGTCTGCAAGTAGAGGGCAATTTGTGGCTTGGCTTAACCAGAAATGTGACCCCTAACAGAGGCTTCATAGAGACAGGCTCAGTTATGTTATGAATCTATCTGGAGGTCCAAATCAGAGTCCATCATCGAGAACTTCCCCATGATTCAAGAGGCAATTGGGTACCACCTCAGAGTATGGACAATAGAAATGATATGTTTAAACAATCCAACAACAGAAGAATTTTGTTGTTCCATACATGGCAAATTTGAAAAGGAGAAAGGCTTGGGAGCTGACATGGAATTGGTAAGGAAGTGTATTGCAGCAGCCCAACCCATCCTGATTAGTCTAGACTGCATCTGTGATGGCAGGGAGGTAAGGGAATACATACAAAAATCTTAAGTTAGGGTTAGTTTTATACATATGTATTCACATAGGAGGCAAGTGCAAACAAATTAAGAGTAATGGGACTCTTGGGGAGAAAGAACAGGATACACGTGGCTACGGATTCCTCTACCCACAGTTAGTGGACAGAAAGAAAGGAGGAAGGCATAATGAACTTGTTTGTGAGGCATAAGAAGAACTTAAAAAAAAAAAAATCCTTTAAACTGAGTCTACAGTAGTACGTGCAAGCCATGTACATAATTTTAAATTTTCTAGTAGCCACATTAAAAAATTGAAACAAAATTAATTTCAATAATATCCTTTATTTAGCCCAATATATCCAAAATGTTATGTCAACATGTACTCATATAAAAAATTAATATTATGCTATTTTACATTCTTTTTATTGCACCAGGTCTTCAAATCCAGTGTGTATTTTATACCTATAGCACATTCCAATTCTAGTGCTGTATTAGCTACGTATCAAGTGCTCAATAGCCACGTGTGGTTGGTGGCCACCAAACTGGACAGCACAGGTTTAGAGTGTATTTAATGATAATGATGTCAAGAAACATCAAAAGGTTTAGAACAGAACTACTGGATTTGACTAGAAGCACCAATAAATTATGCAAGAAAAGTATGAAAATAGCAGTAGCTTCTTTGTTTTCCTGAAGCTACAATTAAATAAAATTATTCTGACAATATACAATAAATACTATTATAATCCTTTTACAGGCAAAGAGAAGAGAATCATATGTACCAGTTTATAAAGTATAGTTATTACTTCATGTTATATTCCACTACTACTGTCTCCTTCTGGTCCTTCAGGGACTCTGTCCTCAACAGGAAGTGCTCCGAGTCTCTTGTTTATTCAGTGGTGTATGTAGGACTTTTCCAAAGCAAATGATCATCAGAATTACATCAAATCAAACCAAATAAAACCCAAGTTACCTCCCCAACTCTTGGGAGAGGGAGGAGGAAGCTGACCTCACCATTCATTACAGCCTGAAGCATTCCCACATATGCGAGTCATGGATACTAAGAACTCTCATTGACCTGAACCACAAGGTTCTTGCCTACAGTTACTTTCTCTTTGTGGGTTATTGTGGTCTAGCAAGATGTGCATAGGTCTGAAAAACAGGTGGCCTGAATTTACGTTCTGGCTCTGCTAATTGCCAGGCAAATTAGACTATAACACAAAAATTTTTACATCCAAAATACTTCAAAAATAAGTCTTTAACTTAAAAAACAATACATTCAGTTCAAATAATGGCTAACCTAATTTGAAGTTTCTTTACATCAATTAAAGTACACAACTGCATAGTTCATTTGTTTTAACATGGATTAGAAGAGGGTAGGAGTGAAAAATATTCACCTAGTTTTTGTTTATTCACCAAACTATTTAAAGCTGTCAGTAATCTATATATGCTATATCCATTGCCATCTAGTTGATTCCGACTTACAGAGACAGCACAAGACAGAGCAGAACTGCCCCATAGGGTTTCCAAGGCTGAAATCTTTACTGAAGCAGACTGTGACATCTTTTTCCTGTGGAGCAGCTGGTGGGTTTGAACCACCAACCTTTCGGTTAGCAGATGAGAGCTTAACCACTCTGCCAACAGGGCTCCTTATATATGCTATAAAATATATTATACATTATACTGTATAATGTATAATATGTGTTACATAATGTAACATTATATAATCTACAATGCCACATAATATCTCAGTTCCCCTCTGAACAATTATGCATATAAATTTTCACTACATGATAATGAAGTCAACATCACTCTCCTTAGAGTTTATTGCCAATTTCAATATGTGAACCTGCATGTTTGTTCTCTGATACAATAATGTTGCTTGCTGGCAGCCATCTATAGGTAGTAGAGCATGTTTTTTTGGACCTTACTGACAAACTTCAGTTTATCAACCAATTCTACAAAAACAGTCATGAACCCAAGCACATTTGTGATTTGGTTTTTAGCTCTTGGTAACAACTTAGAGATCTCAAGACTTGGTACCACTGGGCAAATCCAGATTGTCTGCCTTGTTTCTAACTGGAATAGAATATATATATATTTTACAGACAGTTAAAGCTGCAAGCCTATCATAGCATAGGGAGACCTACCAGAATGTTGACTGAGCTTTTTCAAATTTAGGGAGTGACTAGAGAGAAAAACAAAGTGCTGATCATTTTTCCCTTTCACACAGACAAGAAGAGTATAAAATGAGAAGCATAAGGGAAAAAACTCACCCGCATTGGAGCCAGTCAAATTATAACGTGCATTCAGCTTTTTGATGATGTTCTCGTGGATTTGGTACCACTCACTCTCTGTGTTACACCTACGAAAACATTAATACTCTGTTAAACTTTAACGATGCCTGAGAGCAAGCAACTGACCTTAATGGCACACCTGTCCTTTCTGTTACAACCACTATAATGTTTTACGACCACATAAGCTTCCCTGGGAGTCTCCAAAAACCACAGCAGATGACTATCAGTTTCAGCATGGTGTTCCAAGGGGAGAAGGAATGTCTATATTTGGTAATGTCTGACCACCTGTCTTACCACAGAAGCAGCTGGGATGAACAACTCACAGATTAGGAGTGGAGAAAAGAAAATATCTCAGAGAACACTATACACAGTGGAAGGTAGTGCAGACTAAAAGGCCAACTCCCTGGATTCGAATCCTCATTATTCAATGAGCTTTGTTCTTTGGGTGAGTTATTTACTATCTCTGTCCCTCACTTTCCTCATTTGTACAATGGGGGTAATATACTAGAACATTAAATAAGCTTAAACCGAACCCGCTGCTACAGACTCGATTCCTACTCATGGTGACCCCATATGTTATAGAGTAGAACTGCTCCATAGAGTTTTCTTGGCAATAATCTTAATGGAGAAACCCTGGTGGTGCAGTGATTAAGCGCTTGGTTGCAAAAGGTCAGTGGTTCAAATGCACTAGCCACTCCATGGGAGAAAGATGTGACAGTCTGCTTCCAGAAAGATTACAGCCTTGAAAACCCTATGGGGCAGTTCTACTGTGTCCCATAGGGTCACTATGAGTTGTAATTGACTTGACAGCAATAGGTTTTTTTTGATTTGGTAATCTTAATGGGAACATATTGCCAGGACTTTCTTCCATGGTAATGCTGGGTGGGTTTGAACAGCCAACTTCTCAGTTAGTAGTGAAATACAAACGATTTGTGCCACCTGGGACCTTAGCAGTAAGTTTGAGCTTAGGACACCAGGAACACGGTAAATGCTCAATAAATGTTAGTTCTTATTAGCAAGTTTCGCCTACTATAACATGACCAAGTTTGGCCAGCATCAAATGCAACAAATTAAGCAAAATGAAATTGACGTTAATACACCTGGGCTAAAGGGCATATATTTTGCTGTTTTCTCTCACAACCTTCTCTCTCTCTTTCTTGTAGCTCTTCTCACTCACTAGCTCATGTTATCTTTATTTGGGTACATGGTGTCATTAACCTGGTGGGCTGTTAAGGTTTTTAAGGTTTAGATCTAGGAATGGTTTATGTCTATGTTCCAATCAGTACTGTGAAAGTCTGGGTGTGTGTAAAACTCATCAGCTGTCTGAATAAACCGCTGGCTGGCCCTCTGGCCAGTGACTCGTGATGATTCATGGACATTTGGGCCCACTATCCCCCTTTAATTGGTCTTCCTTGCAGGTGTATGGATATCATCCTATCGCTAAGAGTACTGTACTTCAGGATAAATCTTGAAATGTTCTTTTTGACAATGAATGCAACACCGTTCATCATCAATTTGTCATTCCTGGCATACAAGACGTAACTGTTTGATTCAAAATGGCCAATACCAGACCATTTCTGCTCACTAATGCCTAGGATATCGATGTTCATGTGTTCCATTTAATTTTTGACAACTTCCAATTTTTCTAGATTCATACTTCACACATTGCACATTCTGATTATTAATGGATGTTTGCAGCAGTTTCTTCTCACTTTGAGTCATTCCACATCAGCAAATGAAAGTCCTGAAAGCTTTACTCAAATCACATCATAAAGGCCCACTCTACTTTGAGGAGGCATCTCTTCCCGAGTCCTATTTTGAGTGTCTTCCAACCCAAGAAGCTCATCTTCTGGCACTATATCAGACAATATTCTCTTGCTATTCATAAGGTTTTCACTGGTCAATTCTTCTAAAAGTAGATTGCCAGGTTCTTTCTCCTAGTTTGCCTTAGTCTGGAAGCTCTGCTGAAATCTGTCCACCATGGGTGACCTTTCTAGTATATAAAATACCCTTGGCATAGCTACCAGCATCACAGCAATGCTCGCACGACCACAGTACGACAAACTGAAAGATGAGTGGTGGTATCCATACAGGTACAAGAAAGAACAGTTAATACGACTATTTTTCAAATTTACACACCAACCACTAACACCAAAGAAGAAGAAATTGAAGATTTTTACCAAACTCTGCAGTAAGAAACTGATCAAACATGCATTCAAGATGCATTGATAATTACTAGTAATTAGAATACAAAAGTTGAAAACAAAGAAGGATCAGTAGTTGGAAAATATGGCCTCGGTGATAGAAACAATGCCGAAGATTGAATGACAGAATTTTGCAAGACCAATGACCTATTCATTGGAAATAGCTTTTTTCAACAATATAAACGGTGACTATACATATGGATCTTTCCAGATAAAATACACAGGAATCAAATCAAATATCTCTGTGGAAAGAGATGACGGAGAAGCTCAATATCAGTCAGAACAAGGCCAGGGGCTGAATGTGGAACAAGACCATCAATTTCTCATATGCAAGTTCAAGTTGAAGCTGAAGAAAACTGAAACAAGTCCATGAGAGTCAAAGTATGATCCTGAGTATATCCCACCCGAACTTAGAGGCCATTTCAAGAATGGATTTGACACACCCAACGCTAATGACTGAAGAGCAGACGAGTTGTGGGATGATATCAAGAATATCATACATGAAAAAAGCAAAAGGTCATTAAAAAGACAGGAAAGAAAGAAAAGACCAAATTGGACCTAAAATAGACTCTGAAACTTGCTCTTGAACGTAAAGTAGCTAAAGCGAATGGAAGAAATGATAAGTAAAAGAGCTGAACAGAAGATTTCAAAGGGCAGCTCTAGAAGACAAAGTATTATAAGGAAATGTGCAGAGACCTGGAGTTAGAAAACCAAAAGGGAAGAACACATTCAGCATTTCTCAAGCTGAAAGAACTGAATAAAAAATTCAAGTCTCGAGTTGCAATACTGAAGGATTCTATGGGCAAAATGTTGAACGATGCTGGAAGCATCAAAGAAAGATGGAAGGAATACACAGAATCACTATACCAAAAATAACTGGCCAACGTTCAACCATTTCAGGAGGTAGCATATGATCAAGAACCAACAGGTACTGAAGGAAAAAGTCCAAGCTGCACTGACGGCATTAGGACAAGTCTCCAGGAACTGAAAGAATACCAACTGAGATGTTTCAACAAATGAATACAATGCTGGAAGCACTCACTTGTCTATGGCAAGAAACCGGGAAGACAGATAACCTGACCAACTGTCTTATTCATCCAGTGCTTTTAGAAATACCACAAGTAGATGGCTTTAACAAACAGAAATTTATTCTCTCACAGTCTAGGAGACTATAACCCCAAATTCAGGGTGCCAGCTCCAGGGGAAGACTTTCTCTGTCAGCTCTGTAGGAAGGTCCTTATCATCAATCTTCCCTGGTCGAGGAGCTTCTCTTTGCAGGCACCCTAGGTCCAAAAACATGCTACTCTCCTGGCTCTTGTTTCTTGGTGGTATGAGGTCCCCATGTCTCTCTGCTTGCTTCTCTTTTATATCTCAAAAGAGACTGGCTTAAGACACAACCTAATCTTGTAGACTGAGTCCTGCCTCATTAACATAACTGCCTCTAATCTTGCCTCCTTGACATCAGAGAGGTAGGATTTATGACATATAGGAAAATCGTATCAGATGACAAAATGGTGGACAATCACACAATACTGGGAAGCATGTCCTAGCTAAGTTGACATATATTTTGGGGGAGAGAATTCAATTCATGACACCAACCAACTGAAGTGATCTATATTTGCGCCCACTCCAAAGAAAGGTGATCGAACAGAATGTGGAAATTATTGAACAAAATCATTAATATCACACGCAAGTAAAATTTTGCTGAAGATAATTTAAAAACTGTTGTAGGAGTACATCGAAAAGGAGCTACCAGAAATTCAAGCTGGATTCAGAAGAGGACACAGAATGAGGGACATTATTACTGATGTCAGATGGATCTTGGATGAAATCAGAGAATACCAGAAAGATGTCCACCTGTGTTTTATTGACTATGCAAAGGCATTCAACGGTGGGGATCATAACAAATTATGGATAACATTGTGAAGAATGGGAATTCCAGAACAGTTAATTGTGCTCATGAGGAACATGTACATAGACGAAGAAGCAGTCATTTGAACAAAACAAGGGCATACTGAGTGGTTTAAAATCAGGAAAGGTGTGCGTCAGGGTTGTTTCCTTTCACCATACTTACTCAATCTGTATGCTGAGAAAATAATCTGAGAAACTGGACTACATGAAGAAGAACGAGGCATCAGAATTGCAGGAAGACTCATTAAGAACCTGCACTATGCAGATAATACCACCTTGTTGCTGAAGGTGAAGAGGACTTGAAGCACTTACTGATGAAGATCAAAGACAGCCTTCAGTATGGACTGCATCTCAACATAAAGAAAATAAAAATCTTCACAATTGTATCAATAAGCAAAATTATGATAAATGGTTAAAATATTTAAGTTGTCAAGGATTTCATTTTACTTGGGTCCGTAATCAACATCCATGGAAGTAGCAGTCAAGAATTCAAATGACATGTTACATTGGGCAAATTTCCTGCAAAAGACCTCTTTTTAGTGTTAAAAAGCAAAGATGTCACTTTGAGGACTATAGGGTGCCTGACCCCAGCCACGATATTTTCAACTGCCTCACATGCATGCAAAAGCTGGACAGTGAATCAGGAAGACCACAGAAGAATTGATGCTTTTGAATTATGGTGTTGGCGAAGAATACTGAATATACCATGGACTGCCAGAAGAACAAACGAATCTGTCTTGGAAGAAGTATAGCCAGAATGCTCCTTTAGAAGTGATGCTGGTGAGACTTTGTCTCATGTACTTTGGACATGTTATCAGCAGGGACCAGTCCCTGGAGAAGGACATCATGCATGGTAAAGCAGAGGGGCAGGGAAACAGAGGAAGACCCTCAATGAGATGGACTGACACAGTGGCTGCAACAATGGGCTCAAACACAGTAATGCTTGTGAGGATGGTGCAGGACCGGGCAGTGATTCCTTTTGTTGTACATAGGGTCACTGTGAGTCGGAACCGACTCAACAGCACCTAAGAACAAGAACAACAACAACCTGCTTTTACTGCCTCGAATTCCCAGTTATCCTAGGAACGACTTCCCTCATCTGGACATTTTAGCAAATTTGCCACAATCTTTTATTAGCTATGAGCGCTCTCTCCCAAGAGCACTGAAAATAAGATTCTATAGCACCATCCATCAAAATGTTCCACAGTACGGACTCCTTTCCTAGAGCTCTTATCTGTAGCAGATAATTCACCATTACTTGCTTACATATTTTTTTTTTTTATTTTATCACCACAGGCTTTTCCAGGAGAAACATGACAGAAGTTATTTTCAAGCCCGTTAACAGTGGGGTGCCAAACAGAACACTGAACCTTGGTAGGCCGGAAAATTAAGATGGAATGAAATCATCCTACCTGTCCGGCTGTAAGATACCAAATTGCCATTTAGTACATTCTGCTCCCTGTTTTCTTCCTTCAGCCCAGTGGGGAAGGAAGGAAGATGGCTCGCTTTCCATTAGATCGTTAAGTGACTCTAGAGTTCATGCTTTTAACCTACAAAGCTCTGAATAAAATCAAAACTCCTAAAGTATGTGACTGGAATATCTTCCAGGCTCAGACCAGACCTTTGTTCTGTATTTGAGTGCTGATTCACTATGGATTAAGTGCCCTTAGGAAATAGAAATTTCTTCTGAATTGTTTTTAGCAGGCACTTTCCTAACATGTTTTATAAATTCACAGTTCCTTCTTAACCTACAGTGACTGTTTTGACGGGTTAGTATTCCTTTTTGTAAGGGCTTTACAATTTGCTGAACTGGCATTTTTAACAGTTCCCTCTTCCAGCAACTATTATCCAGAAACTTACTTGATGTTTAAGCAAAAACAGACAATAAAAACCACAAAGGGCAGCAAAATTTATTTTTACACAAGTGTCTCTCAGGCAGAGCTGGAATTCATGGGTCTTCCTCAGCTGGCTGCATAATTAAGGCTAACATATGTAACTGTGAGCCCTCAGTTTTCCCAGTGGCAAGACAAATATAGCACTTGCTACTCACACCTAGAAGGCATATTCTAAGAAACGATGAGACTGTGTTTGTGAAGAACTTTAGTTTTCTTAAAAAGCAATGCCACATGACAATATCATTATGGTATTAAAAGACAGCAGGGTGAAATAGCATCCAGAAACATAAAACCTAGGGACAACATGATAGTTCATCTTCTAGAGTCTGATGGTTCTGACTTCAAATCTGGGTCCCTTCTTTATTAGGTGTGTAATTTTGGGCAAGTTATTTAGCTTCTCTGTCCTCTTATGTGTAAACTGAGATAAATAGCATCTGCTTTGGGGCTTTGTTGTGAGGATAAAGTGATACAACATGAACCAAGTATTTAAACACAGTTCCTAGCAGATAGTAAGTGCACAGTAAACAGTGGATATTGTCATCAGTATTATTTAAAATAAATCATGTTTTCTGACTACTAGTAGAGTTTAGAATGAAGAGTAACATGCATTTACCCTAACCGCTGAAACTGAGGGTGCCATGGCAGTGTAAGCGGCTAATGTACTTGGCTGCTAACCAAAAGGTTGGAGGTCCAAGTCTACCCAGAGGCACCTTGGAAGAAAGTCTTAGCTATCTACTTCTGAAAAATCAGTCACTGAAAATCCCATAGAGCACAGTTCTACTCTGACACACACAGAGTTGTCAGGAGTCGTAACTGACTCAATGGCAACTGGTAGGTAGGTAGTAGCTTCAGAAGTTTTCAAGTTTAAAATTAAGGTCATATATTTTATCTCTCTTATAGGAGATAAAGAGTTTCTGCTCTTAAACCATAGGCTATAGACAAATCTTCGTCAACTAATTAGCAGATGTGTGGCTCAGGTCCTGGGGGCTCTGGGTGGACAGTGGGGAAATCCAGGGAACCCTCAGAGGTGGTGAAAAAGCAATCCCACAGAGGCCAGTTGTGCTACCTCCACATATGAAAAAACTATTGACATGCTGGATATATCAACACAAACACCAGAATAGAAAACTAGAGCAAGTTCACTCACGGAGGTTGCCGGCGGTATGGTTCTCAAACTAGGCATGTGGGAACCCCAGGGGTGCTCTGAAGACTTCACTGCAGATCAGCTGTCAGTGAGCAAGCTAGTAGGGGACACTCAGGGTGGGGTGATCCAAAACCAAGTATGTTTTAAAACTTAGGATTTGGCATACATTATGTGACTTCCTTTGTAGAGTAAGGAGGGAAGTGACCTGAGCTTCTCTTTCCTAATTCTAATCAGTTCTAATTAAGTTTTATTAAAAATGATTTCCCTTTTTCAAGGATAAATTAACGGACTGGGGGTAAAGATGCATCAGGGGTTAAATTCACAGGGGATACTCTATGCAGTGGACAGTCCACATAATCGATGTATTCTGTATTCACAGGTAGTCACAATTGCACATAGGGATTTGTGGGCTTACTTGTAGTGAATCTACAGATTTTTGTTTTCCAAGAACAGCTCTTGAGCCCAACCCATCCCTTCTCTTCCATTACCCATATGACCAGCAGGATCTACACGTGACCTGCTCCCACCCCAGTCCTCACCACATGCACATTTCTTACATGTACACTTTCAGGATGAGGTCATCCTTTGTCTCTCCTGTCAGCAGGTCAGCAATGCTAAGAACTGCACAGCCAAAGGGTCGTCGGTATTGGACACTGCAGGCATTCTTCTTTTCTCCTGCCCCCATTCGACCTGTCCAAGAGCAAACATGACCCATGGAACCATCTGATTAGATGCATCTTAATGAGAGGTATATACAGCTACAAGATAGGCCATACAAAATGCAATTAATTGGGCAATGGAAAGAATACTGGTTTGGGGCAACAGAAGACATCATTTCGTTTCTGGACTCTTCTCTCCAACCACCTAGCTTAAGCTCTGGACATCAGTTTCTATCTAGAAAACACAAGGATTGGAGCCCATCCCATGTTTGGAAGCCCCCTCCCCCAAGGGATTTCTGAATGCATCCCAGGAGCTTCATGTCATTAAAGGCAGTGATGGTTTAAGAATTCATCTTTTAGAAAATCCTTCAAAAATTTCACCTTTGAAATGAAAGTATGAAATTCTCTGAAGTACAGCAGTAAGCATAGATGGCAGTTAGTGGTGATCAAAGGAACATGTTCCTGATTCTGTGCTCTGGCTGTTAAAACTCAGTTGAACACTGAAATCTTTTGGGGTGGTTTTGAATATTGTAAGGTTTTAATTTGCTTAAATCGTCATACATTTTTTAAAATGTTATTGATATACTGCTGTAACTTATTATTGGTATTTAATTGTCAATGGATAATTTTGAAGACAGGAAGTAGAAACTATACTGATGCTGAAATATAACAAGTTAATGCTCCCACCAGAATGAAATTCTCATATAGCACAACATGTCTCTAGCACTTCCAAAAACCAATGTTAAATAGAAAAAAAGAGATGGCAATATCCATTTTGGCTTTCATTCATCAGTAATAAAGGTAAACTACCTCTGCAATCTGTCTTTTTTTTCAGGAAAATGCTTACAAATAGCAGCTGGAAACCCTCTCATTTTATCAGTTAGAATCAAAACTAAAAAATGGTCAAAATAAGGCAGTTGCTCCTAGGACATGCAAAATGTAAGAATTATAAATATCAGGTTTTCATCACCTGATGCTGTAATATGTAGCTAAATTTCAATCTATGTTTTAATATATATTCTGCCTACAAGCCAAACACTTCATAATGTCATATCTGAATTTACTCATCAGCCAGTCATGCTTTTACTTAAAGAACTGATTTCAACTAATTTACAATGTGGGTCACTGGAAACGACCAACATTTGGTTAAATGCAAAAAAGTCTCAACTTATTTCTGTTTTGAATATTGTTGCAAATTGTATTAGGATGAAATATATAGTCCAAACTTTGTTAATATCATGATCTAAAATATAATTTTTTTTTAATTAATCATTTCCTTATAAATGCAAGATCACAAAGTGTTTAGGAGATTTCTGGGTGGAGTTTTTCCAAGTTATTTAATATCATGAAAGAGTTCATTAGTCAAATAAACAAATAAAAATAAATAAATAAAGCTTGTAAAACTCTGAACAAGATTATTCCTAAAGATTCTTCTATTTCTAAATTTTTGTGAGTTTCTATAAGTGTACAGCATGCGTACCAGTCTTTTCTTTTTTCATCCACTTCAGCTAGAACTATACAAAAGAAGAATGGTGGGGGTGGGGAGAGGCTCCCAAAGTAACAAAAATGGGGAGTTTTACTCTCATGACAACTTGAGAAGACTATGGAACGGGTTTCTGTCTCTCTGACTGCTGTGAAGCGTAACTCCCAACTTCCACATGCAAGTATGTCCTCAAAAACTCAACTTTTCTCTCCTGGCTCTGTGGAAACCACAGCTTTGGATACCAAACCTGATCCAATTACTATTCTGAAAAGACGACTGATACCAGCCCTGGTGCCCCCAACCCTAGGATTAATAAAAATTGACATTTCTGGTCAGATTTCTAGGGAAATTCACTAAGTGGGAAGAAAGATGGGAGGTAAAGATATTTAGCAACCAGGCACAAAGGGGAGAACAGAGTTTGAAAGAACTTAATAACTGTGATGGGCAGGAGGGTATACAACTACTGATTTCTTCCTTTTCCTTCCCGGTCTTTCCAACTCAAACACCTGGGCTTAAGTTCCCAGAAGCAAGGTGCTATTGCTCCTGCTCTCTGAAAGCAGTAAAGGTCAACATGCCCTTTCCCACTAAAGCAAGTACAGGGGACATTCTATAAAAAGTAAAAGGTATCTGTCCCTGATAGATAACAATTCCTCTACTCCTTCATTTCCTTGCATCAAAGGAGCTAGCAGATCAAGCCTAAACCTTTCTTAGAGTGTCTTGCCTTGAATCTTGTTTCTTTGTAGTCTCAAAATGTCTAACAGTAAACATGATCATTGAGCAAGTTTTTACGATAATCCCAGAAATGTATTCATTTCACAAAGCTGGGGATAGGAAATTTCTTATTCAACATTCACTGTGAAGCACTGAATATTTAATGACCATAGAAGTCTTAGTAAAAAATAACATCACTAATAAAACACTGTGTATATGAAAGGTGAAGGAGCCCTGGTGGTGCAGTGGTTAAGTGCTTAGCTGCTAATGGAAAGGTCAGTGGTTCAAACCCACCAGCCGCTCCACAGAAGAAACATGTGGCAGTCTGCTTCCATAAAGATCACAGCCTTGGAAACCCCATGGGCAGCTCTATTCTGTACTATAGGGTTACTATGAGTCAGAATCAACTTGATGGCAATGGGTGTTTTTGGTTGGTTATTTGAAAGCAGCCCTATGACGGGTAATACTTGCTGTTGGATGTCATCGAGCTGATTTTTTGTTTGTTTCCATCTTCTTTTTTTTTTTTATTGTACCTTAGATGAAGTTTACAGAGCAAATTAGTTTCTCATTAAACGATTAATACACATAGTGTTTCGTAACACTGGTTGCCAACCCCACGATATGCCAACACTTTCTCCTTCTCAACCTTGGGTTCCCCGTTACCAGCTTTTCTGTCCCCTCCTGTCTTCTCATCCTTGCCCGTGGGCTGGTGTGTCTCTTTAGTCTCATTTTGTTTTATGGGCCTGTCTAATCTTTGGCTGAAGGGTGAACCTCAGGAGTGGCTTCTGTACTGAGTTAAAAGGGTGTCCAGGGGCCATACTCTTGGGGTTTCTCCAGTTTCTGTCAGACCAGTTAAGTCTGGTCTTTTTTTGTGAGTTATAATTTTGTTCTACATTTTTTCCAGCTCTAACTGGGATCCTCTATTGTGATCCCTGTCAGAGCAGTCAGTGGTGGTAGCCAGGCACCGTCTAGTTGTGCTGGACACATCTGTTGAAGGCTGTGGTAGTTGTGGTCCATTAGTCCTTTGGGTTAATCTTTCCCTTGTGTCTTTGGTTTTCTTCATTCTCTCTTGGTCTAGTTGCAGTGGGACCAGTAGAGTATCTTAGATAGCCACTCACAAGCTCTGAAGACCCCAGATGCTATGCAGTCGAGTTGATTTTGATTCATAGTGACCCCATGTGACAGAGCAGAACTGCCCCATAGGATTTTCTAGGCTGTAATCTTTACAGGGGGAGATTGCCAGGTCTTTCTCCTGAGGAGCCGCTAGGTGGGTTTGAACCACCAACCTTCTGGTTAGTAGCCGAGTGCTTAACCATTGCACTGCCAGGGCTCCTTGAGTAATACTGTTGTTTTTCTTGTTAGGTACCATGTGACAGAATGGAACTACCTCATAGGGTTTTGTAGGCTGTACTCTTTACAGGAGCAGATCACCATGTCTTCCTCCTGTGGTGCTGGTGGGATGGTTCGAACTGCTAAGCTTGCAGTTAGCAGTAGAGCGCCACCAGAGCTCTTTCTTGGGTAGTGTCACTGAGCTGATTTCCTCTGCAATGACCTTGAAAGTGAGGGACAGACCTGACTAGGCCATTGTCAAGCAGGGCATGTTCTCACTCTGCTACTTGTTTTTCTACCACCAAAAACCTGTGGATATCTTTTAAAACACTTCTGAGAGCAAAAGCTATTTACTTTTTCTCTCAACACTGTGGGAGATAATACTCAAATTTTAGTAGTGTTTACATGAAGATAACAAAAACCACATTTTACATTATAATTGGTATTATACATTTGAATTAAAACAAAAAACACAATATTATATAACAAACTGCATGGCTGCCATCCTGAGAGGAGACGGGTTTTATCTCACAAATACATGTAGTATGCATTCCAAATTCTCTAACATTTTAAAACGTTTGTTCCAACTTTTTCTCACACACTCACTTAAAAACAAAACCAAACCAAAACCGGTTTATTTTTTGTTCAATCATCTCTCAAATGTAAAAACAGAATAAAATGAAAAGGATTTTCAGAACTTTTTATGAGAAAAAAATACATAGAAAATCTATGTCAGAATGACAACGTATTATACACTTTCTCTCAATGCAAAATATGGTTAGCATACGCATAGATAAAAGACTGTAAGAGTAAAGATTAATAGGAGAATTGCCTGGTGAGACATTACTATCTACAGAAGTACTCCCATGCAAGTAATGTACCACAGCTAGTGAAGAAGTGGGAACAAATTCCCAGTTATCAGCCCGTTAGTTTTAATAGAAAAGCCGTGTAGGCTACACCATCTTCATTCTACCTAGCACCCCTGCCATACAATGTCTGATTTTATGTCTGCATTCTGGCCTACTGGTTAAGTTCACTGTAGAGTAGCATTTCCCAAAGTGTGCTCTACAAGATGCTAAGAAAGATTACATTAAATAAAGGATACTGTGGTCAAATCAAGTGTGGGGAAAATTAGTGTCAACAAAGTTGTTGTTGTTATTTGCCATCAAGTCAATTCTGACTCATAGCGACTCTATAGGCCAGAGTAGAACTGCCCCATAGGGTTTCCAAGGAGTGGCTGGTAGATTGGAACCGCCAACCTTTCGGTTAGCAGCCAAGCTCTAAGGCATTTATTTTTCCCTGTAGGACTTCTCAGACCCTTTAATAAGCTGACAAAATTATGTAAATGAAAGAAAAAATACACTATTCAGTATTTTCATATCCCTCTTCTTGTAGCACCTTCTGGAATAGTACTCTGCAATAATCTGCACAATTGGTGTAACACTTTCATAAACTTGTAGGAAACCCAGCTCCTCAAAGTTTTATTTTAAGCTGTTAACAGAAATTAGAATTTAAAAAGACAAATACAAAATTTTTGATTCACATATTTTTAGGTGGTCCAATAAAACAAAATGAAACATAATAAACTACCAATGATTTATGGAAAGAGATCAAAATCTATTTATGGTGGGTGAGGAGGTTGAATGTGAGGTTGGGGAGGCCAGGGAAGAATTCCTATGATTCCTGGATTCAAAATCGGCCTTGACTTCTTTCTGATCCAGATAAAATGCATCACAAGCACATGAAGACTCTCAGCGTTTCTTCTCCCTGGTACTTGCCCCTACCACAAGGACAACTGTGGTACCTACCAATTCGGATAATGTGCACGGTGATATAGATGTCCTTCCTGAGCTCGCTGCTCCCCAAATCCTACCAAAAAACAAAGTCTGGTTATTTTAGAACTTGTAACTTACACGGCAGCATTTAAAGGGTATAGTGCATTATTTTCACAAATAATAGACAAAGACGAACACAGACATTCCAAATGAAATTTTTGTAGCAGAAGCGTATGGTTCAAATCCTGTTACAAAAATACCACCACAATCAACTTTACTTTAGGTCTATGGATGTCAGGTAATACTCAAAAAGGAAAGTGCATTCTTCGTTTATTCTCTCACTCACGCATTCACTGGCTTATTCTTCAGACGCTTATTAAATATATACGAAACACTAGCTGTCTTGCTAAGTCCTAGCACCACTGTACTTGATAAATAGTATAACAGGTCTAACACGCACTAAAGGAACAAAGGTGCTACTGGGGATGGTGGTGGCAGGCTTCTGGGCACTAATATCATTTGTGTGTTATTCACGAAATTCATGCAAATTCACTATGTTCTCTCACAATAATTTATTTCTGCTAAATCACATGAAGCACAGTTGGAAGCATTGCCTCATGGATGAAACAAGGTCCACTCACCACAAAGAGAGAGCAGTGTCGCTCCGGTTTATCTGGGGCTTTGGGAAGCCCGTTTCTATTCAGTCTCAAGAAAAATCTCTCGCTATAAGAGAAGAAAAGTTTCACATTTGAAAATTATTTACTATTTAAGGATTCATTCCTCTTCTAATTGTTCTTCATCCTGAAAGTTAAGCTCAACATCCATTAGGTCATTCACGTAACATCAAAATTGCTTACAGTAAATCAGGAGAGCACACACGACAATAAACGTTTGCTTCTCTTCTGAGATACAGAGCAGCATCCAAAAAGCATAAAACAAACACATGCACAAAGAAAAATTATCTTTAAAAGTAGAGAATAGGTTTGCATGTCAGTGGTATCATTGTTATTATTCTAAAAAGCAGAAATAAGTACACTAATGAGAAAATCTGACCCAAAGAGTTTCATTTATTTGTACCTAAGAAGATCTTTTTTTGTTTTGTGCCATGTTATTTCATTAATATTAACAAAACCATACTGAGTGCTCATCATCCACTGGAAGGCTTAATATCTTATGCTCTTATAAGTCTATAATCCAAAACACAAAAAAAGTGCCCAAGAAACTAAAACTTGAATATATTAATTCTTTATTAACAAAGAACAGATCTCAAACTCTCTACCAAACTTGCATTTGAAATTACAGCGCTACTCAGATTTAATGTAAGTACAAATAATGCTTTTGATCAGTCCTAATTTAAGTTAATAAATACTTGTGGACACCATTTAGATCCACAGCAATGTGTTAGGCATAGTATGGGACACAAGCATAAGTGAAGTCAAGTTCTTGCCATTAAGAAGTAAAATCTGTACGGAGGATATGATTTAAAAAATACTATGAGGAAAAAGAGAATCTAATAAGTGGCAGAAGTACAAAGAGCTAAAAGGGCTAAAAAGGACATCCTTTTGGAAGAAAGAAAATCGGGAATAATCTTATTGAGGAGGTGTTATTTCAGGAGCTTTGAAGGATGGGAAAGATTTTAACAGGTGAAGAAATTTAAGATGAGGATGAGAGGAGGGGAGGCCATTCTAGGGAGATGAAATAGCACGATCAAAAGTGTAAAGTGGGAAAATGTAGAATATTTTCACAGAACACCCAACAGCCCAACAACCTAATTTTTAAGAAAATATGATGCACTGATAAGAGCAGTGGGGAATAAGGCTGAAGTGATAGCCTGGATAATATTATGTGAGGTGCTAAGAGAAAAATCATAAATAAATTAATTTATGCCTGGAACTGAAACATAGTGATCCTAAGTCACACTATAAGCATGATAACTACATGATTTTTTTTTAAGAAATTTCCACAGCAGATCTCCAAGGTTATGTTTTAAGAACCACTGTGTAATATCTACTTTAAGATGCCATTTCAAGAGAGGTGATTTCTAACCCAAATTTTTCTCTTAATTATTAATGATAATCACCATTAATGTGTATTGACCATCATTTTGAATGCAAGTCCCTGTGCTAGCTGCAGGGAACAGCAAGAATACATAAAGCACAGTCTTTGTCTTAAAAGAAGTTCATAAAATGTATATGTCAAGTTTACTAATCGTAATTATTATTTCCATAATGAAGCAGGTGGCTGAAGAACTTCATCATCTTCTGAGAATGAAACTTGTAGTAAAACCAACATGTAATGGGAAATCTGCCATCTCAGGAGGAACCACCTCAACTGAGAACTAAGATTATCCAGTCTGGGAAGCTGGTTAGTCATCTTCTGTGGTATCCTGATCTCATGTCTCATTTCCAGAACCTTCAGAAATGAAAATAATAATACCAAGAGCTGGCAAACTAATGGTACAACAAAGATCAAAAATCGTTTTAGGAGTTCAGAAAAGGAGTGACCTGAGGAGAGCTGAGACAGGCCTCAGAAAAGACTGGGCCTTGACGGAAAACAGAAGCAAAGACATTTTTACATGGAGAATGGCAGGAACAAACGTGAAAAGTTAGTTTTGTTGAAAGATCCCTGAGTAAAATGGTTTGGTGAATTTGAGGGTTTACTAAGGAAGAGGTAGTAGATAAGACTAGAGAGGAGGGACAGAGTCATATTAAAAACACCAAATGAGAACTTAAGGAATTAGACTGATTTATAGGCAAGGTGGAGCTACTGAAAGCTCTCGAATGAGGGGGCAGTAACGCTTTAAGACGATGCAAGCAGCTGTGCCTGAGATGGAGTGTATGGTGGCTACCCAGAGATTATCTTTATATCCTTACATTTAGAAATAATTGACCAGGTTCAGAAACATTATACATTTTCTTTAAATATTAATTAGTGTTTAACATGAAAGACAATGTTTTTAAAGAGGCAGCCAACAGACTTCAAAGAAAAATTAGGTTTTTAAAAGAAATTCTTCCAAAAAAAAGGCAATTCTTCCTTAGCCAATATGCTATGCATGTTCAAAAACATAAAATTACTATCAACCCAAGAAAAATCAATGCACCAGCTACCATGAGCTTCAAATCCCAACTGAATTTCAATATCCAGGTGTCTGTGATAAAAGAATCAAATGGCTGGCTGCCTCAGGCACAGAAGACACAGCCAACATCCAAAGAATGTGAAATTCCTTCAGTGTAGCTTCAGTTTAGGGAACATGTGGGAAAAGGAAGTTTAGGACATTAGCAAAAGGCTCAGAATCTACCAACCCTCTGTGCTTGCTCTTCACTAGATTGCCATGGAGTCGACTGTGATTCATGGTGATCCCATGTATGTCAGAGTAGAACCACTCCACAAGGTTTTCAACAGCTGTGACCTTTCTGAAGAAGATCACCAGGCCTTTCTTCCAAGGAGCCTGGGTGGATTTGAAATGTCAACCTATTAGTTAGTAGCCAAGCGCTTAGCCATTTGTGCCACCGGGGACTCCTTCATGGCTAGATACTTGCTTTAAATAATAGCTCTGTCATCCAAAATCTCCCTTCTTCCATATATGGGGAGAAGGAAGCACCATAAACAGATTGCTAAGGCAGCATATGGATTTGAATTTATGGCTGTTTGGAGCATTTTTTATTGTCTTTTGTCATCTAAATCTAGACAGATACATTTAACAATTTCCATTACATGGCTTAACTCCTCTTATACCATGCATATTCCTGACCTCTCACATGAGAAAAAACAACCAATACACATTTCTGTAGGGTCATTTCCACACCCACTACCTATGTCCCCCTACCCCCCCACACACACAGAGCAGGTGGCTGATGAGGCATGAAGGAAGAGAATACAAATTGCTATAAGCATCCTCAATTGAAGCTAAATTTCTCTTGTTATTCAGAAGTGGAGGATGGGAATGACAGATACAACCGAGGACACAGAGCTAAATTAATATTATCCAACTGTCATTTACTGTAATTCAAGGAAAATGACTGTAATTGCTTTTCACAGTGGGAGAAAATTCACTATTATTTCAGATATTTAAGATATAATAAAAGAAAATGTGTAAAAATCCATCTTGGGATAAAGGAATACACTTAAAATAATCGTATTATTGGGTAATATATTTTTGTGTGTGTGTGAATTCACCACCTGACAGGCACTCTGCTCAGGACTTTACATGGACTAATTCATTTTATTCTCACTATACCCTTAGAGGGCTGTGTTTTATTGACTATGCAATGGCATTCGACTGTGTGAGTTATAACAAATTATGGATAATATTTCAAAGAATGGGAATTCCAGAACACTTAGTTTTGCTCATAAGGAACCTGTACATAGATCAAAAGGTAGTCGTTCGAACAGAACAAGGGGATATTGCATGGTTTAAAGTCAGGAAAGGTGTGCATCGGGGTTGTAGCCTTTCACCATATTTATTCAGTCTGAATACTGAGCAAAAATCCGAGAAGCTGGACTATATGAAGAAGAACCTGGCATCAGGATTGGAGGAAGACTCATTAACAACCTGCGTTATGCAGATGACACAACCTTGCTTGCTGAAAGTGAAGAGGACTTGAAGCACTTACTGATGAAAATCAAAGACTACAGCCTTCAGTATGGATTACACCTCAACATAAAGAACATAAAAATCCTCACAACTGGACCAATAAACAACATCACGATAAACAGAGAAAAGATTGAAGCTGTCAAGGATTTCATCTTACTTGGATCCATAATCAACATCTATGGAAGCAACAGTCAAGAAATAAAACGACATGTTTGCATTGGGCAAATCTGCTGCAAAAGATCTCTATAAAGTATTAAAAAGTAAAGATGTCACTTTAAGGACAAAGGTGCACCTGACCCAAGCCATGGTGTTTTCAATCGCCTCATATGCGTGCGAAAGCTGGACAATGAATAAGGAAGACATAAGAGGAATTGATACTTCTGAATTATAGTGCTGGCGAAGAATGTTGAATACACCATGGACTGTCAAAAGAACGAACAAATCTGTCTTGGACGAAGTACAGCCAGAATGCTCCTTAGAACTGAGGATGGCGAGACTTTGTCTCATATACTTTGGACATATTATCAGGAGGGACCAGTCCCAGGAGAAGGACGTCATGCTTGGTGAAGTACAGGGTCAGCAAAAACAAAAAGAGGAAGACCCTCAATGAGATGGACTGACACAGTGGCCTCAGCAATGGGCTCAAGCATAACAACGATCATGAGGATGGTACAGGACCAGGCAGTGTTTTCGTTCTGTTGTACATAGGGTCACTATGAGTTGGAACTGTCTCGACGGCACCTAACAACAACAATACCCTCAGAGGAAGAAGCCCTGGTGGCATAGTGGTTAAAGCACTAGGCTGCTAACAAAAAGGTCCGTGGCTCAAACCCACCAGCAGCTCTGCAGGAGAAAGATGTGGTAGTCTGCTTCTGTAAAGATTACAGTCCTGGAAACCCGATGGGACAGTTCTATTCTGTCCCACCGGGGTCGCTATGAGTCGGAATTGACTCAACGGCATGGGTTTATACCTTTAAAAGGAATCTCTAGGTGGTACAAATGGTTATCCCACTTAGCTGCTAAACAAAATGGTGGAGGTTCAAGTCCACCCAGAGGTGCCCTAGAGGAGACGCCTGATGATCTACTGTCCAAAATTCAATCACTGAAAACTCTGTGGAGCACAATTCTGCTCTGATGTACACGTGGTCTCCATGAATCAGAATGGACTCGACGGCAACTGGTTTTATATACTTAGGGAGTAAGTAGTATTATTATGCCCACTCTACAGATGAGAAAACTGAGGAATCGTACATAGTTTTGCCAAAGTCACAGAGCTGGTAAATGGCTGAGCAGAGACTGAAATACATGTATTACTTCAAAGCCCCTGTACATCACTTGAATGCTCTAAAGTAAATTCTGTCTCTGCTCTATAGAAATATTGAGCAAGTATTTCCAGAATATTTAGATAAAGTAGTGAGAAGTCATTCATCTGTCTGGAGCACTCACATGACTAAGTCAAGCCTGGTCCTAAGAGTTCAGGGCTACTTTCCTCACACCCTTCCTGACCTAACAGGAATGAAAGAAGTGGGAATTTTGATTTAGGGGGTTTCAAAGTGATCCCTGGTTTGAAATCGTTCTTTAAGTGTTTTTTCAATGAAACACACCTAGAAACAATGACTAGAAATTAAGTTATTTTACTAAACAAATGAAAATCTCTAAAAGATTTAAGCATTTGGTTTTAATTAGTCAAAACTCATGAGGTTTTGGATCTTGGTTCCTTGGTTTGGAGGTTCAGGATCATGGTTTCATGGGACATCCCAGTTAATTGTTCTAACAAGGTGTTTGGCGCTTCTGTTCTACTCTTTATACCCTGCCTAGTGCCTGGGGTCATAAAAGCTTACAAATGGCCATCCGTGGCACATTTGCCTGGAGCAACAGAAGAAGAAGGAGAGTCAGGAATAGGAGGAAGATATGCAATGTGTGGCTAACTGCCTCCATGAACAACTGCCTCCTCTGCCATGAGAACAGAAGAACTGGATACTGCCCAGCTACCATTACTGAACATTTTGATCAAAGAGTCTATAGAAGAATACTGATTAAAAGGGGGAAAATGCAGAACAAAATTTAAAATTCTCATGGATTCCAGACTTTCTGAAGCCAAGGGTGCTGGATGAACCCCTAAAACTACTGCCCTGAGATAATCTTTAAACCTTAAACCCAAAATAGCCCCTGAAGTCTTCTTAAAACCAAACAATAGTTTAGCTTAACTCGTAAAAAATGTCTGCCTTGAGCATTACGTTCTTTTAGGAACTATTTATATGACATCAAGGTGATAACAGTAACTCGAAAGATTAAATTGGAACCTTAGAGGGCACTGAGTTTATGTTAATGGAGGAGGAACAACTCAGAAAAGGAGGGTGAGAATGGTTACGTAACTTGAAGAATGTAATCAGTGTCACTGAATTGTACATGAAGAAATGGTTGAACTGGTGTTTGTTTTGCTGTTTATTTCTCAACAACAACAACAAAAAAAACAAAAAACTTATGAGGTTTAATACTGATACTTGGTTTTGCTTCTTAGTCATCAGTTACCTACTAACATGTAACATTTATTGATTATATTTTATATCACAAAACACAAGCAATGTGGCAATGCCCCCTTCTCCTGCACCGTAGACAGTATATTCTACCTATACTTCTTGAGACGCACTTATGTTTGAGGCCCCTCTCTGTCCCTATTGAAACATCTGGAACCAATTTTATATTATCTTCTGACAGATCAGCCTAAAATGATGAATACCAATAAGATTAATACATAAAGTCAATTTGTATATCAATGACAAGTCATATTTTCTCTTCTCTGTATTCTAGACGTTAAAACTTTAATACTGATAGAATATACTATTCCATATGTGCTGGTTTCACCAATGTTCTGGTAAAACAATGTATCCTAAACTATTCTATTTTAGAAAGAGATCACTTTAGCTCTGTCACTACTTTAATTTCACTAGTCTAGACAGAATCCTGATTATCTGAGTATTACCCTAAATCATATCCTGTTTCAGAAAAAATATCAATATGTACTAAGCCAATGACATATCCTTTAGCTTAAGCATGGCTTGAAGGGGATAAAAATAGACTGAAGATGAGTAATACAGAGAAATAAATCATATGCTTTTTCCTTTCTAAAGAAAATTTTGTGGCCAAATTTTTTTTTTTTTTTGGTCATTTGATTTTTTATTATTTAAAAAAGCCTCTTTTTTTTTTTTTAAATTCAGCTTTATGACTGTGCTTGTGCCTTCAACATTTTCACAATGATTTTCTGCTCCTCAAAAAGGAAAGCACCCTTGATCCTGTCATGGACACACTTAGTACACATGGAACCACCATAGGCCCTGCTGACATGTTTTTTTGTTATGGGCAACCTCATGAGACTTTAGGTTTCACAGCACGAAGCCCTCAAGGTTGGCCTGGGCACATACCATGTGCAGATTCTGATACTTTACCAACCTTCTTGGTATACCAAAAAACCAACTGCCATGGAGTCCATTCTGACTCATGGGGACCCTTTAAGGTTTCCAAGGCTGTAAATCTTTACAGAAGCAGACTGTCACATCTTTTTTCCACTGAATGGCTGGTGGGTTTGAACTGCTGACCTTACAGTTAGCTGCCAAGCACTTTAGCCACCGTGCCACCAGGGCTCCTTCCTTCTTGGTATAAAGGTATACAATTCTATTGCCAGGGGTTCAGGACAGCCTAGCTTCATTAGAGGCTGTATTGTAGAACAGCCTATGATGGTAGGTCAGACGCTGGACCATTGATGCCAATTTTTAAAAATTCTGTATATTCATTTGTAACATGCTGTGTGATACAAATTCAATCAATTTCTCTTCAGCTTTGGTGTTACAGCAACGACGTAATCAGCAAATGGTTTTAGAGAACTATAGCAAAGCATTTCAGAATCATCTGAGTTACAATTATCCACCACACTCTCACACGTTTTGAGAATAACAGACTGTATGCCCTCATTTCAGGAGAATAACTGAACAAGTCTATGATACTTCATTCTGGAACATCTTCTAAAATTCTCTCACATATCTCACTTAAACTTTTGTGGCCACACACAAAGGTACTTTTGGTGCTGCATTGTAAGTCAAAGGCATCTTTCTTAGAAAACAGAACTAGGTTGTGTGAACTTAAAAATGTGTCTCATTACAAGATGGAAGTACCTACATTACATCACTTTTTTTTTTTTTTTTTTTTCCCTGATAAGAGGTTTGTGTGCGTCTTTCCTCTTATATTGTGAGCAACTAGAGTAAGGCCCGTGATGGTTAATCTTTACACCCCCAGCTGCTAACCAATGCTTTGGCAGTTCCTTGGTGTTTAATAACCGTTTTCTCTGACCAAACAAATACATTCTTTTAAGACAAAACACAACAAAATCCAAATAAGTGGGAAGCGTTAGCTCCTTCCCAACTTTCCCTCTTCCCTATAATACCCTCCACTTCCTGGTAGGGAAATGTACGAAAGTCTCTGAAGAGATGTTTCAATCAGCGGTGCCTCATCACCAGAGGTAATTAGCTTCATGGCACCTCCAGATTCTAGAGCATGCTATTTAACTCTGTCCCTCATGCACTTTCTGTGTTTTTATTATATTAAACATATAGTAATAAAAATATCTAAGGAGATCTGATGACACAATGGTTAAGTGCTTGGCTGCTAGCCAAAAGGTTGGTGGTTTGAGCCCACCCAGCGGCTCCACAAGAGGAAGATCTGGCGATCTGGTCCCATAAAGGTTACAGCCTAGAAAATCCTATGGGAGCAGTTCTACTCTGTTACATGGGGTTGCTATGAGTCGAAATTGAATCAATGGCACCCAACAACAACAACAATGGAAATATCTATAGTGACATCATAAGCTATCAAATGAGAATATGGCCTCCCTCTGTCTTAAAGAGTGAATAAGTGACTATAACACATCCAGGAGCACTGAGAAATTCGAGTTGGTATTGCTTCCAGCAGAGAAAAACCATCATTTGACGTTCCCATATACCGCCATGTTCTGCAACAGAAAATTTCACTGCTAGAGAAATTTAGTGTCCACCTAATTTCTGGGAGTGAGCCATTATAAATCCTTGTATTATAAATCAACAATGATGAAGTCTTTCTTTGGAAACAAACAATAATGAATCACAATTATTTATTATTTATAACCTGCCTTCTTCTAACATGGATTTGAGGAAACCAAGATAATGAAATATGAAAGTAAATGAGATTCTCCTGCATGGCCCCTGGGGCAAAAAAAAAATAAGAATCAATATGTACCCTTGCTAGGCACTGCCACTTATGCTTTCTCATTTAATTCTCACAACCACTCTATGAGCTAAGAACCACTGTAATTCCTATTTCACACAAGGGAAAGCTGAGGCTTGGAGAGATTAGGTAAATTGCCCAAAGCTGCATGGCCAGTTAAGGATGGAGCCTCAATATCAATTTCCAGAATCTGACTCCAGGGTCTCGGTTCTTAATCATAATGCTATGCTAACTCAGAAAGAACAGAGGACCTCACAAACGACCAAAGAACAAGACTAAGTATACTACATGAAACAAGAGTTATTAGTGTGAATATTTTCAGATAGTGAAAATAACAACAACAACAAAACCACATGGGGAAAAAAAAAACCATAAAGCACAAACATACTGGTGTTTAGGGAGTTCTGTGATCACCTGCTCAGCTGAACTACTGACATTGTGATGTACTCAACAATCTCACTAATAAGGAAGAATGAGTTTCGACAGCACAGTTTTGTAGAAATGTTCTTACCAGAGATGCAGATAATGTGGGAGGCACAGGAAGGATCTGAAGACCCTAACGGCCATCTCTTCCACTCCTCAGCAGAATGCTCCTGTCCTCCCACCCCTCCTCCTGTTATAACCACTCAGTACCAGTAGCCTTTCTCTTGGAAAAGCCCTACCTAGGGTCTTGGACAGGAGTCCTGGCAGCACAATGGTTAAACACACGGCTGCTAATCAAAAGATTGGCGGTTTGAACCTACCTAGCAGCTCTGCAGAAGAAAGACCTGGCAATCTGCTTCCATAAATATTACAACCAAGAAAACCCTATGGGACAGTTCTACTCTGTCACATGAGGTCAATATAAGTCAAAAATTGACTCAATGGTACCTAACAACAACAACAGGGTCTCAGAGACCCCCAGGCTAGATCTGGAAGGGTCCTCCCAACCTTCTGAGTAACCACACCAAGTGGTTCTCCTAGTTAGGCAGTACCTAGTACAATCTGTTGACTTCAAAGACAATGCATCTAAAAGATATAAATGGCCAAATGCCAAAGAGATTTTTATATTTCTCTATACGGATTCAGGTTATTACTCTACAACTCATCTCATATGAGAAAGAATACTGTCTAGTGATTTAATGCATATGAAAGTTATAAAATGTGTAATTTCATATGAGAAAATATGACTGGGTAATATTATCTTGGGTTGAAACACGTGCTGTAAAAGATTAGAAGGCTGATTAATCTACAATTACAAACAATACTCATAAAATTACTTTGAACAGTTACATCATTGAAATAAACGTATGGTCTTCAAAAGACAGAAAACATTTAGATGGTCATGTTCTGGAAAACTAATTGGAAAATAGTCAAACAGTCCTTTTTTTTATACTCATACTTTATAAACCAATTGTACTAAAAGAAATTCCGTGTAGCATCTCTGAAAAAGTCACTTTTTCTTAACTGTAACTATGCTGTCTGTGAGGATAACAATTAATATCTATTCTACACTGAGTAGGTGTGAAGGGAGATGCACTAGGAACCAAGGAGTAAGTGGTTGGGAGCAATAAGATGCACAGAAGAGGTAAGATGGTGGTTCAACAGTGCTGATCCTAAACCAAAAAAAAAAAAAAAAAACCCATTGCTGTCGAGTCGACTCAGGCTCATAGCGACCCTGTAGGACAGAGCAGAGCTGCCCCATAGGGTTTCCAAGGAGCCACTGGTGGATTCGAACTGCAGACCTTTAGGCTAGCAGGCAAATGCTTTAACTACTTGTGCCACCAGGGCTCTGTGCTGACCCTAGAGCCTTCTTATTAAGGGCAACATAGTACAAATATAAGGTGATCTGAATTATTACTATGTCACAGCTTCTCCTGTATTTTCTCAAATGCTTTCTGGCTGACTAACAGTGTAAGATGTTTCCAACAATCTGTGAAGGAAGCTGTTACTGTGTTCTTCCCTAGAATGAGTGGCAAAGGACAACTCAAAACAGCAAAGCTCAAGCAGTATCCTAAATTGTTGTAGTAAGGCGCCCAGAAGCTGGTGCTACCGTAATCCAGGTGAGATACTTTGGGTGAAGCGGGTAGAAGGTGTGCTGGCAGCTCTGGGGTGGCCCCTGGATCAAAGGCTTTGGTGTACAAGAAGACAGAGCAATGTCCTATGTGAAGGGAATTGTCAAGTTCTAAACAGAGGAAACCTGCTGGCCTTCTTGCCCAGGGACTACTAACCTGGTTGTGTACAACATTCTCCTGGGGAGTTGTATAAAGCACAGACCCGCCCCTGGAGATCCTGATTTACTAGGTCAGGATGAACCTAAAAGCTCCCTGTATGTTTAAAAGCCCAGCCACGCTTAGGAACCACTGTTTTGATCTAAATGCCCAGGCCCCTAGGGTCTAGAATTGCTGACTGTCCTTTATGGCAATCATATATACCAGAAAACAGGCATCAAAGGCCCCTGGTATCTTTGGGTCAAAGGCATTCCCCCTATCTTCTCCCAACCACATGACTGATACAAATGACAGAGTTTTTCCTTGGCAATAAAAGAAAGCAATTCCTCAAGCAAGCCTTCTTCGATAAGGTCATTAGTGTGATTTCTACTTTTAAAACTAAAGCAAACATTAGTGTCATGAGCTCCTCTGATTAAAGGGAAATGGAAAGAGAAAAATCCTTGATAGAAGCGTTTCCAGAATACTTTACCTAAAGAAGGCACAGACTTTGAATTTTGTTTTTTTAATACTAATGCTCAAGCCCAGATTCATTTTACAAATATTTGAATGTTGAGAGAGTAAGCAACCAACTAAAGTGATGGCTTTGTGAGAATAGTAAAGGATTTGGTTTTAGTTGACTGATAAAAGGGGAGATTCTTTTTCAAACTATAGCTAATTCTACTGTCAATTTTGAATAGCCAGCCAATTAAATCTTTCTTCATACTTAGAATGATTTTAAACTACACCATGTTATTTTTCTTTTCAGGGAATAAAGATATCTGAATCAAAACTCTTTTTTAGGAAGTTAAAACTCGATTTTAAAAAAAAGGAATGCAATGCTCTTTGAAGTTATAAAATAAACAATGTTCAGATCACCTGCTGGTTCACATTGCCTGTGTTATTGCCAGACCAAATAATTGACTAGCAAACTAAAGAAATGGTTTGGCTTGACTGCTGATTTGAAAAAGATAATAATCACTGTAAGTTCAGAAGACTTCAGACCCTAGAAATCCCAATGTCGACTCCAAGTAAAATCCTTAGAAACAGCTATACTGTTTAACACAACAGTATGTAACAACTCAAGAAAATACCTACTTTCATCTCTCTCCAGAGAACTTGTTAAGAATTCTGGTAGAAAACAAGTTTCTCAGAGAAGTAAACACTAGGCAATGATAGGATCTGGTTAACAGAAACAGGGACCATAAAATCAGGAGGCTTGTATGGAAACAGTATGACTTATGCTTAGTCTCCCGGGAATTTATATAAGTTGGTCATTTTAAACATTGCATCTTTGACAGTTCATGAAGTAGTAATCACTCTGATCTATCTATGGTAATTATTCTGACCTTTCTAACAGTGTCTCTTTGTTAAGGAAAGCATCAGTAATAAAGAATCTTGAAAGTAAAGAAAACCTGAGCTCTTTACAAGTACTCTGGGTGGAAAGTGTATATAGTTTCTGGAAAAGGCAGAGAAAGCTTAAATGACAACAAAATAATAAAATCCAAGTAATTCAAGCCATGCAAAAACAATAAGTATAATAAATCTTTCATACATTTATTATCTTAAAAGGATGTTCTACTCCTTTAAAAGAAAATAAGCCAAAATCAAATTTCAGTTTAAACTGCTTACTAATAGTCTTTCTATTCATTACAACTCTAAAAAATGAAAACTATCTAAATCATCATTAAATGCTATTTATTAATTAGATGACACATGCAACTGTACTTTCTTAAGGTCACATACTGTTTTAACCAGGCAGCTACAAAGCCTCTGAACTGATACGCAAATATTGATGTGAATGAGAATGGGTACGTTCTTTTCTGAAGAGGTCTAGAGTTTTCATAAGCTTGCAAAGAAGCCTTAGGCACTGAAAAGGTTAGAAACCATTGCTTTAACCACCAAAACATTTTTGGGAAATGAAAACTGCATACTGAATACCATACAAAGGGGTGGTAAAGAAACACCACCAACTTAAAATATGTCTCAACTTAATGATTGATAGTACAGAACATCAGTAGAATGTAAATCATATATACCAGAAAATGCCTGGTATCTTTGGGTCAAAGGCTTTTCCTCTGTCTTCTCCCAATCACGTGACTGATACAAATGACAGAATTTGTGGCTTGCATTTGTCCTCAATGCCCAGGTCAGTATCTGGCCCTGTGGAGGAAAGCACCAACTGTCTGCTGAATGAATGAACTTCAGCAATTCAATGGGAAGAGTGTGAACTCTACAGTGCTCAACTGAAATAAAAAGAAGGTTGGCTCTGATTAACCTGTCATCAAAAATCTCGAACCGAAAATACTTAGCATCAGATGCTATATATTTATCTGACAATTTTTATTTACTTTTTAGCATGACAGTTTTGCAAATGATGTACCCCTAGAGACAGGTCTGAGAGCATGGTTCTGATGAACACGGGGTAATATGAAACAACTCCATAAACATTTCTGACACACTAAACACCTTGAGTTCTCTCTCTTATTAATAAGCACAATCCCACTGAAGTCGGAGGATGACAGTAAAATTAAGGCAATAATGGCAGGATATTTTAAGGCTTTGCCTCAACAACAATGAAAGGCTAATAAGCTTCCTTTAACAGCCATCAATCCCCGCCTCGATCCCCAGCAAAGATCTGACCCTGTGTCAAGCACTCTGTAAGGTGCCGGCAACAGAAAGATGACTGCAAATGGGTGGCTGGCCTTTGGAGAGGAAAAAGTCTTATCTTCAGAAAAGGAGCTGACAAAGGCCATATCAATAATAATTTCTTTGTCAATGTTGAATCAAAGTAAATGGAGATGAATGCCAAATAAGTCCTTGCCAAGTAGGGTGCTACATAAAGGAAACATGTGACCATAGTTTATCCTGAAGGAAACTTAGGAAGATTAAATTTCTCTGAATTTCTTACATAGGCAGCAGCACAGGGCAGAGGATGAAAACAGAGATGACCAGAATTCTGGTAAAAAGAATGCCAAACTGGTCATCTTTCAAAATAGTAACAGGAGTAATAGAGCCTTCTGGTTGTATTTTAAAATACTGTACTATTTAAGTAAAGAGAGATGAGTAGCTTGAATAAATGCTTAGAGCTAAAAGGAAAGAGAAGGCCAGTTTCAAGTGCATTTTGTGTGAGTTTTAGATTTTCTTCAATTCTGAGTTTCCAATGTAGTAATCCAGATTAAAAAAAAAAAAAAAAAGTATGGAACAGAACAACCAGAATGGAAATAGTGAGAATGTTCACACATTGTGAAGAATGTAAGCAAAGTCATTGAACAATTTGTGTAGAAATTGTTGAACGGGAACCTAAACTGCTGTGTAACGCTCACCAAAAACACAGTATTATTTTTTTTTAAAAAAAAAGAAGAAACATAATGACACTTAAAAAAAAAAAAAAAGCAACTGGCTAGATAGAATTTACAATAAAGAATATTCTATACTTTGTTATTATTTGTAAAGAAAAAAAACTGTATGGAATTATATGGTTCTTACAATGGTACAGAGAAAAAGAGTGGATGGGTTCTACCCCGGTGTTCTCTGCCTGAAAAAAGTATTTCTTTGCTTGTTTTAATTTAGACTATTCTCTGGTTCATTTCTTATTTAAAATCTCTCCCATTAAGGACATCATCACATCTCTAAGGCAATTATGTTTTATGGGACACAGAACTGTGATCGAAGGAGTAAGCTACAAAATCTGATTAACTCCTAAGTGACAACCATCCCAACTGCCGTGCACCTGCTGGGACAATCAAATGATGGAGAGAAGGAGGAGGAGAGGGTGGGAAGCAGCGGTGCCTGTGAACGGGGGGCCCAAGCGCAGGTCACTGCGGGTCGCTGACATACAGACAGCCACAGTGAAATCTGTGCCAGCATGTCTAGACACAGCAGGAAATGCTCTGGGTCATATGGAATCGTTGAGATAGCCACCATCCAAGGAGGATCTCTGAACGCCTTCTTCATCTATTTTTGTTCTCATGCAGAGTTGTTCTCCCTGCATGCCTGGCCACTTGGGTTTTTTTTTTACCCATATTTGTACTTTGTTTGAAGAGGTTTGAATTTTGAGTTTGTTTTATAAGATAGAACTATAAAAAGTGATCTATGCCAACTACCCTTCAATGTTCAAAACAACAAATGTTTCCAATTGATGCAAAAAATATGGACGCTGAACTTGTGTGATCACACTATAGTAAGTTGTAAATGATGTATGAAATGAGAAATTCCAGCACAGTGCACAGAACATTTGAAAATGTTAGCATTTTTCCTAGTTTGGGCTGAATAACTACTCCCTCTGACGGCAGCTCCCTTCTATAAGTTCTCTAACAATTTTTCCCAGTAACTGGGTCTTTTCAAAAGAAGCGTAAGTGCTTATATAAAGTTTAATTTCCTTTAAAAAATGTCAGCCTCTGAAGAGAACTAGTGGAAGTCATGATTATAATTCCTTTGATTCTCCTCATCGCTGTTAGATTCCCAATCATCTCAATTTTTTCCATCTGTGATGTTATCAGCCTCCAATCCCACCACACACTTCTGATCCCTATTTCCTGAGCACCCCTGGCAAAAGCTATCTAACTTGGAAGCCTGGATTCACTTCCAGTTTCAGATGTCTCTCCTGGGCAGGGCCCTCCCTGCACTCAGCAATTCTATTATTTGTCACTAACTCACTTCCTATCACATTTCCACTCAAAGTCTCCTTACCATGTTCTGGTCCCTCACTTTGAGCCCTAAACTCCCTTTTGTTCTCTTTTGCTCTCCAAGGGCAGCTGATCTTGTGTTCTACGTGACTTACAGAAGGTCAAGGTAACAAACCCCAAGTTTCTCTTCACCTCAACAATTTACGGCCATTTCACTGCCCTTGCCTCCATTTTTCTCTCATTGACAGGAGAAGGGTCCTTCCTCTTTTTTAAAGTAGGTTCTTTCATTTGTGTCCTGGATCCCTCCTGCCATCTGCTCCAGGATTCACCTTTGAATCTCCAGTAGGGCCATATACTGCTCACACGCTGCAGTTACTCACCCCTATGCACTTCTGTAATGGGCGAATGAATGAAGGAGTGAAGGGTTACGGTTAAAATGCCATTCATATACTGTAGGAGGATTTCCTCACTTTTCATGGGCAAGTGGATACTCAGTTTCTAGGTAGGTAGTCCTTACACAGACGCAGGATTTTGTTCAAGCGTATGAGGTATTTCCTTTCACAGACTCCTTATTAAATTTCTAAAAGCTGACTATTTTACTTTATATGTGAGTCAAAGTTTATACTTCAAAAGCAATACTATTATGAGCCCTGGTGGTGCAACCGGTTATGCACTCAGCTGCTAACTGAAAGGCTGGTAGTTCAAACCCACCCAGCGGCTTCACAGGAGAAAGATCTGGTGATCTGTTCCTGAAAAGATTACAACCCAGGAAACCCTATGGGGCAGTTCTATTTTGTAACACGTGGGGTCACTATGAGTCAAAATCAGCTTGATGGCACCTAACTACAATAACAACTAACCAGTTATAGAATACTCAATGTCCTAGACCATTAGGAGAACACTTCTCCTAAGTTTTGTCAAATACGTTATCAAAAATATCATTACTAGTTCATACGAAGGCAGAATGGAATCCAGACCATCTATGGGACAAGTGACTAGACCAGACTAATAAATTAATCTCCTTTAAAGAGATTGAAAAATGTTTTCCTTCATTGTTCTTTTGCCACTATGCAGAAAACATTAGTAAATTCTAAGCAGGTGATCCATTCATCATACACACTACATGGTACAAGTTACACCAAGGACCCATATACTTACCACCCGGAATCTACAATCGTAAAATTCTGTCACCATTGTTCCAGCATGGATCCATATTAAAAAAAAAAAAAATCTGTGCCTCACCAAAAGTACTTACTACTTATCTTTTTCTAAAATGATAGAAATGGAATAGCATACTGAAAAAAAGAAATTATAGGCAATATAAAATTTCTATGGAAATGAAACATTTCAAAGAAAATGGAGAGTTTATGACGGTAGAAAACAGAAGAAAAACCATAACTTTAGAAAAGAATGTGAACATGGTACTAGAAGAAAGTAAACTTTACTGGTATTTAATTACTAGGATAAAACTTTTTGTATTTAATTACCAGGATAAGACATTTTCCAAAAGCACTATCATGCTGCTGCTTTCTCAAATAAAAGCCCATGTCAGCAGCTTGCATGCATGAGCCGCTGATACTAAGCTGAGTACCAATTGGTGGCACTCAGGTCCTATTAAATATATTCTCTGATGAAAATAAAATACAGTAATGGATTTGTCCTCAGACAAATTTACAACCTTAATTAATGAAGCCTTAGAATACAGCAGTAAACAAAGGAATGAAAGTTATAAGGGAGGCAGTCACCCAGTGAAGTATGCCATTTTCACAGGTTCATATAACTCACAGTCTGTTGCAGATTAATGATATATATCAACACAGAAAAGCTAAGAATTAATACACACATCTATTGTTGCACAGCCTATGGAAAGTACAAACACTATGACTATTTCTATTACCACGTAGCATAACAGCCAATTTTAAATGCAAGCTAATGGATATAGTATAACATGTATGTAATGAAGGCTAAGTCATTTGGTTTCCTTATATAACAAAAGCTCATATTCCCAATCCTGTACCTCAGTATATGTAAATTTACACTCTTCACTCTCTCCTTTTCTCTGGCTAATCTCTCCACTTGGAATCTTGAGCCTGTTTTCTTGATGTATCCTAAGGATCTTGATCAATTAACAATTTCCCCTCTCTCCTAAGTTTAGCCTTTGCTGCATTGTTGTTGTTGGGTGCGCTCGAATAGATTTCAACTCAGAGTGACCCCATGTGACAGAGTAGAACTGCTCTGCAGGGTTTTCTAGGATATAATCTTTAAGGGAGCAGATTGCCAGGTCTTTCTCTTGCAGAGCCACAGAATACTGGTTCCTGCTCAGACTGCATGGGTTCAAATACCAGCTCCATTATATACCAGCTGTGTGACTTTGACAAGTTTTTAATCACTCTGTGCCTCAGTTTCCCCAAATAAATGGGGATATTAATAATACCACTTGGTTTGTTACAAGAGTTAAATAAGTCAATATTTTTTTAGAGAGCTTAGAACAGTGTCTGGCACGTGATAAGCATTATGTAAGTGTTAACTTCATAAAAATAGAACAAAATAAAATAAAATTCCAGATGATACCCAGGGAAATGATTCCCTGCCTTTCCCAGCTATAGTCTTGTGAGTTGGCAAAATTATAAACGTTCAACTAGATAAAAAGTTCTCTAAAAATATTTTACTCATGTAGCTTAATTTGGCAAACTCGGGCTTGGTTTTGTTTTTGCTAATAATTTTGTTTTAGAGATAAATCATGTCGAGACTGTACAAAACGCAAATAAATAAAAGTTATTTGTGTTGACAGTTGAGTCCAATGTACCTATATTTCAGGGGACACTGGGCTGATGCTGTTATGTAAACACAGGAGGAAGGTAAATTGAAAAAGAGGAATGGGGTAGATGTTTATTAACAGGATGCTGCCAGAATATACCTGAATCTTTACTCGATATTTATATCAATAGGTCTCCACAACGTACATCAGGGATCTAACATTCTTGACTGTCTTTAGGCAGGTTCAGTAATCTTCCTACGGTGAAATTAACAGACTTTCTAAGTATGTCCAAGCTTCCATGACAATTTGGTTTAAAAGTTTTTGTTGGAAAAGCACACTTCCTGGCACTAAGGAGATAACATGTGCTTCAAGATTCTACCATAGAGTGCCTGGGTGGTGGAAACAGTTAACATGCTCAACTGTTAACTGAAAGGCTGGAGGTTCAAGTCCACCCAGAGGTTCCTCAGAAGAAAGACCTGGCAATTTACTTCCAAAAAATCAGCCATTAAAAACCACGTAGAGAACAGTTCTACTCTGACATCGACTTGATGGCAACTGGGTTTTGTTTTGTTGTTGTTTTTTTAATTCTACTAAATGAATTAAAAGAGATTACTCTCATGAGTTGGTTTCTTTTACATTTGGCATCCCCAAGTACTGAATCCAGGATTTTGATCATCAGTAAGTTGTAAAAGCTGATTCTGCTTTGCTATTCTTAAAGTATTTGGAGAAAGTCTCAGTTTGAAAAACCAATTTCCATAGCATAGAATATTTTTGAGGCCCGATATTAGTTCCAATGTTTTAGTTATCAATAATTTACAACAATGTATTATTAAGATTATCAATCTTTGGAGCTCTAACCCTGGCCAATAAAATTTTGCTCAAATATGGAAATTTTAAGACAAATACTGAAGCCCATAAGGAGTAATTCTGGAAGGGGCCAAATGGTGTAGTGGTTAAAGGGCAGACTTTGGGGCCAGACTACTCAGGTTTGTATCTTCTCTTTGCCTCTTGCCAGTTACATAAGCTTAGGCATGTTAATAACAATATATTTAAAGCACTTAGAACAAAGTCTGGCAGATGGTTAGTACTCAGTAAATGTTAGAAGTTTACTTCTTAGAGGAGAAAAGTTTTAAAAGTCTAAACTAGTCATCTGCCTTGTGACAGAAATAAACACCCACTATTTCTAATCATTCCTCTATAGACTTTGCATATGTTGGTCCCATCACCTGTACCTAGACAAGGTAACTTCCTGTGATCAGTGGTCCAGACAATGCCACTGAGATTATATTCAGATTATATACATTTTTTTTCTTTTTTGGTGAATTACAGCCATAACAATCCTATTTCCTATTTAACAACAACGGCATTCTCTTAACTTTGCCATCTTTTGCTTACTGATTTCCATTGTGTGGAATTAGATTTTGAACTAGCAAAAAGAAATAAATCAAATGGCCTGGTGTCCTCAAAGAATAAATTACAAGGAGGTCAAGAGAGAGAGAAAGGAGAGAGGAGAGGAAAACTATAGATGAAAAGTGACTTAAGAGATATATCCATATATAGAAATATATAGACCTTATTTGATCTCTTTTTTCAACGTTTTATTGTGCTTTAGGTGAAAGTTTCCAGAGCACATTAGTTTTCTGTTAAAAAAATTTATACACAAATTATTTCATGACATTGGTTTAATCCCTGCAATGTGTCAGCACTCTCCACCTCCTGCCCCTCCGCCGTTCCCTGCCATATTTGATCTTGATTGAACAATTTGTAAAACAATATTTATGAGTCACTAGAGGAAATCAAAGACAAAGACAAAGTAGAAGATAAGGGATTATGATGACACGTGCAAAGACCTGGAGATAGAAAACCAAAAGGAAGAACATGCTCAGCATTTCTCAAGCTGAAAGAACTGAAGAAAAAATTCAAGCCTCGAGTTGCAATACTGAAGGATTCTACAGGCAAAATATTAAATGATGCAGGAAGCATCAAAAAAAGATGGAAAGAATACCCAGAGTCACTATACCAAAAAGAATTGGTCGACATAAAACCATTTCAGGAGGTAACATGATCAGGAACAGGCAGTACTGAAGGCGCTGGTGAAAAACAAGGCTCCGAGAACTGACGAAATACCAATTGAGATGTTTCAACAAATGGGTGCAGCACTGGAAGTGCTCACTTGTCTATGCCAAGAAATTTGGAAGACGGCTACCTGGCCAACCAACTGGAAGAGATCCATATTTATGCCTATTCCCAAGAAAGGTGATCCAACCAAATGTGGAAATTATTGAACAATATCATTAATATCACATGCAAGCAAAATTTTACTGAAGATCATTCAAAAGTGGCTGCAGCAGTACATCGACAGAAAAACTGTCAGAAATTCAAGCTGGATTTAGAAGAGGATGTGGGGATCCCATTGCTGATGTCAGATGGATCCTGTCTGAAAGCGGAGAATATCAGAAAGATGTTTACCTGTGTTTTATTGACTATGCAAAAGCATTTAACTGTGTGGATCATAACAAATTATGGGTAACACTGCAGAGAATGGGAGTTCCAGAACGCTTAATTGTGCTCTGTACATGGACTAAGAGGCAGTCGTTCGAACAGAACAAGGGCATACTGCATGGTTTAAAGACAGGAAAGGTGTGCGTCAGGGATGTATCCCTTCACCATACCTATTCAATCTGTATACTGAGCAAATAATCCCAGAAGCTGGATTATATGAAGAAGAACACAGCATTGGGACCGGAGGAAGACTCATTAACAACATGCGTTATGCAGATGACACAACCTTGCTTGCTGAAAGTGAAGACAACTTGAAGCACTTACTGATGAAGATCAAAGACCACAGCCTTCAGCATGGATTATGCCTCCACATAAGGAAAATAAAAATCCTCACAACTGGACCAATAAGCAACATCATGATAAACGGAGAAGAGACCGAGGTTGTCAAAGATTTCGTTTCACTTGGATCCACAATCAACACCCATGGAAGCAGCAGTTAAGAAATCAAAAAATCCATTGCATTGGGCAAATTGGCTGCAAAAGACCTCTTTAACGTGTTGAAAAGCAAAGATGTCACCCTGAGGACTAAGGTGTGCCTGACCCAAGCCATGGTGTTTTCAATCGCCTCATATATGTGAAAGTTGGACAATGAATAAGGAAGACCGAAGAAGAACTGACGCCTTTGAATTGTCGTGTTGATGAAGAATACTGAATACACCATGGACTGCCAAAAAAACGAACCAATCTGTCTTGGAAGAAGTGCAACCAGACTGCTCTTTACAAACAAGGATGGCAAGACTACATCTCACATGCTTTGGACATGTTATCAGGAGGGCTCAGTCCCTGGAGAAGGACATCATGCTTGGTAAAGTATAGGGTCAGCGAAAAAGCGGAAGACCCTCAACGAGAGGGATTGACACAGTGCCTGCAACAATGGGCTCAAGCATAACGATTATGAGGATAGCGCAGGATGGGGCAGTGTTTCGTTCTGTTGTATGTAGGGTCGCTATGAGTCAGAACCAACTCGACAACAGCTAACAACAACAGAGGAAGTGTGAGGCCCTAGTGGCGCAGTGGTTAAGAGCTCAGGTTGCTAACCAAAAGGTTAGCAGTTCAAATTCACCAGCTGCTCCTTGGAAACCCTGTGGGGCAGTTCTACTCTGCCCTATGGGGTCGCTATGAGTCAGAATCGACTGGATGGCAACGGTTTTTTTTTCCCCAGAGGAAGTCTAAAGGAGCCCTAGTAGTGGCACAGAGGTGAAAGCATTCAGCTGCTAACCAAAAAGTCAGCAGGTCTAGCCCATCAGCCGCTCTGCATGAAAAGTATGTGGCAATCTGCTTCTGTAAAGATTTACAGCCTTGGAAACCCTCTGTCCTACAGGGTTTCTATGAGTCAGGATTGACTCAACAGTGGTGGGTTTAAAGGAAATCGGAATAATGACTGGATATGGAAATTTGATGATGTTAAGGCAATACTTTTTAGGTGGCAACCTTTTTAGAGTTCCCCTCTTTTCAAGATTTATCCTGAAATATTTACATTTAAAAATGATATGACGTCATGGATTTGTCTCAAATTAACCTGTGAGCAAAGAGCAGGATCGGGAATGGATGTGGCTGAAACAAGATCAGCCTTGAGTTGATAACTGTTGAAGTTGGTAGGGAATACATGAGTATTCATTACACTATTTTATTTTTGTGTGTGTATCTGAAATTTTCTAAAACACAAAGTTGAAGAAAGAAATACATACAGATTTTAAAACACCCACACATTCAACACTGCATCCATTGTAGGTATAAGAAGAAACAAAACAATGCCTCAAAATCATCTTATATTTACGATATAAGATCTTTTGCTGAGAAGATGCAATTACTCTACACTGATTAGCTATGTCACGTGGAATGAGGGAAGCAAGAACTGTCACCAGTTTCAAGATGAAGGAAAAGACAGGGTAAGTGACGGGGTCAGGGAGGCAGCAATCAACCGCAAAGATGAGAATGAAGCCAGTCCTACAGCCTCTACCCAGGGGATGCTGCCTCTCTGCTATTGGCAGCTTGAACCAAACCTACTTATAGCAAGGGCTGAAAACCCCCTAACAGAAAAAGACCTCTGTGCTGCCTGAGACCACTTCATGTAAATAAATCTGAGATTTTTCCAAACACCTAGTAAGCATATATTTTCATTCTCATTCATTCTTCTGCCCATCACTTGGGTGGTGATCGCATGTTTGAGAGGTGATAGCCAATGGCCAAACTCAGCAACTGGAAGTGGGGGGGAGGAATTCAGGCTGGATTCTCCCCAGGGTTGCTACAGGTCAGGTGGGTTATGGGAGAGTGAGTGAGACAGAGACAGAGTGAAAGAGAGAGAGAATGGTGAGAGAGAGAAAGAGTGTGTGTGTGTGTGTGTGTGTGTGTGTGTGAGACAGACTGCATGTGTGCATGCGTGAAAGAGAATAAGAATGGAGAGGGACAGTGTGTACGTATAAGCGAAAGAGAGAGAACGAGAATGGTGAGAGAGGGAGTCTGTGTGTGAGAGAGAGAGATCGAAAAGCAGACCAAAGTAGGCAACTGTGGTAGCCCAAACAGATTAGAGAACAAGAAAAAGGTCCAGCCCCTGGCCTGAGCTTGGGAACCACAATGCCAACATTTTGGGGATCCTGCACCCAGTCTATTTTCCTGTTTTCACCAAGTAAATAGAAATATGGCAAGAAGAACTAAATAGGACATTTCAAAAAATGTATAACAAGACAAAACTGAGAGACAAGCTAATACTAAATGTCACATTCATGCAATTTAAATATTAGTGGCAAAGGGGAATTTGTATTCCTCCAAAACTTTAGCTTAATAGGAACAAGCAAAAGAATGACCTCATTTCCTGCTTTTACATTCCACATAGTTTGTTGAATATGTTAAAGAGACCATATAATATGCAGATAATGCTATAAAGATTTTGTTAAACTAAACTAACCGTCAACCAAGCTCTCCAAGCCATGCTCCAGTATTAAGCAGATACTATTTCTCTAAATAATGTTTCACGTTTCTAAAGCAAGTGTTGAGCTGTAAGCTGGATCAGTTTTTCATGACTTTAACTTCCCTTTTTAGTAGTGTTGATTTATGAAGGGGGAAAGGTCTTCTAACGCACTGATTCATTCCTCCAACAGTGTATAAAGTAGATTTTGAAACTATATTACTATTGTTAAGTCCACACCTCATAAAATTCTCTCCTTGCTGCTCAAAATCATTGTCTTCTAAATTTTAGGGACATAGTTTATAAAGAAATAGAAAATCCACTTCCTAGTAGGTAACGGCTAACATATACATTAATTCACCAAAAATAGTATGGCCACGAGTGCATTAAAAATAAACTTCACAAATATTTCATAGACAAAGAAACCCATTTTACCAGAAAAGAAATACTACAAAGATTATTCTGTGTTTATATAACAACATATTTGACTAAGTATTGCTTAAAAATGATCAGCACCTGTTTTAATAAGTAAAGCCTTTTTTTTTTTCCCCTAAAGTATGGAACAGTTTGGTCACTATGTATACTTTGTGTAATACAACTTTAATTCAAAATTTAAGTAAAATTATTAATTTAAAAAATGGCATGCTCATCTTTAAAACAAACATAAAAAACTGAAAATATAAAAAAAGTCTCAACAAGAACTGAGACTTTTGGATAACAGCTATAACACTCACTTTAAGTCTTTTCCTAGTATTGAAAGTTTGCCAAAGGGAACCACACGAGAAGTTTAAGATTCAGAGAACAGATAAAAAAAAAAAAACATGTGATAACTATCATTTCACAGCTCTAAAACCTTAGTGGAAAGCTTTTCGAGTATTTCACAGTCTCTCAGCATCATTTGTTGCAGGCAATGTAACAATAATGTAATTGCTGAAAATTTCAAAAATACAGTTTGTTAACCTTAATAAACAAGCAAACAAACCTCAGACTTACAGATACTATGACTTTCTTACATTATACAAAACATCAAAATACAAAACAATTCAAACAAATAAAAGCGCCTTACTTTCATTCAATAATAATTACTGTGATTCTATAGCCCTTTGGAAATTTTCAAAGAACTTTTGTATGCATCATCTCATCTAATCCTCATGGAACTCTCTAGAGGGTAGGCAGCTTAGAAACTCACAGAGTTATACAGATGAGAATATTGAGGCTGATAAAGTGACTTGTCCAAGGCCAAATATCTCAATGCTTGCAAATCACAAATATCTACCATTCCAACGCTGAGAAATTCAAGTCCTGTCTCCACTGCACTTACCTGATTGGTCGGTTCTCTTTACTATCGAAGAGTGAGAAGATGACTTCCAGTTCCTCTCCCAGGTTGGAACACATGAGGCTCTTCATCTGCACAAAGAGGTGATGGCTGCTGGCCTGCACGGGGGTATCTTTCTTCCGATGCCGATGCTCCATCTGAATGACAACCCCCCCAACAAAGAATGATCAGTTTGGACTGAAGAAAATAATTGAATTCCATGAACTAGTTAGCCATGGTGTGATTATTATGTCCTGCGCAATACTTCCTTTGCTTATGGATTCAGTGTCTAGTTGGATGTTAAGTTCCAAATTTTCTTCCAACTTTTTAAAACAAAAAACTATGAAGTCAGTATATCATCAAGGACTCCTGTTTTAAGAAAAAGTTTAAACTCATTAATCGTAGGATGACATGAACTTACTGAGTAGATTGAGGCAGCAAGAAGTTCAAAGGATTCTGTTGTTCCCTTATCAACTCCCAGGAAGAGAACAAATAGTAGTCATATTTTTTAAAAAATCAGACTAAATTATACCTAACTGATCATTCCATTGATGTTAGCTGAACAATACAGCTATGACTTTGCATTTCTTGTAATTAAAAGTGCTTTTAAATTATACTAAATTGGAAAAATTTGGTAATTTTTCTGAGACAGGCTGGGGGAAATGATATCAAACCACTAAAACAAGAAAATGCTTCTAACTTGCTGTGGAGCTATAGGGAGGCTGACCCAGGAAAACCAGTGAGGTCTCAAGGTAGGAATATGTCCATCTCTCATTCCTGTCCTCAATACAGTCAGCTTGGGCTGCACTTGGGAAGCAGGACCAGAAGTGAGAGTTCCCACAGTTTGAGGGAGGAAAGGAATCACCCATGATTCCAGGGCTGAGGAGAACATGAGGATGATCACTCATTCAACATATATTTGCTAAATATCTATTACGTGCCCAGCACTGGGAATACAATGATAAGTAAAAACAGAAATGGCCCATGTTCTCATGGAGTTTACATCTACTAAGGGGAGCAAAAGGAGTCCCGATGGTGCAATGGTTAAGTGTTCAGCTGCTAACCAAAAAGTTGGCTGTTCGAACCCACCCAGCAGCTCCATGGGAAAGAAGACCTGGCGACTTGCTCCCATAAAGATTACAGCCTAGGAAACCCTACGTGGCAGTTCTGCTCTGTCCAATAGGGTCGCTGTAAGTCAGAATCAACTCAACAGCACACAACAACAACAACAAGGAGAGCAGACATCAAGAAAACGGTCACAAATACAGATTTCAAACTGCAACTGTGACACATGGAGAAAAAGAACCAGATTGTCACAGGAGTCTGTAATGGGGGATCTGACTTGAGTCTGGGCAGTTATAGAAGGCTTCCTACAACAGTGACACTTTAGCCAACAGCTAAAGAATGAGCAGGAATAGGATGGTGTTTCTCAAACTACTTGCAGTAAAGGACCAGGATGTTTTCCCCCCAAATCTACTGAAGACTGACACTTTGATAAAATACAAGAGAAATGTCATGACAGTGTCAAGTTGCTATGAAAGTTTATAACCATTTACTCTCAATTTCTGTACTTGGTCAGTTATAAACAGTTGACAGCCCAGCAGTTCTTGGACAGCACTGAGCACTGACTCAGGATTTGGGTAGAAGGAAAATCATCTGCAAAGGCCTGTGTATTAACAGGACAGTTGCTAGAACATGGATGATTTTTTCTTTCATAACACAGACAATTAATGAGGTCACTTTTCTTGGCTCACTTGACAATTAAAAAAAAAAAGGATTTTAATTCCACAGTAATGGAGCCATGTCCTTTGCTGGGAGCCAAGGTATATGGTAATAGTCTAATCCCATTTCTACATTAGACATCTTTTTAAGTACAGTTCTGTAACTACTGACTAACTGGCCAGCTCTTGAAGGCAAAAAATGTTACCCAAGTTGTAAAAACAGCAGCATAAAACCACCACAAATTTTTCATGCTTTTAATCTTTAATTTGAACTAAAAGTAAACAGTGAAAAAAAGGCAATTAACCAAATGTATCTATAACCACTGTATCCTCAACAGGTACACTGAACATCTCTCTTCAAAATTGGTGGGTAAGTCAATTTTTAAAAAGTACATCTCAGCATTGTGGTGTGTTGGGAATAATTACTAAAAAAAATCCTAAACAAACAAACAAAAACATAATTCTGGTTTGTTTTTCATGAAGGTTGCTCTATTCTGTGCTTTAAAAAAAAATGTATGGCAAAAGAAGTAGCCTACATTCATAAAATTATATCTCTTCAACTTGCAAAGAAGCTTTTTTCCCCCCCAGAAGTGATCATTTATTTACTGATTTACTTAAAGTTCAGGGTAACATAGCACAAGCTACTCTGAAGAAATGACTACTAAAGGTTAGAGCTGGAGAAACAGTTGCCAAAACCTTCTGTAAGGAACAGATCTCCAAGAGGTATCTGCTCTGTACTTTGAACAGCGTGAAGTTCCCAGCACCAGTCATGACAGTCACTAAAAACTGAGGGAAAAGATTAGCTTCCTTACTCGTCCGTCAGGCAAAAGATCCAATAAATCTAGATCAGTGGTTCACAACCCTGGCTGCACTTTAGAATCATCAAGAGAGCTTTTAAAAAATACTTATGCCCCTGTCCTATCCCAGAACAATTAAATTAGAATTTCTAGGGGACGGGGGTACAGATATTGGAAGTTTTAAAAGCTCCCCAGGTGATTCTAATGTGCAATGAGGGTTGAGAGAATCACTGGTCGAGATTATATGCAGAGAGGTGGAAGTCACAGCAGATGGAACACTGCGTTGCTGCGTCTTTCATATATGCAGTTATTGCTTGGAGCCTTTGGTCTTCGCATGCAGCCTAGTTATATGCCCACCTGATTCTGCCCTTTGTACACGTGACACAGGTCCCTACATCTGAGCACACTCCTGACATGGAAGTCTCACCTCTCCTCTCACCCACAATGGATTTGGACATAAGTAGGTTAAGGCTACTTGCTTATCTCTTGGTAATTCACTACTTTGAGGAACTGTTAAAAATATCTTTGTCAAATATTATTGTGATAATAAAATTTAAAAGGCATGTTTACACTTCAAGAGCTATAATTTGGCAGCTATATTACATAGACAAAAACCTATCTCCGAAATAATTTGAAATAATCACAAATGTACCTACTCATTACTCTAAACATGCTTAGAGTTTCACTAGAGCTTTGATTAGGGAAAGAAACAAACCCATTTCAAAGATTTGTGTAAGTGGCTCAAATTTTTAATTCTCATATGACACACTCATTACTGGATAAACAGTTTGTACCAGGGTTTCTTAACCTCAGCACTACTGACAATTTGGGCTGGGTATTTCCTTGTTGTAAGAGGGCTGTCCTGGGCTTGTAAGATACTTGGCAGCATCCCTGGCCCTACCCATCAGATGCCAGTAGCAAGCCCCATCCCTGGAGTTATAACAACCAAAAATGTCTTCAGACATTGTCAAATGTCCCCTGGGGGCAAAACTGCCTCTGGTTTAGAAACACTGGTCTACACACTAAAGATCACAAAGCAAGAAGCTAACACCACCTTATTAAACCATGAAACATTCCTACATGAATACTCTACAGGCACACATAACCAGAGAATCCAGCTAAAAAGGTTTTCTTTATTTCTAGAAGGATTCAGAGCTTCTCTGTGGCACTAAACCAAGCTTTTCAAGTGGACATATGTTAACACTGTGAGATTTAGCACTTTTTACTGCTTAGATGAACACAATTAGGTGAGAAAGATCTGCTAACAGGACCATGAAAAATCTAAAGCAAGACATTTTTTTCTAATGATGCCATATGGATTTAGTAAGATGCAAACACTTGTGTTTCAAATATGACACTGAGAAGAAGTAGTGACTAAAGGAAGAGAAGCAGCAACAATTAATCAAACATGCTTTGTTGGGGCATTTCATCCCCATGCCATGATCCTTCATCCATAAGTGACAATAAATAGCTAAAAAAAAATAAAAAAATTCAGTGATGGTGCCTTCCAACTGTCCTTGGTGAAATCAATATAGTCAGTCACTTTCATGTTGCACAGAAAAAGCCAACGGCTATAGTGAATCTCATTATTGTTAGGCCAAGATACCAAAAAAAGTTGAAAAAGCAGCTGTCTTAAGGAAGAAAGCGTGTCCTTCTGAAACTTAGAATCATTTGGGCTTTTCTTTGGCTACAGCCTGTACTCTAGAAATAGTAAAATGCAACTACTTTCAAGGAACATTTAATTTTTACATAAAATTATGTTTTATTTTCCCTATTTTTAAAATGAAGACTTTGGACTAGGGTTTGAGCTGTAAAATCCTTAACCTCCCCTCAACCTTCCCTTTCCTGGCAATGGCAGGCATTGCTAATCAATTACAGCCCAAATGAGACCCCAGAATCTTGTCAATATACCACTCCAAGTAGCCACTATCCACATTTGGAATATCCAGAAGAGAGAAAATCAATTTGCCACTCCATATAAAATGTTAAATAAAAACAAAACAAAACAAAAAAAAACGAAAAACCCAGAGACAAAATTGTCTATACACAAAATTGAACTAGGAAAATTATGATGTATTTGTGGAAGACATTGTTAATTGCTTATCAAATATTTGACATTCTCAGCTAGATACGGGGATATGACTATTTTATGTTCGAACAATGAAATGTAAGGGCAAGTGTTATGTGGAACTTCCAGGAAGGCTCATTAAAGTACTGAATCACCTGAAAGAAAACTTTCTCCTTCCTACTGCCTGAGTGCAGATGTAATGTCTGGAGCTCTTGCAGCTATACTGTACATTGAGGTGTCCTTGATGATTAAAGCCATGTACTGCATATAAGCCTCTATCTCTTTTGACACCATGAAATCACATGCAAGACTACAATTTTCTACGTCTGGATTTGTGTCTTCTGAGAGTGAAATAAACTTCTATTACATCTAAGCTTATATTATTTATTTATTTCATTAAACACGGTCAAACTTAAGATTTAGCATCAATTATTATTACCGCCATACCACCTTGCCTCTCCAATATGTATGAAATAAAGATGAGAAAGGAGCAAATATCAACAGAATTCTTAGGTGCTTTGCAAACATTACCAGAAAAAGGTACCAGAGAAAGGCATTTTACTTGCATTTCTTACTTAATCTTCATAACAAACATGATAGGTATTATTCCCCTATGAAATTAAGGCTCAGAAAGATTAAGCAATAAATCTAAGATCACAGAGCTGGACAAAGGAAGAGCTAGAATTTAAATCCAGCCGTTTGGATCCAAAATCCATGGTATTTTCATTATACCTAATGACTGTTAAAACACTAACTACCCAAGAAAAGATTTACACACAGAAAAAAAACAATCTTTGATGGTTACGAGGGTGGGGAGGGGTGGAGAGGGAAAATCACTAACTAAATAGAAGACAAGTTAACTGTGGTGAACACAAAGACAACACAATATAGGGGAAGTCAGCACAACTTGACCAAGGCAAAGTTATAGAAACTTCCTAGACACATCCAAACACCTTGAAGGACCGAGTTACTGGAGCTGAGGGCTGAGGTCTTGGGTGTCATCTAGGTCAACTGGCATAATATAGTTCATAAAGACAATGTTCTACATCCTACTTTGGTGAGTGGCATCTGAGGTCTTAAAAACTTACTAGTGGCCATCTAAGATACATCTATTGAACTCATCACGTTTGGAGCAAAGGAGAATAGAGAAAACCAAAGACACAAGGAAAATATTAATCCAAAGGACTGATGGACCACATGAACCACAGCCTCCACCAGCCTGAGTTCAGAAGAACTAGATGGTGCCCTGCTAACCATCACCAACCACTCTGACAGGGATCACAGTAGATGGTCCTGGACAGAGATGGAGAAAAATGTAGAACAAAATTCAAACTCCCAGAAAAAGACCAGACTTACTGGTCTGACAGAGACTAGGGAGCCCTGAGACTATGGTCCCCGGACACCCTGCTAACTCAGAAGTGAAGCCACTCCCGAAGTCTACCTTTCAGCAAAAGATTAGACAGGCCTACAAAACAAACAATAACATGTCTGAGGAATGTGCTTCTTAGTTCAATCAAGCATATGAGATCAAATGCCCAACACCTGCCCAAAAGCAAAGATGAGAAGGCAGGAAGGGACAGGAAAACTGGCCAAGTAGACACAGAGAACCAGGGTGGACAGGGAAACGGTGAGAGTGGTGACACATTGCAGGGATTGCAACCAATGTCACAAAACAATTTGTGTATAAATTTTTGAATGAAAAACTAATTTGCACTGTAAATTTTCACCTAAAATGCAATAATTTTTTTTTTAAAAATTGACTAAATGCTAAGTATAAAACAATGCACAAGATTATCTTGGGAATAATGAAAGAAGTTTGAGACACACTGCATACCCTGAAGAAACTTAAAATTGAATGACGAAAAGAAGGTGAGAAACGAAGTATGATGCCCATAGAATTACATAAGCTAACAACGATAAAGATGTCACAGTTTAGGATGTGACTGATGAAAAAAATCATACATCTTATATTTGTTATATAAGAAGTAGTGATGACTTTAAATGGAATACTCTTCTTTTGTTTCTTCCTCCAACTGACCTTACTATTCTGTTTAAACAGATATTCTGTTTACTGCTGATATCATAAAGGTATGTGGCATGCAACATCACTCTCAAGAAGCTCAAAGTAAAGGAAAGGAGATGGATAATACTCTACAAAAATAGAAATCATCTGAACTGACAGAATGAGGTACAGATAATCTGAACATATCCATGATTTTAGGAAAGAATGGAAACCAGTATTAAGAACTGCCTTCTCACCAGTCCTGATGATTTCTTTTCTACAATTTTTAGATACAGATCATCTTCAGATTAAGAACTCCCTCTATTCTCAGAAAAATACTGTAAGCTTAGAAAGCTCCCCAAAAAGAGGCAGGATCTTCCAAAGGATTCTATTGTTTATGATAAACACTCTTCCTAGGAACTTTCTGTAAGATGCAGTACTAACAAGATCAAAGTAAAATTATGCTTGGAGTGACTTTGCCTTTGAAAGCCCTTTTTTCCAACCACCTTCTCCAATTTTGAGTTTTTTAAGAAAGCTTAGCTTATATCAAGAGATCAGGTAAATTTCACATAAGCAGTATATAAAGTAGTAAGAACATAAGGCTGAATACAATGTAGATTGGACCAGATTTGGGGGACATAGACACTAAGTCAAAAAAGTGGACCTTAACCTACCACTTAACTAGAAAATACCTCAAGTCATACATGCTGTGATGGGCAAAATGATAAAATATTTTAGGGCTATTAACAGGCATCAGCACTTAGAAATGAACTGGGGCCAGAAGGGGTGGGGGTAAGACCAGCAGTTGGACACCAAGGAGGAGATACTTTCAACAGTCTGTGTATATCATGAAAATGGGGGTAGTGAGGAGGGTTAACAAGCAGGCGAGCAATGAGTGGATACGATTACTTACTTACAAAGTTGTCCTGAAACACAGCAGATAAACATACATGACTTGTATAAAAAAATTCAGAAAGTATAAAAATTTGCAAAAGAATCTCAAACTTCTTTGAATTTACTTTCTAGTACCTGAGAGTTGAGGGCTAACTAGAGAATGTCACTTCAGTCTGAGATGGGTAAAGTGTCTTGGTACTATATTAAGGGCATGGTCACCTTAGCTCTCAATTCTCTTTACTCTCTCCAATTTAAACCTGGAACATCCTGTTCTTATAAAATCAAGCAAGTATAAAGCATGCCATGGAAACCACAAAATTAGCAGTGAGGCTATGAACCAAGTTTCCTATACTTACCAGTCGGTAGAGCTCAGTAATGCTGATGTCCTCCGGATCCACCATTGAATACTCTTTCCTAGGCACCAGGTCTAGTCCCAGTTGTCTAAAACATAAAGTACAAAAGTTTACAAAGAGAAAAGTGACCTTTATAGGATACATTAAAATTGATTATTTTACCACATTACCTTGCATTTAGATGTATTACCCACCATGTTTCTCTCACTCATACTTTAATCTCATATTACTTGTTACCATAGTTGAGGCAGTCAACATAACTAAGGCTAGACACTGGGAACAGCTTCAGAAACAGATGACTAAGGCAGGCAAATTACAGGTCAGTTTGACACTGCCCCTGGGGGCCTTGGCACCATATAGTGGGGAGTCTTCAGTGCCCTACAAATTATCACCAGAGAAACCCTTCCACATTGGAGTGGAGTGGGAATTAGAGCTGGGCCTAATTTGGTTCTGGAAACTGAAGTTGAGGAGAGGCAAGTGTGACCTTTAGGATTTGACCTGGCACCAAAACACCTGGTTATATCCAGAGTCAACACGTTTCTAATGTGATTCTCTGGCAACATGGTGCCTGGTCCTCATTCATGGGGTGTTCTGAGTACGTTATTAGGAGAAACTTGGTAAGGTAGGGAACAGAAAGTAGGGCAGCATAGTCCTAGGCCAGGGATGGCAAAAAGGTTTAACCTTTGTGTCAGCCTTCACTGTGGCTGACACATGGGCTGCTGTGCTAAGAAGTATTAAAAGGTTGTATCTAGTCTCAGAGGGATCAGGTAAGGTTATCAATTCACGGGGTCTTACATGGACAGAGTAAAATGAGTCTCATCCTGTTCTGGTCAGTTTTCCACCACTGACCATGGTAACACTCCTCACCAAGGCACCCACTGTACAATGCTGATATCAATTCCACATAATTCTCTTCATTTCCTTAAACACACATGACCATTCCAAAGGTCCCACAATTCCTTTGTGATGCCCTATACATCAAAGCCAAGGTACTCACTCTCGACCAGACTCCTCTCATTACCACACTCTGCATTCTCACGCTTAATCCTTTGAGGATAATTTATTCTAGATCCCTTTCACAACATCACTCTTTCTCTGCTGGAAGGTAGCTGACCTTCTCCCCTTCCAGAGTCACACCTGACTGGCCCACAGGTGGGCACCTAAGGACAATCATCTATGGACTGGCTAGCAGCATATGATTGGTCTGGTGTAAAACACTCAGTCCAAACCAGGATAATAGATATTGGCACCGTCAGTGAGACTCCTTTGAGAACTTGAACTTGGAAATTTATAAAGCATCAGCTTTGTGGTACAAGGAAAGAAAAGATAGGTGAAAGGTGGCTGATTTACACCACTGCAGAATGAGTGAATGAAGATCAACTCTGGCTGTGGAGTCTCTAGAGTAGGTGCGGGGTCCAGAACCTTCCATGAGTCTCTGCCCTGTGAGTTCCTTTCTCCCATAGGGTTTGATCGTTCAACTTCCACTGGGTTCCTGGGAGTCCTGTCCATTTATAGAAAGTTTATTCGTTTCAATAATTCTTAGGTATATCCTTATCAGGAGCCCTGGTGGCACAGTGATTAAGTGCTCGGCTGCTAACCAAAAGGTCAGCGGTTCAAATTCACTCTGCTGGAGAAAGATGTGCCAGTCTGCATCTGCAATGACTTACAGTCTTGGAAAACCTATGGGGCAGTTGTACTCTGTCCTATGAGTTGGGATGAACTTGATGGGAATGGGATTTTTTTAGGTATATTCTTAGGATAAACCACCCACTGTTTGAGGTTTCTTAGGTCACAGAACAGGAGCAGGGCAGTACTTTACAAAGAAGAAGAAGAAAAGCGACAAGGAGAGACAGGACAAGATAGAAGGAGATCACACTGGATATTGGAAGCTAGAGGAGGGGGAACAAGTTTTCATATCAACTCAGTCACTAAACTTCTCTAAGATATGAAGTAAGGCCATTGAAAAGAAAGAATGAACTGATTCCCTCCCCACCCCGTATCATCTGAGCAGGAAGGGCAAAGACACTACAGGCCTCTATGCGGAGAAAGATGAACCATTATTTTAACTCTGTCCAAGTTCTCAGGTGAGCCCACTTCTTCTGCTGACCCCATCAGAGAACAAGCTTCCCACATCCTCTAGAAGAGGGCTTCCCTTCATCACTCCTCAACCACTTGATATACAACTTGAGATTCAACATGTTCTTGTTGATTTTTATTTTTGCTGTTGATTTGTGACTTAGGAGATTCCATGTGTTACAGAGTAGAACTGCTCCATAGAGTTTTCTTGGCTGTAATCTTTACAGAAGCAGATTGCCCAGCCTGTGTCTTCCACAGTGCTGCTGGGTAGATTCAAGTTACCAACCTCTGGGTTACCAGCTGAGCACAAACTGTTTGCACCACCCAGGGACCTTAACATTGAACACATTCTTAATTAATGTTCATCCAGAGTTCTACTAACCCACTGCCGTTGAGTCAATTCTGACTCATAGTGACCCTACAGGACACAGTAGAACTGCCTCATAGGGCTTCCAAGGCTGTAAATCTTTACAGAAGCAGACTGTCACATCTTTCTCTTACAGCGCAGCTGGTGGTTTCAAACCGTTAACCTTTCAGTTAGCAGCTGAGTGCTAAACCACTGTGCCACCAAGGCTCCTTAGAGCTCTACTATATGCTGACAAATAATTCTACAGGACAATTTAGTATAGTTTAACACACAAGGAAATTATCTTAATCCGCTTTCCATTTAGCAAATTTATACTTAAAAGAATGGAATAAGGTAGCTACATACTCCGTATGCTGCTAAGTCATTTTTAAATGAGCAGTCAAAAAAATTCAAAGAAAGCAGAATCAGAGCTCAGAAAATTCACGAATTTGAGGATGATCTAAACAGCTCATTTTCACGCATCAATGTTTTACCAACTTACCAAAAATTACCCACAGACCTATCCATAGTACAAGCTGGGACTCAGTCAAAAACTGAGTCATGATTTAGTCATAATTAATGTTTTTCACTTCTTCCCCTTTTCCTTCTGCCATCGTATTCCTTCTAAAGTCTGGAAAAGTATTATCTTCTTGCCTGTTCTATCTTTCTGTTATTCTTGATAAGCTAACTTCATCCAACTTTCTTCTTAGTTACAAACTAGTACTTTAAATGAGGACCACCATCATGGCTAAGAGTCAACGATAAAAACTCACGGTATTTTCAAGGTAATAAATATGTGAAAGAACACTCAAACAGTCTTCAGGTCTACCCCCCACAGTACTCTCCATAGCACACAGCAGGACTGGAAGTTCACTGGCAAATCTAATCTCTCAGGAGGCACTGTATGTTTTGGATCATACTGCCCTGGAGCTGAAAGGGCCCTTGAGCTTCCTCTGGTTCAACTTATTCCTTTGACAGATGAAGAACTAAAGTCAAGGAGGGCTCATGAATTTGCCTCAGGTCTTAAAAAAAGCAGCATTCTTAGCTCAATGCTCTTGTTACCACTCCACACATACACTTATTTTATTCTAGAATGAATCTTCTAGAGATAAATAATGTAGGGCTACCTTATCTATTGTTTGTAAAAACATGAATGGCACAACTTACTCAGAAAGTACCAGAAGGACTCTGGGTGAGATGAAGGTTTAAAATTATTAGTTGGTCCATGTATTTGTATTTGTGGTAAGTAACATCTTAGCAGGAATCAAAACTGACTTCTGATAAAGCAACTTCCTGTGGTTAGGGGAAGTGGCACTCTAGTTTCAAGTCAGTTCTACCACATTCAGTAAGAGGCAGATCTCTCGGTGGCGCACCTCCTGTCGTTTTCTCCTTTCCTATCTGCTTTTCTCTTACTCTCCTCCCCCAAGACCCTTTATAGGTCCAAAGAGCAAGTGCGGATTTGGGGAAGAGGAAAGGAAGGGAGGATATGGCCACATAGGATACTGAGGGACCATTTTGTTTCCTTAAACTTAAACCTTATGCAAGCATAGAATCATAGTCAAAGTTGGCTTACTCCATTTTCTCACCCATATATAAATATTCAAATTTAGTACAAATATCAACCTTGGACAGAGTTTTCAGAGATGAGATTTACTACTTAAAGTGTTCGGCTGTTATTTTAAATTAGTCACTTTCAGTTTTATTTAAAAGTAAATCTCGATCAAGAATAGCCTTTTACTGAGTTCCTGCAAGCAGCTCCTCAACGTGGCTAATATGTAGCACAGGACTACTCAGGGCAATAATCAAAGCCCCACTGGTGCATGTGCCATAAGACTTTTAACAGAAGTGTTAACATTTCCATCTCCCTCTGCTGACCTATTGCCATGAGAGAGAAGACGTATTGTTAAAAGCAAATGCACATGTCAAACCTATGGCCTGTTTAAAAATAAGACCCATTTTAGCAAAAGCCATATCTGATGGATGTCCACTGTGAACATTTCATTTTCTGTGAGCACGACCACATTACAAGACCACACAGGGCACTAGCGACCAAACCACATGATGGGGCCTACACCAGCCCCAGGGGAGGTGGTTCTTGGCCCCATCAATGCCAGTTTGCACTAAGTTCCCAAAAGAGGAAAACTGGAAAAGCTCCATATGGTTTCTTCTGGAGATGTTACTAGCACTGGCTAATGCCTGTGTCACTTCTGTTGTGTCCACCCACCATGGATGGCCCCTGCAATGGCTGGTACTCACTCATTGCCCCAGTCAAGGCGGGCAGTAATGTGGCGCTTCACGTCCTTCATGCGGTCATGGGTAAGGTGGCCCACCAGCACCTGCCGCCGCAGATCCAGGATTTCATTCATGATGTGCCACAGCCTATGGAAGAGATCACCTTCGTTTCTCTAGAAAACATGCAAATGGAAGATTTTGGTAGTCAGTTCCCATACTGAATGGCGGGGTAAACAAAGAGGAAGGAAAGAAGACAACTCCTGGTGATCTCCCATGTGCTTGCCACTCTATACAGAGTTTCCTTTAATAGACTCACTCTACTGTTCTGTCACTTCTCATTTTTTACTCATGTTATACACTCCTATACAAATCATTAGAAGGGTATGGTAACAGAACACTTTGTAACTACCTGTTCAATGTCTATATTCTCCATTTGGCTATAAGCTGCCAACAGCCATGGCTGTGTCTGTCCTGTGTAGCCCCAGCAGCCAGTGAATGAATGAATATCTTGATTATAGGTATTTGTTTTTGTGTACCTTGAGGGGTGGGTACTGTTTAGGTCATACAGAAGAATAAGCAGGGAAGATCAAGAAAACACTTGAGGAAGTCAGTGGTCAAAAGGTAAGATTCACTTGAGCAAAAGAAATTACATAAGGAAGGTTATAAAATAAGTCAAACCTCATGCAGCAAAGGAGAGAGCCGGCATCCTTTTGAACTGACTGTCACAGTGAGGAAGTCATGTGCCCTGCTCTTAGGGAAAGCATTCTGCAGTTGGTTGTCTAGTAGAATGGTCTTTACTTTCTAATGCTGTCACCTCTAGTGTTTATATTTAAGAGAATACTGAGATGAGAAGGAAGAAAGATCCTGTATACAAATGAGAACCAGCTGCTCAGCCTCCTCACGTAGGGAATGAAAACCAGGGGTGGCAGGGGCATTGACATACCGCAGGCCTAGCAAGCACACTTGCCTGAGGAGTGTATAAAAATAGCCCATATCTGGTGTGACATCGAGTCATAATATTATGATTCTTTAAAAACTGGACAGGTATGAAAACTATATAAGAATGTGAAAAATGCTTCTGATTTAGTGTGAAATGAAAAGAATAGGGTATAACATTAAACACCTGATTAAAACAATATCTAAAAAATCCTGCAATATGTAAGAAATGTAACAAAAGTTAACTGCAAATATTTTGGTGTTTTATAAAATGAGTGAGTTTTTACTTGCCTTAAAATGGAAACAACACAGGTTTTGGCAGTAGTAGATCTAAATTTAGATTCCAGCTTTACTACTTAGCATGGACCCCTAGATCAATATAGAAATGAATTTCCTTGATAAGATGGGAGAATAAAAATTACCTGGCAAAGCCCTAATGAAGAAATATGTAAAATACCCAGCCCAGGGCCTGTACATCCATCCATAAAAGATGGCAGGTGTATTTCTCCTAAACTTTCTGTGGTTATATTATATTCTTAATTAGCTTTAAAGAATACTATTTAGGCCCTTACCAATGAGAATAAAAAGAGCAACCAGCATTTCTCCAGCCCTGTGCTTATTGCTCACAACTTACAAGATATTGCCCTCATCTACCATCTTCCAGTAGAGAACGCAGGTACCTTAAAACTGTTGGAAAAGAACATGGACAGTACCTCAAATACACTCAAGCATGACGAACCTGACCCAAAACATTTGGCACATACAGGTCAAGAGAAACCAAAAGGTCTGACACGGCCAAGGTGGGCTAATTCCTAATCTAAAAAATCTTATCTCTCCAGGCCAAACTTTGCGTTTGTTCCCAATATAGCTGACTACCATGCCAGTAGCCAGGGAAACTTAAATATCTCTTTCTCACTCCTCAGGACACCAGTAGGAAAGGAGGCTACTCCTAGAGTTTACAACAGATACATTTTCAAACCAACTGTATCCCCAAAAACAGATGCTCACAACCTCGAAAGCAGGCAAAAACAACTAGATAAGGCAGAGTCAAGAGGAAATTCAACTTTGTGTTCCACAAGGAGCTACATAAAAGGAAAAGTGCTAGCACTCTAGTTCATCTAATGGACAATGCGTACACTGCATTATTTTTATAACTCTTACACTGGGCATTTAGGGTGCAGTGCTTTGAACCTTTCAGATAGTTTCTTTGTCCATGGTAGTGCCATGCACATTGTTATTTTAACTGAAATTAAGCTTGAATTTTTATTCTTTTCAATCCAAATTAAAAAAAAGAAGAGAGAGAGCTCTATACGTCCTCTGCAATCTCCCAGCTGGGGGCCCTTGAAGTCACAGTTATCTTGACTGCATTTACTTCATTTGGGCAAAGCTTAGACTCTACCTTTCATCTAAGATTGTCTTGTAGATTTTAGTAGCAAGTCCTAAAGCTACCACCAGCTCTAGGAAGGTGACGGTCAGAGAAACCCCAACATCAAAAAGGTTTTGTCAATCACTTTTTAAGGTTTTCTTGGCTCAGTGAAATAGCCTATTTCATTTTATATGTAACAGGCAATAAAAATGGTCATTTTGAGCCAATGTCCCTCACTCATTTGGATTTTGTGTTTGACAGTCTGTTTGTAATCATTTTGTTAGGATAAGTACAGTACACCTTTGTATTTTGAACTTTATCCGTGTCAAATGATTAAGCTAGTCTATAGATTTCTTTAAAAATGAAAGAAGAAATAGCATCCATCTTCCTCAAAACTTCACTAACTCCAAACTTTAGCATATATAATGGTTCAGAGCGATGGCATGAAAATCATAACAGAATCCCAGCTCAGTCACTTTCTGATTGCTTGGCTTAGAGAAGTATTTCACTCTCTGTGCCTCATTTTCCTCATCTGTAAGCGGGGGATGGTAATAGCTATCATTTCATTGCATGGCCATGGAATCAAATGAGATACTACATATAGAGTACTTCCCATGGGTCTTGGCACATACTAAATGTTCAATGATGTAATTACTTATAATAAATAAGTAAATAAATACATACATACATATGCCCAAAACACTGATTTTTTTTCCCAAGAAACATTCCTTTCTCTAGTATATTAAGAATATTCACATTGATTCTAGCTAAGAAGTCTATAGGATTACAATATAATAAAACATAATTTAAAACAACTAACATTATGTTGAAAGTAAATTTACTTCCCTCTGATAATTCTTAACATTCAGCAAGTCTAACACTATCCATGTAAGCCATCGTATTTGGCTAGATGCCAGAAAAATCATCTTTTATACTCCTGAGGTATAGTAAAAGAACTTTAAAACATTTGCTTAGTGAGTATGCGATTACAAGACTGTGCCTTATCAAGGTCTGTATTCCTAATGCGCTGAGGAGTACTAGTGACTTATAGCAGGTGTTTAGACATTGTTGTTAGTTGCCATCAAGTTGACTCAGACTCATGACAACCCCATGTGTACAGAGTAGAACTGCTCAGTAGGGGTTTCAAGGCTGTGACCTTTCGGAAGCAGATTGCCAGGCCTGTCTTATGAGGAGCCTCTGAGTGTGTATGAACCACCAACCTTTTGGCTAGTAGTCCAGCGCTTAACCATTTGTGCCACAACGTATGTTTACGCTTGGCTGCTAACTGAAAGGTTGGTGGTTTGAACCCACCCAGCAGCTCCGTGGGAAAAAGACTTGGTGACCTGCTCCCGTAAAGATTTCCATTGCCGTCAAGTTTCTTCTGACTCATAGTGACCCTATGGGATAGAACAGAACTGCCCCATAGGGTTTCCAAAGCTGTAATCTTTACAGGAGCAGACCGCCCCCATCTTTCTCCCGCAGAGTGGCTAGCGGGTTCAAACCACCATCCTTCTAGTTAGCAGCCGAGTGCTTAACCACTGTGCCACCAGGGCTCCTCAAAACCCTATGGGGCAGTTCTATTCTGTCACATGATGTTGCTGTGAGTCGAAATTGCCGCGACAGCACTTAACAACAACAACTCACGTTCAGATTATTTCTTAAAATACTTCTCTACTAGAATAATTATGTTAATAGTTACTTACCACATAGAGTTGTTTCCACATGGTACCCCAGTCTCTTAATGTTGATGTCATTTCTGTGATAACAGAGTCTTCAGTGGGAATAACCATTTCAAACTGTCTGTAAAATTAAGAAAGAAAAATAAAGTAGATATGCAAATATCATAGACAACAATTATGTTTTAAAGCTAGGAAAGAAAGCCTCCTTGTCATTTTTAGGTCCTGCACGCAGTAACTGGGACCTGATTGTGAACTTGTATGAGGAATGCTATGTGGGTTCTGAAAGTACAATGCCAAAACAAGCAGCAACTTCATCCAGATCAAGTTCGCACAGAGCGGTGGTGAAGAAACAGGATCAGAAGAGTTCTGCCCCAGCCATGGTTTGACCACTTGGCAGCAACTCATTTAACCTCTCGAGGCCAAAGCCCTCATCCGTAAAATGAGCACGGGACTACATAAATTCTGAAGCAACATTTGCCTTTTAAGTGCTACGATCACAGGTCTCCCAGTGAGTGAAACACTTGCTCAATCATCAGGATACGATGGCTGCACAAGGCAAACATCCAGACCAAGCTCCATGTTCTAAATAACTAGACACAGAGGTGCTGATTAAACACTCACATGATTGCATTAACACTTCCTTTTTTATTATTTGTAAATGGGGCAATGAGAAATAATTGGTACAATTAGAAATGTTATCATGTATCATACAACGTATCAAAGACTTAAGACATCAGCGATATTTGAATATCTACTCCAGAATGTTCCTATGATTAAGGTAATATATTCTTCCAATTTCCTCTCTAAGAGTCAGAAGCTGTACTGGGAAAATATTTAGCCCAACATCTAATCCGGTATTTATGGTGGTCCTGATGCTGATACACATAAGACAAAGCCGGCGCAGGGGGCAATGGAAGATTTAATTTGTCCTCTGTATCGTAGCTTTAAGGAGCTCTGGTGGCACAACAGTTAAGCGTTTGGCTGCTAACCAAAAGGTTGATGGTTGAAACTCACCCAGTGGCTCCTCTGAGAAAGAACTGATGATCTGCCCCTGTAAAGATTACAGCCTAGAAAACCCTATGGGGCAGTTCCACTCTGTCACACGAGGCCACAATGAGTTGGAATTGAATTGACCGCACCTAGCAATAACAACGACATCCTATCTTTGGCATATGATAATCTCCTTTTTCTTATCTCTGGTGTCTTTTTTTAAATTCCTTCCATTGTTGTACAGATTAAAGTGGTTAAGTGGTTTATATTACCATTGCTCCTCAAAGAAATGTTGCCAACATATTGATGGGGGATTATTCTCTTTATCTGAGTGTATTTTTCTCAAGGACAACATCTAATATGGAGAAGGTAACAGCATATTAGACACTGAACCAGATTGTTTAGATGATCAAAGGAAAATTATTTCTTAGTATGAGGCTAATAACTGCTCTGCAGTTCCTTTTTGATGTTATGTCCAAAGTGTGTATAATCATCATTTGTAAATTCTTCTTGACAGCAAATATAAGAACTAAAATCTTTCCTTGATTTCTTCACCAATGGAGTCTTGCCTCCTCATTTCATACTACTGAAAAAATACCTGCCCTGTGAATATTTTCCTTCTTTCTAGAGGTTAAACTTAGCTGAAAATATAAAACTAGGATTTAAAACTAGTGATAAAAATGAACAGTAATATATGAACTGTGACACAGACAGAACCTTTTAATAAGTCTACATACAACACCTTCAAATGGTAGTACATTTATTTTGCTTTTGAAGTAGCTGTTACAATTTAAATGATGAATATTTGGAAATGGAGATTATTAAATAATCCTAAGCAAGGTCAAGTAGGGAACAATGAATTTCCAGGGAAACTAGACATCCTACCTAACACTGAAAAGTAACACAACCTCAGTAGGAATTAAACAACACAGAAGGGGCCTCACTGTTCACAAATTATAATTTAATTTAAGGACCCTTGTCAGTCCTACTTGCTCTAAAGACCCAGGAAAAAACGTAAAAGCAATTCAGTCTCTGAGAAGTTGATTTGAGTTTTTTTCCCAACCAAAATGTAAATTTTCAAGAAGCACAAAATTGCTATTTTAGGCAAGGCAACTGTGTTCTATTAATTTCACCAAACAAAAATCAACATTCAAACAGTCTGTCTTAAGTAGTTGCCCTGGAACACATATTTTGTTCAGATCATCTGGGATGTACTTTGCAGCTATTTTATCCTGGTGGGCCATCAGGCTGCTGATCCAGTTAAAATAAGACATGTAACACCATGGTCCCAAAGAGATTCTTCTCTGGGAAAACATTCACCTGGCAATGTCGCCATTGTTCTGGGCAGTATTATGGATTGAATGTGTCTCCAAAAACGTGTGTTGGAATCCTAACCCCTATACCAGCAGATGTAATCCCACTTGGGAGGAGGGTTTTCTTTGTTATGTTAATAAGGCCATATCAGTATAAGGTGTGTCTTAATTTACTTCTGAGTGATACAAAGAGCAGACAGACACAGAGACCAACTCCCAAACCAATTGCCATGGAGTCGATTCTGACTCATAGCGACCCTATAGGACAGAGTAGAACTACCCCATAGAGGAGCACCTGGTGGATTTGAACTGCCAACCTTTTGGTTAACAGCTGTAGCACTTAACCACTACGCCACCAGGGTTTCTGACACAGAGAGAAGCCAGCACAAATGGAGGAAAAGACAGAGGCCACATGGAGATGCCAAGAAACCAAGGAACATAAGAGATACAGAAGATGAGACAAGGATCTTTGCTAAGATGAGAAAGGACAGAGAGAGACTTTCCCTTGAACTGGTGCCCTGAATTAGGACTTCTAGCCTATTAAAAAGGAGTCCTGGGGGCGCAATGGTTAAATGCTTGGTTGCTAACTAAAAAGTCAGCAGTTCAAACCCATCAGCCGCTCCACAGAAGAAAAGACCTGGTGATCTGCCCCCATAAAGATTACGGCCTAGGAAACCCTACACGGCAGTTCTACTCTGTCCTAAAGGGTCAATATGAGTCAGAATTGACTCGATGGCACACACCAACAACAATAAGCCTCCTAAACTGTGAGAACATAAATTTTTTGTTTGTTAAAGCCACCCTCTTGTGGTATTTCTGTTATAGCAGCACTAAGAAACTAAGACAAGATAAACTTTCGCTGGGTAGAATGATGTCTGAACTCTTCCTTGCTAGAATTCTATCTTGTCTCTTCTTCCGTTGCAATGTAAGACGGGGGCTAGGTGACCCTTTGCTCTGGAGAGTTGAGGGGGTTAGCATTGGACTTGGGGCAAAGCAAGCAAAGAGGACTTGGCTGCACGGGTCTGCTCAGGTTTAAGGGACAGGGATACAGAACTTTGAATTTCCACATTGCCTAGCTTAGACCTGCAGGACAGAAAGGTCAGAACAGAGTGGCTGAAGTTCCTCTGGAATGTCCTCTAGTTTACTTGAGGGGGGCTGGACAGTGTCAAACCCAGCCCAGTGGGAGAACTCCAAGAGGAGTGACAACTCGGCTAGGCTTACTTTTGCTGGATATAGTTGGACAGCATTTCTGAACAACACATTTATCTAAAAAATTCAGAGTGAAATTATGCAGTGGAAAAAGAATAGAGGGGCTCAGGCCTGTGTTTCAACAAAGGTTCTACTGTTGCCTGACCTGGGTGATCTTTGGCAAGTTACTTAAAGCCTCTGAATGTCAGTTTTCCCATATGTAGATATTGTCCATTTGTTAGTATCTAGTCTATAGAGCTGTTATGAAGATTAGAGACAAGGTATGTAAAGCCACAGTAAAACAAACAAAAAACAAACCAGTTGCTATCCTGTTGATTCTGACTCATGAGGACGTCATGTGTGCAGAGTAGAACTGATCCATAGTATCTTCAAGGCTGTGACCTTTCGAGAGCAGATCACCAGGCCTTTCTTACAAAGCAACTCTGAGTGGGTTTGAATCACCAGCTTTTTAGTTGGTAGTCAAGTGCTTCACTGTTTGCACCACCCAGGGACTCCAAGCTCCAGTAAGGGACCCTCATTATTAGTAGCAGTAGTAGCAGCAATGGTAATTAACAGTATTAGAATGAAATACCACTATTTTAAATAATTACTACTACTAATAAAAATGATAATATTGTTTAAACTAGCTGACTTACATATATAAGACACAGTGCAATAAGCGCCTAGATTCTTTAAGTTTTATTCATATAGGAAAGACTCAAAGTATTTATACCAGACTCTTAGCCACTTGCAGAAGTTCTTTCACTGAACTTGGATTTAATACTATACCTTTATTGAGAGTGGACATAAGAATTATCCATTTGAATAGCATCCTTGAACTTTTTTGGTAAAATTCAAGTTTGAAGAGACTTTACTATGTTTTAAAATGTGTTTTAAGAATTCAAATAATAAATTGCTATTTAAGGAAAAAATGCGATGCCTAAGGCTGAATCAGTATTCTTCTGTCATAAAATGAAAATTGTGCAATGATCCAATGCACATCCCTTATGACAATGGCACCAAATGTTTATGTCCAAATCCACAGCCCATTTACAATAAATGATCGGCTCACGTGAACCACATAAACAGTCAAGTTTTACTGTTTTAACTTGTGGTATGTTATTTGGATGATATGTTATCCTGACAGCTGCTTCAAGTCCTTTTGGAAATAGACTGGAAAAATGTCTAAAATGTATAAGAAATCCCAGGTAATCAATGAGCTCAACTAAACAAAGTATCATATGAACTACACTCTCCAAAGTAGAATAATGGCCTTGTGACATGGTCACACATCAAGGACATATTATGTCCATTTACAGAAAGAAACTCAAACTTGGCTTCTTATTATCAGTGGTGCATCTAGGAAATTCCTGGGTTTTGAGACTACATGATTCAACTTTTAATGGGTTTGACTGCCATGCTTCCTTAAGTAGCAAGAAACCAGAAACTCGTGCTTAAGATGAGGGTGACTCCATGATCTGTGGACAATGAGAGACCCCAGTGCCCTTTCCTGCTGCGTCCAGCGCTCACAGACATGGTTTTCAATTCTCTCCACCAACTGCCTTACTGCCATATATCTTTATCAAACAACTCAGACAATGGTATGATCTGCTTACAGTACATTTTTCAAGACAATTACTAAGCCTTTCAAATGCCAAAATAAGCAATGGTCCTGTGAAAATTCTCCAACTGTTAATAAAACTCATTTCTTACCCTTTGTTCTTTACGGAGGCATTTTTCAAGTGAACATAGCTGGAAGGAAATATACCCTGGAAGGAAAAACAAAAGGTTATGGTGCTAGCTATCTGTTACGGCTGGGCTGGTTTCACAAGTCATATGTATGAAACACAACCACACAACTATAATAATGCTAGGAATAGGAAAAACATCTCTACCACATTATATAGGCTAAAATCTACGGCAGCTTAGGTCTTTCCTTTTTAGTTTTCATTAGTTTACAAATTTAGAAATATTCTAAAACAAATATAATTGAACAAAAATTAGATCCCATTATGAAAGTATATCTTTATAAAACTGAAAAGAAAACATTTTCATAAATTATCCACAAAATCATGTTGTATTGAATATTTTTAAAAATATTGAATATTTTTGAAGGAGTTTTTTTCTTCTTTTTTTGTGGTTTGTTCTTTTTCTCCTCAAAAGATTCATATTTGTGTTTAAAAATATGCACTAAAAAATTAAACTGCTGTAAATTTGGAAACAATATGTATGGTGTCATGGAAGAACTTAGATAAAAACACAGCAGCAATTAATCACTACGCTGCCATTCAGATGGAACAAAAATTAAACAAAAGAAACCATGCTAGCTTAAAGCCTTTTATGGCAGGGAAATGATAGGACAAGGAAATTGTTCCTTTGTTTTAAATGGGAGCTTGAATGAAACAAAAAAAGGAACATCAATTTTATTGCCCATTAAGTGAAGATATCCTCTGAAGGATTTTTGATGTATAATCAAACGACAAATGCAATTAAATATTTAGGAAAACAAATGTCGTTTGAATACATTATCACCACTGTGGATCCAAGTATAAAATAAAAGTTAATACACAAATTCTGTATATTTAACAGTAATATATAGATATGCAATTCATTCTTTCTTTTCGTCCCTAAAATTTAAATTCACCTCAATATGCTAGGATTAACAAAGACAGTAGCCTTAATTAATAAGGAAAGGTCAGAACTTGGGGTTTAACTGTTAGAGAGACAGAAAGTAACAGAGAAGTCGTAATAGATTCTTTTTCCTCAAACATGTTCTAAATGAATAATTAAAATACCAAAGCTATATTTATGTGCGCCTTGCAGATGCCCAAAAAACAACTTTAAGTGAGGGCTAAAGTATAAAAAAAATTATATTCTTTTGTGCTTCAGGCTTGCCTAAAATAAATAAAATGAAGTAATTCAACAAAGTTGGACGATCCAGAAAGAGGTATATTTAACCAGAAAGGCTGGCAAAAGACTTTAGCTTACTTACATTGTATTTTGAACATGAGAAATAATTTTTGATCTACAATCCTCATGAAGCCAGAATTAACCCAAAAAATGTTCATGACATACAAGAAAACATTAGAGAATGTAAGAGCTGGGAAGATTAGAATAAAGTAGAAAAACGTAGATATTAGTCAGGATTTGTATCAAAATCACAAACTATACAAATGAAAGGATAAAACAAAAATCACACTACTTCTTCCTATAATTCCTCAGGTTTATTTAAATATATAAAGGATAATGAATCTTAATTTCTGCCTGAAATTGTAAGAAAGATGGGCTTTTTATAATTTGTTTTTCCCATATTTCAGATCTCCAAACCCAGAGAGACTCTTAACATGCTGCTAAAATAAATTTGTTTCTATACACCAATATCTTACAAAGGATACCACAGAAAACTTAAAGATTAAATACTTCTACTCTGTTTCTTTTGGAATATTCCTTTCCTCTGGCTAGATTTTCATTTAGCTCTCTAAGAAACTAACATAAGATTTTGCTTAAATATAATGAGCTTATTAAGGTCTCCCCAGTACAATTTTCAAGAGACACACAGGATTATCATTTGAGTAGCATATTTTACCTATAATTCAACTTCAAAGGAATTTCCAAAATTATGAAAATCTGTATTAGTATGCAGCATTTCAACTAGGAGTCCCCAATGTAATCTCAACTGTATAATGAAATAAAGTGAAATAACTATCTTTTTAAAAAAGTCCCATAATTATAGTTAGAAGTAATCATTTTTACCTTGGTATTTGGGTTTTTTAAGGCAAATCCTCGGTACCAGCCTGTGGAAAAATAATCCATTGTCATATTTCAATAAACCATTGTAATAATTTAAAGAGTAATGAATCAATCTGTTCTTTCCTGGTGGAATTTTACCCAGCATGTAAATATTCTGTGTATAAACATGGTGGAGGTTAGCATTAAGCTAGACTATAGTTAAAGTGACTACTAGTTTAAGTAGTCTATTAATAAAACTATTTAAAAAAGACAATTGTAGTGTAAATTTATATTAAAAATACAGAAACATGCATAATATAAAGAAAGGCTGTGGAGTTAGAACACTGGACTTATATTCTAGTTTTGCCACTTATCAGCTATTTAATCTTAGGCAAGTTACTTGATCTCTCTGAGCATTTTCTCCCATTTTATAAAAGGCCGCACTAATTCTTAGGAAAATTTAAGAACCTGTACGAGATTTAATACATTTCCAAATTCTGTCAACCTGACTACAAAGCCCAGACTCTTGACCACCACCAACAATACCATCCAGCAGTCATGTGGTGAATTTAATTTGTACATCGTTCAGCCCCAGGTCTTGGGCTAGATCAGTTTGACATCCTAAGAGGAGTGAAGTCAGTTCTCATTCACTAACAGAATTAATGGGCACGCTCTCATCAGCACAGTGTCCTACCAACTGAGCTTCCCATAAATTTTACTCTGTAGGATGTCTATTACTTAGCCTCAAAACAGCTCAGAATCAATTTTACAGCACTATCCTTAAAGAGGAACATGTCTCTCTGTATTTAAAACAAATACAAAAACCCATTGCCGTTTAGTCGATTCCAACTCATAGTGACTCTACAGGACAGAGTAGAACTGCCCCATCGAGTTTCCAAGGAGCAGCTGGTGGATTGGAACTGCCAACCTTTTCGTTAGCAGCTGAGCTCTTAAACATTGTGTCATCAGGGTTCCCAAAAAAATAAATACAGGGTGTATATATATATGAATGTATATAACTAGCATATAAAAAACCAAACCCACTGCCATCGAGTCGATTCCAACTCATAGTGACCCTGTAAGGTTAACATATAGTCTGCTTTAAAAGTATTATCTGAAAATTTTATTTTATGTTTTCAAGTGTAGAAACCTTTTGCCTACTCATATAAGAAATTATTTTACTATGAAATGAATGTTCTATCTAATTAAAATTTTGAAAGTAAATATTTGAGCCTTGTACTTACATATTTTTGCTCCTCATGATGTTTTCTAAAAAGGATATATTACAATATAACATGCCTAACACTGTTTTGGAAACCCTGGTGGCATACCGGTTAAGTGCTGCAGCTGCTAACCAAAGGGCTGGCAGTTCGAATCCACCAGGCACTCCTTGGAAACCCTACGGGGCAGTTCTACTCTGTTCTATAGGTCACTATGAGTCGGAATCGACTCAACGGCAATGGGTTTGGTTTGGTTTTTTTTTTTTTTCAACAGTTTTAAAATGAATCTGAAGAAATTAGTATGAATTTGAGAATCAGAAATCTCTATATCTCAGGATTTATTATACCCCGTATAAAATTATACAAGAAAAATACTGATTTATAAATATTCTAACAGCAACCAAAACTTTCTGAGAATGTAGAAATGCCATTGAGAGGCTTCACTAATGATACCATAAAGGTTTGAGATTTAAAAACAGCTGCCATTATTACAGAGTCCATTTTCCTGCACCAATTCAATACAGGTTTCATATTTATCCTTGTACAAAACATAAACAAATACATCTGGTAATAATACAGAAAAGCTTCTTATTATATTTTTGTGGGTATCACTTTACAGTAGACAGAATAAAGATCTACGTAATAAATTCACCATTTAATGCCAGGCTCTAACTAAATCTAATGTTCCATTTAGGGAAACACAATTTAATCTATAATGAACCATGATATGATAGAATTTTATCATACTATAAATTCCAAATAAGAAAAACCTTTTTGGAAAATGGATATTTTTGGAAATACTGATTGGACCTTAAAATCTAGTCATGTTGTTAATAAGAAAAAAGAGTAGTCATTTTATCAGGGATCTTTTTAAGGACTGGATGTTTCATGGAAAAGGAAAGAAGACATTTGAGAACGTGTTAGTATCAGGATCTAATGAGTTACCTACTACACAATTTAATAATAATCATAGAAGTTCATAAAAGACATTTCACTAACATATTTTTTTAGACCAAATTTGAGGGGGAAAAGGCTACAGGACTCTATTGACTAGAGTTGCCCTGGACAGGAGTCCTTCCCCATGGCATCTAGCTAATCAAGATCTGGTAAGCCATTTCTGCTCTGAGCCTCTGTTTCTTCCTCTGTAAAAGCACAATCTCTTCAAGGAATATCTGCTAGGCCACTGTGAAATCTGAAAAAAGCCTTCAAGTTTGGCACTAAGTCAGGAACTCCACAAATACAGTAGCCTCAATTGCTTTCTATATTGGCATCTACTGAATATAAGGAAAAAATGCAATCAGCTTAAAAATACCGAATGATGCTTTTTCATTAGTGAAACACTGAATATGCAAGAAACAAGTTTTGTCAAAATGGTTCTCTGTGACGAACAGAAAAATTCTAGAGATTAATAGAGGTATGGGCAGAACTCATAAACTTTATGAATTGTCCAGTGTTGAGGAGGTTGTTCAGACAACCTGAAAACAACTACCACTAGCCCACTTACCATCACACTTCTCCAGGATCTGAACTGTATCTCCAATTTCCAAAGACAAGCCATATGGGATGGTTCCTCGAAAACTGGCAATAACTGTAAGAAACGATATAGAATATATGAAGACAATCATATCAGTCTCATTGCTTACTATTAAATGCTATTGACTAGGGAAAAAGATGAATGGAACACGAAGTATACTTTGTAAGCTAGAACCTGTTGTCGTATTTTAATTTTATGTATTTCTAAGAGTGTTAATCTTTGAAGTTTACATACTTTGACAATATCTTGGTCCAATGAGTATTATAAATATGCATTTCAACGATGTGGAATTTACCAAAATATCAAGAATATCATCCAATAATATATATAAACAAAAGGATTGGCTGAAGAGCTCTGTGAGATGAGCACTGTGTCCATCTTGTACACTGCTATATTCACTCCCCATCCAGGTGCTTGGCCCACAGTAATTACTCAATAAATGTGTGCTCAATTATAAATGAGGAGTTCATTTCTTATTATTCAATCTGTATGCTAAGCAAATAATCCGAGAAGATGGACTACATGAAGAATGCAGCATCAGGATTGGAGGAAGACTCGTTAACAACCTGCGATATGCAGGTGATACAACCTTGCTTGCTGAAAGTGAAGACAACTTGAAGCACTTACTGATGAAGATGAAAGACTACAGCCTTCAGTATGAACTGCACCTCAACATAAAGAAAATAAAAATCCTCACAACTGGACCAATAAGCAACATCATGATAAGCGGACAAAATACTGAAGTTGTCAAGGATTTCATTTTACTTGGATCTACAATTACCACCCATGGAAGCAGTAGTCAAGAAAGCAAATGACGTATATTGCACTGGGCAAACCTGCTACAAAAGACCTCTTTAAGGTGTTAAAAGGCAAAGATGTCACTTTGAGGACTAAGGTGCACCTGACCCAAGCCGTGATATTTTCAATCGGCTCATACATGCGAAAGCTGGACAATGAATAAGCAAGACTGAAGGAGAATTGATGCTTTTGAATTACGGTGTTGACAAAGAATATTGACTATATCATGGACTGCCAGAAGAACAAACAAATCTGTCTGGGAAGAAGTACAGTGAGAATGCTCCTTAGAAGCAAGGATGGCGAGACTTCATCTCACATACTTTGGATATGTTATCAGGAGGGATCAGTCCCTGGACAAGGACATCATGCTTGGTAAAGTACAGTGTCAGTGAAAAAGAGGAAGACTTTCAACGAGATGGATTGACACAGTGGCTGCAAGCATAACAACAATTACGAAGACCAGGCAGCATTTTGTTCTGTTGTACATAGGGTCGCTAGGAGTTGGAACCAACTCGGCAGCACCTAACAACAACAAAGCTTGGTTCATCTTTCTGATGTATTGTTTGAAGAAGATTTATTTTCCCTAGACTGCAAGCTCCTCAAGAGCAGGGACTGTATCTATTTGCTCACTATTATGTCCCCAGGGTCGAGCACAGTACGTACCACAAAAGCAGTTTTCTCGTGAAGCAGCCAATGATGAGATGTTATTTAATAATGACTAGACTCTCCCCAAGGGCTAAACACACAACTGCCATGACAATTTCCACATGCCTTCACTTTTACACCATTTGGAATGGGGTTTACATAATGGTGATAGATTGATTGGTTTCTGAAACATTTTTGCATTGCTGAAGCCCTGGCTGGAGACCTGGTGTTACAGTGGTTAAGCGTTCAGCTGCTAACCAAAGGTCGGCATTTTGAATCCACCAGCTCCTCCTTGGAAACCCTATGGGACAGTTCTACTTTGTCCTATAGGGTTGCTATGAGTTGGAATCAACTCAAAGGCAACAGGTTTTGGTCTGGTTTGGAGCCCTGGTGGTGCAGTGGTTAAGAGCTCAGGCTACTAACCAACAGGTCGGCGATTCAAATGCACCAGCCACTCGTTGGAAACCCTGGGGGGCCATTCTACACTGTTCCATAGGGTTGCTAAGAGTTGGAATCGATTTGATGGAAACGAGTTTGGGTTTTTTTGGGGAGGGGTGGAGGCAGGACTAGGATGTAACACCAGAAAGTGTGCATAAATTAATCAACCCTTGGCAACTCAAGAAATTTATGGAGAGAACGAAGCACAATCATTCTCCCCTGGATAGTAACACTTGAATCATAAAGTAGACAAAAACAGAGACGTAAAGAAAATGCAGGTTCCCTGGGTGGTACAAATGGTTAAACACTTGACTACTAACCAAAAGGATGGCGGTTTGAACCTACCCAGAAGTGCCTCAGAAGACAGGCCTGGAGATCTGCTTCCCAAAGGTCACAGCTTTGAAAACCCTGTGGAGCAGTTCTACTCTGCACACACGGGGTTGACAGGAGCTTGCCGTGAGTCAGAATCAACCTGACAGCAACCAACAACAACAAAGAAAACGCACCTCAACATGCAAAAGGACAAAGGTATATCCTATTAAATACCAGGCTCCATTAAACAGTATGCATGCCGAAATCAACTTGCAACTGATATCCAAAGAAAATGATAGCAAATGCTTGGACTGTATGATTTTAAAAAGCCCAGAATTTTGGAAGCGAATTTTATAATTTTGTTGTTGATAGTGAGGTTTACATACAACTCAAATCCCAAAAGTAACTTATCACTAACGTTGAAAATGTATTTTAAAAGCTTGAGGGAACACATGAACCTGTCAAAAATCAAAATGTGCCAATAAATAATGGACTTTTAGAGAAGTCTACAGCCCTTTTATGATCTCGAAACAAAATTACCATTAGAGATCAAAACGTGGGACAGAAAACATAACCCGAAGTACATCAGATGGATGAAAATAATTACATAGTAACCCGTTCAGAAAATTTTATAAAAGCACTAATTCATGATGTCATTTCCTAACTATAACCATAAATACCATATGGCCTCATACTAATATGCTAGAAGATGTTTGCTTCAGAAATAATCAAGACTCTGTATATCTTGACAGATTACTTCAGATAACTTTCAGGGACCTCGTCTTACAAGGGATCAACAAGTGAACAGACAATACATTGATCATACTTTAAAAGATTTCAAAACAAGCTTGCACCCAGGATTGTCTTTTTACGCTCATGAAGTTACCTTAACCTCTCACAAGCCTGGTGGTTCAACACTGGGCACTATTGATATCTGTTTTAGAGGTCCAAGTGCCTGGACTCCCAAAGTGGTTCCGCATGCAGCTCTTACCTCTCATAAGACACTCTTGAACCCCCAAGGTTCCCATGACTTCCTCCTTCACTGCCAGCTGCCCCCTCTTTCCACTTATCATCTTGAACACAGCAGTATCACTCACAATTTCACTTCTTCACCCTCCCTTCATGCCTCAGCCCTTCTAATCTAGTCTTCCCTGCCTTTTGTCCCCTTCTCACTAATCTCTCCAGTCACCTCACTGTGACCACATTAACACTCCCTTTCAGAGGTCTATCCTCTCTGGAATCTTCTACTGGTTCTCTCACATCATCCCAGCCTTCTTCCCTGGACCTTCTTTCTTGGTCCTCCTTTCAAATGTTGGTGTCACCCAGGGTTCTATCCTCAAGAGGATGAAGTGTAAAGGCTGGGGTGTAGGAAAAAAGCATTGAACTTGGCATTGTGGGATGTGGGTTTGAAGCCTTATTTTACCACTTATTAGCTGTGTGACCTTGGTCAAGGTATCAACCTCAGAATTACCATGATCTCATTGGGCAAAAGCGAGTAACAATCAAGAGATTACAAAAGTTAGTGGGAGATTAAATAAGGCATTAATCCTTTTTCTCCCTATCCATATACATTCTCCCTAGATTGAGAAGTGTTTCTTATTGTGTTGAATGACAGCACTGTCCATCAACTGTATGAGCCAGAAACCTAGAGGTCATTGATACAACCCCTCATCCACATATCCAAACTACCACCACATCACAGTGATCATATCTCCTAACTATCTCGAATTCATTCTCTTCTCACCATCTCCACTCCCATCACCACCCAAGCCTTGGTATCACCTCCTGTCTGGCCTTCTCTAGCAGATTCCTAACAGGTCTATGCGCCTATCTCAGGTTCTTCTCCAACTCATTTCCCACACAACAGTTAGGTCTTTTCACATGCACATCTGATGAAGTTATCCTGCTTAAATACATCAAAGCTCTGCGAATACTACAAAAATCACTACCATGGCCTGTAAGACTCTACCCTTCTCTCCGCCTCACCCTGCACCTCTGAAACCCTGCTCTCTGTACTCCAGCCACAATGACCTTCTTTCAATAACTTCCTTGCTATGTTCTCTCCCACACAGGACTTTGCCTATGATTGTACCCCTCCATGGAATACTCCTCTTTCCCCTCCTTGCCAAGTTAAGCTATATTCATCCTGCAGATATAGTTCAGTGGTCACTTCCTCAGGGAAACCTTCCTTAATGTCTCTCCCCATGGCATGCACTCATAGCGCCACAGACCACTCACGTACACCTGTGATTTTTTGGACTGATGCCTCTTTCAGTAGACTGTAAGTTCCATGAAGTTAAGGACTGTGTTAGTTTTATTTGGATGCCTGATTCAGCACTGAGCCTGGCACAAAGCGTGAGCTCAGTAAATAATCACTGAGTGAATGAATGAGGGCGTGGCCATTACAGTTAGATGTTCTGGTTCTAAAGAGTCGAGTTGCTTTATGATTGGCAATACTATTTTAAGAGGGTCCTCGAAATTCTAAAAGCTAAACTATATCACCCGTGAAAATGCATGCTTTCATAGGAGCTGTTTAAAACTGATGACAGTTTGGCTCATAACCTGTATCATCTCATTTCCTACCAAATCACGCTATGAGGCTGAATTCCGATGATCTTACTCTTTTGCTATCTAATATTTTACAAGTATTAGAGGCAAGCTAATAAGTTCTTCAGTCTCACCAGGTCTTAGGAACTGGAAGAAGTGAACTGAAATGCTCCTACCAGCCTGAAATTCTCAAGGTCTGGAAGAAGATTTTCAGCTTGGCACTGGCAAACCGTAATAAAACCCCAAAACCACACCAGTTGCCGTTGAGTTGATTCAGACTCATAGTGACCCAGTATGTGCTTAGAGTTTTCAAAGCTGTGACCTTTCAGAAGCAGATTGCCAGGCCTTTCTTCCAAGGTGCCTCCAGATGGGTTTGAACTGCCAACCATTTATACAACACAACACATACTGAAGAACTCTGCCCTAAAACTGGCCCAGCTTTGGTTTTAGTCACTGCCTGCAATCTAACGGACATCTGTCCCTAGCTGCAACAGCCATCTGGTAAAATAGAAGGGAAAGCCCACTCTCAGCATCTCAAATAAGGCCCTTTACAACAGCTCTCCATCTACCTTCCCAGGTTCACACACCACACCATCCACCTCTCCACACACCACCCTATGCTCAGTTGCACCTAAATACATGTAAGCTTCAGTGCCTTTACATGTATTATTCCCTTTTTAGGGTTGCTTTCTCCACTCCTTCTACATTGGGAACTGCAAATCAGTCTAGGTTAGCCCTTTAGAAGATTCCCTAATTCTACTCCTTCCCTCTCCCATTCTTGAGCCTCTATGGAATCGATGACTCCCTTATCTGGGCTCCAAGGGCACTTTGACCACACCACACAGACAGTAAGTTATCACATAATATTACAGTATTTTATTCATCTGTGTCTTTCCATTTAAGAACATGAACTATTTCTAATTCATCTTTAAAGACACAGCATGAGTGTCAGAATGCATGAATGGAGAATGAAAAAACACATGAAATGAATGAGTGAATGAAGCCACTAAGAAAGAGTAACTCCAATTTTAATAGTCACAGAGAATGTCAGGGGCACCTCTCATAACTAATAAACACCTAAGCAGTAAGTGTTAACCTGTAGATCTTAATGAAGAGTAACACTTTTCAGGATGTAGTTCAAGGCATGATCTCTATCCTCTACATGACTATGATCTCTATCCTCTAAAAGGGCAAGCCACTCTTTGCATTGCACAAGTAACTCCACCTTGCTGTGTACTGAACTCATGAATAGATGGATGAATGCTATACACAAAGATGTTCAGGCTTCAAATTATGAAAGTTGAAAGAGGAAGGCAGTTCTAGGCAGAAATGCAAATATTCTTAAAACACGATTTGCTCCTGTTTGTTAGTGATAGCTGTAACATTATAAACTAAGGAAAACTAGTTTGGAAGAGCAAAGATTCAAAGACAACATATGCATTAATAAAACACAATCTGCATTTCCATCACTTGCCCTTAAACCATATATTACTTTTAGATTCTACTTTGGAAACAACATTTCAATTAAATCTGTTTAAATTCCTCCAAGTGGTTTTGCATGAGACAAGTCTATAGTTGAAAATTTATTTTGCCCTCAATTATTGTAAAGTCACTATTTCTTAGTATAAAACTCCTCTCATTGTACATCTTCCAGGAGTTTACCTTTTTTCCCCAATAATACTGGGGTTTACTGAACACGATCTCACAGTATCTTGACCCTTGATTTCTTTTTCTTGTTTATTTTCTTATAAATTGCTCAACTTTAGTAGCCACAGAAAGGATCACAGAGAATGAACCCTTGATAGAACTGGACATACAAAGGTCCAAAACAATTGTTTAGTCATTGTCAGGCCCTGAGAATACAAAACATCACCTAAAAACTATGAACATGGTGTGTTCATCCCTGCCCATTTACTACTATGTAAAAATTTATTTGCATTAATAAACATGTATATAAACCTAGTTTATATTCAAGTCCTTTAAAAAATGTATGTAAGCTGAAAGCACTAAATTTCTAGCATAACTGTCTTGAAAAGCATGCCCTAAAAACAGCTGCCTATTACCATTTACAATGTCATTCCTTTATATAATGGTATCAGTTATTATACCTTTAGACAGTTTATTCACAATTAAATAGCTATGAGGAATATTCTCAAACTCAACTCCTAAATATTTTCTATGTAGATGATAAAAAGAAAGCAAAATGCTGCTGTAAAGTAGGGACTTGTTTCTTAGTTTCAATGATAATATTTGCTCATGCAAGGAACAAATCCATAATTTAAAACTTTTAAACTTCGTACAGTGATATTCAATCACAGGGTTCTGTGACTTTCGAAATTGAAAACAGAAAAAAAATTATAAAAACTACTCTAAGTCAATCATGTAACCCTAAATCCCTGACAACAACATATTCTCCATCATCCCTGTCAAAATAATGTTTACAATGATTCTCCTTGCCACAATTCAATTCAAGTCTGGCCAACGCTGCCCTTGCCCTTTATGGGCTGACAATCTAAGATGAATGGAGCATTGTGCTAGTGAAAATAATGAAAATGCTTTGTCCCTCGTGACTTAAAGGAAGCAAGCTCATTCCTCAATGTCAGAAGAGACAATTTGGCTTCATCTTTCTGATAAAAGGATCTCTAACTCATGAACAGGTTGTGGTCTGTTCAAGAAAGGTCACCTGTGAGCTGACTACTTACAACACGCAATGCGATGCTACCATTCTCAAGTTTGGAGGTTGCCCCACAAAATCCTATTTAATACAAAAATAAAACTGGTATTTACTCGCACCAAAAATGAAAATAGTTGTAAAATCTTGAACACTAGGGTTTGAAGACATGACAATTAGAATGACTTCATTGCTTTGACTATTGACTTTGTGGAGATGCTAAAGGAACTGAATATGTCAGAAGACACTTAAAACTGGTACTTTCCTATGTCCATGTTCACTTGACATTGTAGATTTGGCTCCGGCTTGGCACTGATGTATCTACATTTAGGTTTATCAACTATTATGAGAATCATTTGGGAGGTTCACAAATAGAAAAGAGGAAAAAGAGGTAGAATTTCTGGAGAACCTGGATGAGAGCTAGAAGAGAGAGGAGAAGGAGAAAGGGGGCTCAAGCAAAACTAAATTGTTTTCAGGTACTTTATTTCATGAAATGGTGAATTATGAAAGAAGAGAATAAGGGATCTCCTCTTTTGCACATGTGTAAAATCCCGCTGTAGAGAAAGATAAAATACAGTAGGGAAAATCAAGTTAATAGTCTAATCAAAGACCCTACTTTTTTTGTAGCTGTCTGAGGTAAGGCTAAGGAGCCCTGCTGGTGCAGTGGTTAAGCTTTCTGCTGCTAACCAAAAGTTTGGCAGTTCGGACCCCCCAGCTGCTCCATGGGAGAAAGATGTGGCAGTTTTCTTCCGTAAAGATTACAGCCTTGGAAACCCTATGGGGCAGTTCTACTCTGACCTATAGGGTTGCTATGACTCAGAATCGACTCGATGCCAACGGATTTGGATTTTTTTTTTTTTTTTTGGTTTGAGGTAGGGCTTGAGGGAAGATAGAAGTCTTTTGTTGTTGTTCGTTGCCATGGAGTCAATTCGTACTCATGGCAACCCCATGTGTGCAGAGTGGAACTGCTCCATAGGGTTTTCAAGGATGTAACCCTTCTGAAGCAGATCTCCAGGCCTGGCTTCTGAGGCACCTCTGGGTTATTTTGAACTCCCAACTGTCATTAGTAGTCCAGCGCTTAACCATTGGTGCCACTCAGGGATTACTTAGAAGTCATTTGGAGACTTCCAATTGGTACTTTTACTTTGGAAATACAGGACAGAACTGTCTTTCTCCCTTATCCCCTTCCGTCTTTCCATTCCAGAGGACAAAGTTAGGAGCAAGGTGGCCATTCCTAACTTCAAGGGACTCTCAGCAGGCTATCAGTGTGACACCTAGACTATGAGGCATGCAGTCCAGAAAAACCAAAAAAGAAAAAACAAACCAAACGAAATGTGAGAGGTGGAGACTGGGGGACATTGGGGGAGCGGTCTCTTGGACACTGTTCTAAGGCTTAACATCAGCTCACAAGAAAAAATTAAATAACTGCTGTGTGCCATCTTCTGGTCCTCAGACTTGATGTGCATTTTGGGATCTGTCTTCCTTCTGGTGATGGACTGTGCCTGAAGGCTTAGCAGACGTGACAGTCACACCCTAGAGGCACAAAGGTACCTATGTACACTTGCAAACAGGATTCCCATTCTTATGCCACAGTTACCATGGTCAGGCCTGAGGCATGTCACATGGCTCCCATCTGCCCTAAGTGGCTTTGAAAAATCGAAAGTGTACTTAATAAAATTTATTCTTTTCTGATATTTTACAAGTACCACCTGAAATTATATTGCTGTCCGTAACTGTCAAGAGAATACAACTACCAAGGACGGCAGACTTCATCCTGTTTTAACCGCTGCCATTTGGACTCACAGGAAACGTAAAGTGTGGTAGTGGGTGCCACGATGCTCAGCCCAGATTCCTCCTTGGAAGTAAAGGACTTACTCTCCCAGCTTCTGGGAGTGCTGCGCAGACAGGGCTCAGCTGCCAGCCCACCCTAGGGATTGCCTCAGCTGAAGAGAGCTGCTTTGCCCAACAGCATGCTCCCTTCTCAGGGTGGCCTGCAGCCAAAGAGTAAAAGTGTGAGAGTACCAAGGCCAGGCCCACACACCCCAGCTCAGTACAACTCTGAAGGGCCATTCCAGCAGAGATGACAAGGCAGTTACTGAGCTTGCATCACAGCTCAATTTCTCCCTCGGTCTAGTCTTGCTTCCTTCCTCTTCTCCCTCACCCCCACAGAGGTGTTTCCCAAGAACACTTGGTAATAAATACCCTACAAGCTAACCTCCATCTCAGAGTCTGCTTCCTGGAGAGCCCAACCTGCTACAAGCATTAAAGCTTAACCCATTCAGAAATTATTTCTTGCCAGACTTATTTTCAAGTCCCACTTCCAAGGGAGAAGGAAAGTAACCTTACTGCATTACTATTTTGTAATAGCATATATTATGTAAGATTCCCTGGGTAGCACAAGTGGTTAAGCACTCAACTACTAGCTGAAAGGTGGTTCAAATCCACCCAGAGGCATCTTGGAAGACAGGCCTTGCAATCTGCTTCCAAAAGTTCACAGCCTTGAAACAATTCTACTCTATACATGAGTCAGAATCCACTCGAGGGCAACTAACAACAACAATAATGGATTACATGAATAATATTACATTCGTAATAATGACAACAGTATATATTACAATATGAGGCGGTGATGGTTCCGTGGTAGAATTCTTGCCTTCTATGTGGGACACTCAGATTTGATTCCAAGCCAATGCACCTCATGCACAGCTACCACTGTCTGTCAGTGAAGGCTTGAGTGTTGCTATGATGCTGAACAAGTTTCATCAGAGCTTCCAGACAAAGATGGACTATGAAGAAAGGCCTGGTGATCTACTTCTGAAAATCAGTCAGTGAAAACCCTATGGATCACAACAGCCCGATCTGCAACTGATCACGAGAATGATGCAGAACCAGGCAGTGTTTCGTTCCGTTGTGCATGGGATCAACATGAGTCGGGGGTCGACTCAACAGCAGCTAACAATAACAACAAGAACAATATATTACAGTATTAAATATTATTTCTAATCTTCTATGATTTTTATTCCCATTTTAGAGACAGAGAAAAGATGAGGGGAGAGGCAAACAAGTGAACAAATTAATAGTATCAGGAGGGAATTATTCCACATTAAGATTTATTTGAAGACATTGTCACTGTGGCAGTATGAACCACTTTTATTTCCAAAAGAGTCATAAAAATACTCTTCACCTCGGTTTTAATGTTAAAAATGCAAAGGCACTTTTCCTAAATGGCTACATGAACAAATGAAGGTCAGGAAAATAAAACTTTGACCTAATTAGTGCATCCACATATCAGTACTTTTAAAAATAACTTAATATGACAGAAAAGGTTATGATTCTGGCCAACTGCCAGCCAAGAGGAGCATCTGGGAATAGACAGAGTTTAAACAATTATCTCCAAAGCATCCTACCACTTAGGAAAGGGAGGCAATGTTCAAGTGAGAGACGGAAGGCTGGGACGTAGCTCCACTACTTACAAACCATGCAGTCGTTGGTCCTTCCCTTTGCTAACCTAGAATGACACCAGCTGCCCTTGCCCACCTCACACAGATGTTGCAAGGATCCCATGAATGTAGCATAGCCTTATCTGCTATAAGAAAATACAGATATTATTATTATTATTATTATTATTTTGTCTTTGTTGCTAACTGGAAATTTGGAGGCTGGATCTAGAACCGCCACGGGCAAAAATAAGTCAAAAACCCTTCCTCTGTTTTGTTACTATAGCTTCTTAGAAATCATTATTAAGTTAAACTTAGAAAGATTCCAGCTTATCCACTCAAGCGGAAAAAAAGCTGATATTACTACTTTTTCTGATAAAACAGCAAAAAGATCTTTGACGATGAGACTGACAAGAAAAGTAATAAAGTTAAGAGAGATTTTCCTAAAATGCTAGGGCGATGATAGGAAGGGAAGGAGATTGAGTTGTTAACACTCCCTCTGCCCCAACACTGCATTATTTGTCCAAGGGATAACAGCACTAGGAGGAAAAGAAAAAGTGCAAGATACCTTATCATGTCACAAAGCAGAATAAAAAAAACAAAAATTGCTTTCCCCACAACCCAAGTGAAAAATTTTCATCAAGAAGTAAGATATCATTTCCCAATCAAATACATCAAATCTAACACCAATTATCTGGTGAAAAAAAATATTACGTGCCCTTTTCCAATGTGATATAGTTAATATTAAAATATTATTTAAGAGAATTCTTTGATATTCAGGAATAAGTTTCCTAAATATTGTTTTCATTTGTTTTTTAGTGTTTTTACTATAAGGGAAGATATAAGAGTAATCTGTTATAATATTCTGTGCCTTTTTTTTCTGATTATCTTTCTGGGTACTAAATACTCAAAGCAACAGACAGTACTGATGAACTGAAATGGTACGCCTGGGCCAACCATCTTTGCATCCCCACTCCGCACTAGAGTGACTCAGGAGGCCACCCCAACACGAGGACAACCCAGCTTGTTTTCTTCAAGGCCACTTCCAAGGTTCTCCCAGTCTAATACTCAGCCCTGTCTCATCTCCAGTCATTCATCCTCCTCACACAACTAAGTATTCATATTTCTGATTTTTCCTCCACAAGCTTTTCTTTTTCCCAATTTGATTTTTGATTTCCATTCCCAATGTTCACTTTTCAAAAGGTCTGCTAGAATATTACCTACAAATTGCACAACATGCTCATTTGACAGAAGATGAACTCTAAGTCACAGCTCTTACCCCCCTTCTGCTCTGATGATAAACCAATTTCCAATTTTGGCCAAACACCAGTTTTGACAAGTGTTGGTCACTGACAATGAGTCAAAGACAATTTCTTTAGGAAATGGGGAGCCAGTGAATATTTCAAAGGAGAAAGAAGTCCAAATTTCCTTCAAAATCTGGCTCCTGCCCACTCTTCAGTCTCATCCTTTAAAAACCACATTCAATAGTCACACTGAACTTTTTATCTATGACATCACCAATGTTTTTCCCTCTATTTGGGATTTCCACTTCCTACTGTCCTTCACCCACCAGCTATTCTTCCAAATAACTCAAGCACCCTCCTCAAGGAAGGCTTAAGACTCTGTCCTCACTCTATCTCATCCCCTCTCACTGACATTCTCATAATACAGCACTCATTATACTGCAGTCAACACTAAATTTTGGGCTCCTTTATATTCCCAGAACCTAGCACAGTGCATTACCCCTAATGGGTACCCAATAAGTGTTGGCTAAATATACAATGAAATGAAATCACTAAGGTGTGGAGTTTACTCATTTATTCAGCCACTGTTTAATGATCACCCTCTATGTGCCAGCAATCTGCTAAGCACTAGAAATACAAAGATGAAGATTAAAAAACTTGGTATCTGCTTCAAGGAGTTCCTAAGTCATGAGACAGAATATTTCCTATGTCTCTTGGTTCCTACAAAATACAGTTCAGAGACAGTAAATGGATCACTGTAAGTGCTCGACTGCTAACTCAAAGGTCGGTGGTTTGAACCCACCAGCCACCCCATAGGAGAAAGATGTGGCAGTCTGCTTTCCTAATGATTACAGCCTAGAAAACCCTATGGGGCAGTTCTCTGTCTTTACAGGGTCACCATAAGTCGGAATCTGACTCGACGGCAATGGATCATCTGCTGCTTGGATTTTGTCCCTCGAGCATTCAATTGAGCACTTCTTTTATGTGTACTTTATCCATTTTATTAATGTTATCAATCTCTATTATTTGTTGTTTCGTCACCCCAAGACTAAACACATGTTAAGAGCAAGGACCAGGACTCCAGCAGAGCACCTAGGAATGTGGTAAACACCTATCAATTGTTCAGCAACTAGCACTAAAGCGAAAAGGAAGTTACACACCCAGCACACGCACTGCTCCAAAGTATGGATGCCTTCTTCTACCAAAGCACATTCCCCAGCTATGACTCGCACATGTGCTGAGATCTAATTCAAGTCTAGCCCTCCATTCTTCTCTTCAGTAATCTGTATTCCCAGTGACTTTTAAATGTATACAAAACTGACATACACTTCGATTACTCTAGTGTGCGGCAAAAATGAAGTCCAGTGGCCATTTTTATTTAACTTTTAATTTTGAAGTAATTTCAGATTTACAAAAATAGTACAAAGACATCCCATATACCCTTCACTTTGCCTCCACAAATGGTAACATCTTAAACAACCAAACCCAAACCAAACCCATGGCCATCCAGTCGATTCCAACTCATAGTGACCTTATAGGACAGAGCAGAACTAGAGTAAAACTGTCCCTTAGGGTTCCAAGGCTATAAATCTTCAAGGAAGCAGACTGCCACATCTTTCTCCCACAGAGCAGCCGGTGAGTTTCAAAGGTCGACCTTTTGGTTAGCAGCTGAGTGCTTTAACACTGTGCTACCAGGGCTCCTTATCTTAAACAAGCATAGTATAATTATCAAAATAAGGAAATAAATATTAATACAATACCATTGACTATTTTGCAAATTTTATGCAAATTGTACCAATTTTCCATTAATGTCCCTTCTCTGATCCAGGATTTAATCCAAGATTTATTAGATTTAGTTGTTATATTTCCTTAAGTTTCCTCAGTCTTTCTTTGTCTTTCATGACCTTGATGCTTTTGCAGAGGACTGGCCAGTTATTTTGCAGGATGTCTCTAAATTTAGGTTTATCTGATGCTTCCTTATGATTAAATTTAGCATATTCATTTTTAGCAAGAATACCACAGGCTTGGTGCATCTTGTCAGGAGGTATGATGGCGATATGTCTCAGTACTGGTTGTTAACCTTGATCACTCGGTAATGGTGGTGTCTGCCAGGTTTCTCTACTGCAGAGTTATTTTTTCCTTTGTAATTAACAAGTATCTTATGGGAGACACTTTGAGACTATGGAAATATACTGTTTCTCATCAACCTTCACAACATCCATTGATGATTTCTGCCTTCAACTTTATCCATTTCTCAATCTGATGTTTTTCACAGTACCATCTAGACACTGGTAGATCATTTTAATTGCAATCAAAACCTGGAATGAATCCTTTTGGAAGTGAGCACAATATACTAACCTTAGTCTTGATTTCTTAAACATAAAGTATGAAATTAACACCACTACCATAGGCATCCTTGGGATGACTCTACATACTAAGCAAAAGAGAACCTCAACCTTAACATTTGTTTCAGAAAAATTTAAAAATTTTTGTTCAATTTTCAGTATACTACATGACCTCTTTATATGTTACTTCCTTAATCAAATAATCTGTATAGAAGTGTTTGGTGAAAGATAGCTTTTAAATTGTTTCAGCCAACATTTTCAAGGAAAACTGCATGGGCCCAGTCATTAACCTCAATCACCTGCACATCTGAATTAAAACTTTCTGTCCTCACTGTGCTTATCAGTGACTACAAGGGAACAGTAGCGTAATTTTATTATTATTTTTATTTCATGGCAGGAATCTAGCCTCCCTAATAACTGTGCAACAACACTTATTTTTAACTGAGGTCTTAGGCCTTACTGATGTTCGTAACAGTTATTATAAGGTATTCATTCTGTCGCATACTATATTCGAATTATTAAAATTTTGCTTAAAGTGAGACATTGACTATAAATTGCAGTGAGTCTCTAACTGACAAATGATTTACGTTTCAGAAATTGTATTAAGTTCGTTATTTGGAGTCAATGACTAAGTTCTCAAGCTACCTCATAATAGCCTACTTAGTCTATTAAGCAGCTGAAATAATAACTACATTTGCAATAAAAATTAGGGAATGGGGTGGGGAGAGCAGTATTTATAGCAGGGGAAGTATAGTGTGGGAGAGGTAGAAAGGTTTTGGCAAATGAGGGGAGACAGTAGGTACACGCTATCTCCTCCCCAATACCATGTTTCACATTCTCATCTCCTAGCAAACTCTGATCCCAGAGATGGCCATCACACCCAAGAATACCAAGATCTGGTGATCCATCCACACTGCTCAATAATTCAATTCAGATTGTGTAATTAGGAACACGTCTGGCTCTTCTTCCATCATTTCCATCATTTCCCTTTTACCCAAGGGAACACAGTTGCACTAGGAATGCCTCTCTCTTCAATCTCACCATACCCCAACCCCTAGACACAGTAGCCATTTGACCAGTGGAAGTTGAGAGAATGAACACCTATGCTCGCTGGGATCTGGTGGGATTTAGATCTACACAGTGTTAGGACTGGAAAGGTCTTATAGGAATAATCATATCATTGTCCATATGGTTCTTGTAAACCTGGTATTCATGGGGCTAGTATCATCTAAGAAATGCATCTGACCCTGTTATTTCCACTTTATAAATTCTCTGCAAAGTCTTTCTGCTTCTCATCAATGACTATTTTTAAAAGATATTAAGAAATGAAATACTGCTAGTTTATCTTAGATATTTTAATGAAAAATTAAGGCAAAACTCATGAGACTATAACAGTCAAATCAGAGAACCAGGATGAAAATGAACATTACCGGCTCAGCACATATCAAGTATAAATGAACTTTTAAATCTTTCCTCAGGGTTTTTAGAGGGCACCAAATTTCTCTGGGGATCATGCCCTCTGCTCTTCGCCTCTTCCAATTTCATAGCCTAATGAAGCAGTTGCTGCCCATTGCCTTTCTTTTCGTTGTAAATTTCAGCCAACTATTGATCCCAGTTGTTGTCTACAATAATTGAAATCTAGATTGTCTTTGTTTGCAAAGAGCTGTACTATTTAAAACAAACTTAAAAAAGAAAAAAAAAAAACTTTCTCTCCTGTCTCCTACTCCCTTACCCCATCCCCTCCCCATGGAAATGAAAATATCTGTCCTTGGCTAGTGTTAAAATCTTTATATTTATCCTTTCCCTCCCTACTCCCTACAATATGAAACTGGCCAAACAAATTAGGTAAGTATTCCAAAGTATCTTCAAAAAGAGACAACAGGTCTAGTGTTAGGGCCAAAAGCAGTCATTTATTTCACAATATGTTAATTAGGAACCATCCATCTACTGTACTTCTTTGGTTCAAATGATAATTTTGCATTTGTTTTTATTTTTCTGACCATCAGTGGAGGTGACTCACTCTGTTCATGAATTACATCTGAAAATGTGAATGCCCTTGGGGCTTATATAGAAAGTAAAGTGCCTTTAATATTCCAGCCAAATGCAGAATAAAATAACATGTGCCCAAAGATGGTAAGATTAGATAGGGGAAAAAATTCAAACAACACAGAAAACTTTGTGGGAAGACTGTCTCAAACTTCCAAAAATAACCTCAACAAAATTGATAATAATAATAATTAGGAGCTCAAATTCCTGAGCATCACTAGAAGAAAACACACCTACGTGAAAAGTTCATATAAGAACCTATTTCTCCTTTTAATTAAAAGTATCTTGTTATATAGCCTCTGGTTAGTTATGATTTATGACGCATTGACCTTTTATTAAAAGTCTCCCTGCTAATATGAAATGTAAACTGATGTAATGAATTCATAAAGTTAAGAAGCAATCTATATAAATGAATAATTTATCTATTTCTAAATATATATAAATGGATCAAAAAAACTAATCATTGGCTATCAAGAACTCAAAATAATATGCTTAAAAACTCTGAATTTACCACATTCTTGTAAAATACAGATAAAATATTAAAAGAAAAGAAAATGCCCCTGCCATCTTTCCTAAGTCAAGCTTCAATAGCTGAGTCAAATATTAGTAAAAGATTAAAATAACCCTTGAATTTTTTTTAAATCACTGAGTTTTAAGGTCTTCTTGTACATTAAATCTTTGGTCCTTTTTTAAGCTTTCTAAGGAATTCAGAATAGCAGGTTTTGCCTACTAGAGAATGTGGTTTTCTAAAAAAATGGACAGCCTGGTAGGTCATTTGTTTCTTTCTTTGCTTGTTTACCTAGGAGGTAAATGTTGAACCAAGCTACAATATGCCAGGAAATTCCAGTTTACAACTGAGCTGCACAGTTAAAAATATCAAACATTATAGAGATAAAATCTCCTACATTTGTGTTTGAAGCTATGTGATAGACATAGAAAAATACTAAGTGTTTCTAAATTACTTCCTCCTCTGCAACCTACCCCAGTTCTGACAAAACAGTGAATATTTGCCTACAGGACAGGCCAACCAAGAGCTTATCAGAGTACAAAAAAACCCATTGCTATCAAGTCAATTCTGACTCACAGTAACCCTATAGGACAGAGCAGAACTCCCCCATAGGGTTTCCAAGGAGCGGCTGGTAGATTTTAACTGCCGACCTTTTGGTTAACAGCCGAGCTCTTACCAGCTAACCAAGAGCTCTCATCAGAGTAGATGAGCTTAAATTCACCCACCCTTCCCTGCACCAAGCTAGTATTTTTCCTTCTGTTATAAAATTGGATCTTTTTTATACATAGTACATTATTGCTGGCACACATGTAGAAATAATAGATCGTTCTGTCAGTTTCCCAAAGAAGAGGTGATCCAGCTAGAAGTAACGTACGTCAATCTACTTAGTATGCATCAATCTCTAACCCCCAAGGTAGTAAAATTCAGCTTCATATACAGGTAGTCCCCGATTTGCAACGTATTCGAGTTATGATGAATCGCACTTACGCCCATCAGTGTATCTGGAACATTGCATCTCCATGGAAGGAAGTTACGGGAAAATGCATACAGGGGATATGGAAAAAACTACTGAGTTATGTGAACACACTCCAAGTATTTGATCAGGATAATATGATGGAAGAGATTGGTGGAAAAATTGTCCATGTAACAAGAATGCTGAATTTAGAACTTGATATTGCCAATGTGGAACAGCTCATAGATCACAAAGGAGAGGAATTGACAAATCAAGGCTTAATGGATTTTGAAAAGGAAAGAAATGCTGAAGAAGAAAGAAATAACAAGGAAGAGGAAGGACAGAAGTTGTCAAAAATTTTTTTACAGTCGAAGAATAAGCTGAACTTTTTTCTAAACTAAATCACAGGCTTCAGTTGCTTGAAAACACAGACCAGAATGTCGATCACTTCGCTAAAGTAAACAGGCAGGTTCAGGAAGCAGTGAGATGTTACCACAAAATATATGAAGAAAAAAAGAAAAGGACTATACAGGCAACTCCCACTAATTTTCTGACTAGAAATGCCATCCCCATTCCCAGGGATAATCTAGATGATCCAGAACCTTCCACAAGGGGAGTTATTATCACAACTGACAAAATGCTAATGTCATCCAACTCTTCTTTATCGTTGGAGTAAATTTTTATGATTTGTGTATTTTTTTTATGTATGTATGTATACGTTAAAATATAGCTGTAAGTTTATACGTAATGTTTCCAACCCCCAAAGACAAATAAAGATCCTTAACTTTCCTCTATAAATTTACAATTATTTGTACTTCATTCCCCTATCCTTCATGGAGAAATAGAAATGTTACGAGAACATTATCACCAGTGAGTAGGTCCTCAAGACGTTGTTATGTTGTTGTTGGGTGCTGTTGAGCCGATTATTAACTCATAGAGACCCTATGTAACAGAGTAGAACTGTCTCCTAGGGTTTTTTTGGCTGTAATCTTTAAGGGAGCAGAAGGTAAGGTCTTTTGTCCTACAGAGCCACTGGGTAGATTCAACCTGCCAACTTTTCCGTTAGCAGCTGAGTGCTTAACTGTTGTACCACCAGGGTTTCTCTCAAGACTTTAGGGTCTATAGAATCGTGTAGCTGAAAAAAGTCAGAACTGGTCAATATAATAAAACAGAACATATCCCTCTCTCTACAATCCACCCTTCCTCTCCATTCCAAACTCCCACTACTCCACAGATACCGTTATTAATAAGTTTCAATATCAGGGCACTGGGGAGGGGGTTCTTGGATTTACCATTTGACATGTGGTTCTTTAGCTGAACAATCTTTTTACATGTTATCATATTTAGTTTCCATTCCCAATCATTTCTTATGCCCCTCAGCCCTCCTCCCACTGAGGCAGTGGCATTGCTTCATAGGGACAGCAGAACGAAGGAGACAATGCCCAGCTTTTGACTTCCCAGACAGGCTTGTTCATTTCCCAGTCAAGAGTTGTGAAAGTCCAGGCTCTAATTTGCCAAAGGTTTCATTTGCAAGAGCCTGGCTTTGTTGAGAGAAATGTTTTTACATTCCTAAGGCTGCCTTTCAAATATCTAGAATTACAGGCTAGAGGACTCAAGAGTTTTCCTATAAGCCATAGAGCATGGAAAACGAAGAGTGGTTTTTCACCACATGAAAGAGAAAAGCTCTTCCAGGGTAGCCAAGCCTGAAGAAGGAGAGAAGGGAAGAGAGGAGCGGGGGAAGAAAGAGGAGAGCCAGAAGTTGGTATACAAACATAGGGCCTGTTCAGGATCCTAATAGGGTCAAGACCCAGGAATAGGGAGAGAGGTTGAATAGAGATTCCCAGATGGGTTTGGACATTTCAAAGCAATGGGGTCTGTGCTCACTGCTACTTGGCACTCTGGGAGCAACTGCAGCAATAAGCGTTGGCAAACCCGCTGCCGTTGAGTTGATTTCAACTCATAGCAACCCTATAGGACAGAGTAGAACTGCCCCATGGGATTTCCAAGGAGCAGCTGGTGGATTCGAATTGCCAACCTTTTGGTCAGCAGCCAAACGTTTAACCACTCTGCCACCAGTGGAGTGGAAATAGCAGCCCAGAATTGTTCACAAGTTGGGTCTGAATTAGCTAACCCCCTTCTTCCTCTCTTGAGAGGGTAGTAGAAAGTAGCTGAGAAACCAGAACCATAGTCCAGCCAGTTCTGCAGAAGCTGTGGGGTCAAAAGCCTAGAGCCCAGGCTGAATGAAGACTGCAGCTGGGTCTTCGAGAGTCAGCCCCACCAGCTAGAGCTAAGGTGGTAGCCAAACGAGGATGAGGAGATGGCCCATTACTGTGTCCTACACAACCTGGGACACAAACACAGGAAGAGGGTACACAGAGGGCAAAAGCCCATGCCCAAAGCCATTATAATTTTTGTCTTTCAAATTATTTTGGCCCCAAAACCAGCCCTTTAGATTTAGACATAAAAATGAATTAAAAATGGCTATAATGGGTATCATGAATTTAATGCACAGATTTCAGCAAATCTATTTTGGTTGTTCAGAGACTTGCTTGTTAGTGTTCAAGCACGTTCTATATAACTGAGGTGAGTTCAAAAATAGGAGATGTTATTCTAAAAGATTAAGTACCTGTGCTCAAAGGGCCTATAACCTAAGTGAAAAAAAAAGGCAGACATAAATGAAAAGTAAAAATCAATACCAGTTTATCCTTTGACTAGCCTAGATGAGAAAGAAGCAGTATATGAATTTCATATATACCTCCCAAATGTAAGCTGAATAAAAATTCCCCAGGCTACTTGAAGTACCTGAGGAAATTTAACATTTTCCAACAGGCAAGTTAGACTAACATCCCCTCACCCCCCACTCCAAGAGTCTGAGTTGACGGCTTAAGCTTCTTCTGTAATCCACACTTTCAAATAATCTCATTTTCATAAATTCTCCTAGGACTATTCAATGAGCTAATTTTTCTCCATCTTTCAACAGCTTTCTTAACATCTATTCCTTTTAATTTACATGCAGCACAGAGAGTTCTGGTCCAATACTTCCTTAGAAGATTCCCTAACCATTCTCATCTGTCAAACATGATTATATACAAACAGACTTTTCTTACTGGTGTCCTGCAGAGAAACTGCTCCTGGCTTCCCAGTTTACATAAGCCAATTGATCCCCACCACCTGCAGATTACAGGGCAGGCCTGGGGAAGCCCCAGAAAGCCTAACATCATGTTAAGCACGTACTAACTGCTATTTTCATAAAACATGTTCTTCTTGTTGTTAGGTGCCATCAAGTCGATTTCAATGCATAGCGACCGTATGTGACAGAGTAGGACGGCCCCATAGGGTTTTCTTGGCTGTAATGTTTATGGAAGCAGATCACCAAGTCTTTCTCCTGCAGAGCAGCTGGGTAGGTTCGAACTACCAACCTTTTGGTTAGCAGTTTAGTGCTTAACTGTTTGCACCACCATGTCTCCTTTTCATAAAACATACACTTGATTATTTACGGTTCCAATTAATGTCAAAGTCATAGACTGAGAACAAACACCAGCTATTAGCAAGGACACACTTTCCTTGGCACTATTCTGTGTCACAGTAGAACTCAAAGTTTTACCTCCTTCTCTTCATGTTCAGCTCCTCTGTCCCCACCTGGGTTTCCCCCAGGGGATGCTGTGGTGTGTGCTTGTTCTGGTTAGTTGCTTCGAGTCAATTCTGACTCATGGGAACCCCATGTGCTTAGTAATTGTAATCACTCACTCAATCAATGTGTATTAAACAGCTACCATAGACTGGATACTCCTCTCTATGCTAAGTCAGAAGTATCCTCAAATGTATTACAATTACTCCTCACAGCAACTCTCTGAGGTAACAGGAGGGTTCAAACCCCAGTTGTGCTGATGTTCATCCAGTTGTGAGGGGAAGAGACACCACAGTTCTGGTGAAGAATATGGCTTGGACTCCGCATACCAAACCAAACCAAACCAATAGCTGTTGAGTTGATTCTCTTAGTGATACTATAGGACAGAGTAGAACTGCCCCATAGGGTTTCCAAGGCTGTAATCTTGAAAGAAGCAGACTGTCACATCTTTCTCCCATGGAATAGCTGGTGGGTTCGACCTTTCAAGTTAGTAGGAGAATACTTAACCACTGGCTCCTGGACATCACATAGGAGGGTTCAAATCCCATTTCTGCTGCTTACTAACTATGTGACTTCAAGCAAGCTATTAACCTTGAGGAAATATTCAGTATCCTCATCAGTAAAATCGGGGCAAGAACATAATCAGCCTCATAGGATAATATGAGGATGAGATGAGGCACTGCGTGGAAGTTATTTGGCACAGTGATTGGTACACCACGCATATTAACATACATGAGCTTGCATCATGGCTACTACATCTACCCCTGCTACTATAATCACCTGGCAAGTGGCAGATATTGTTAGTTGCTATTGAGTGGATTCCAACTCATGGTGACCTGATGTGTGCAGAGCAGAACTGCTGCAGAGGGTTTTCAAGGCTGTGACCTTTTGGAAGTAGATCGCCAGGCCTCTCTTCCGAGGCTCCTCTGGGTGGGTTCGAACTGCCAACACTTTGGCTAGCAGTTGAGCACTTAACTGTCTGTACCCCCCCCCGGGACTCCTTGGCAAGTGGTTAACAATAAATGTTTCCCCGATGAAACACTCATTTCCTCGATTTCTAACTTCTGTAACTCATTGGCTGTAATTCTCTACTAAGCACTCAAAGCCCAATGTCTGCAAATTGCCCCCAGAAATCCAAGTACAACTTCCATCAAAGAGAAATCTTTTCTAAGAAGCCTTTATGGCAGGATTTCCAGAGTTGCTACATAAAGCCGAGGGAGGCATGTGTAAGCAGACGCACTGAAGCTGTGAAGTGTACTTGGTGCTGAGTAAATGCAGAGAACTTTGGCAAAGGCCTCTGCTTTCCCCCTTAAGATTCGGCGGTTTACTCCCATTCAAGTTGTAAAGCTCATCCAAGGAAACCAGGCTGGGCAATGGGGCTAAGTTACACTCTTACTAACAAGGACACATCATCTGCTTCTTATAGGGTAAAAACTCAGTAAGAAAGCGAAATATTAGATAACATCGTGCCTCCCATAACACAGAATAGAGGTTTTAGGTTATTATGCTTTCTAGTATTTTTTAAATAGGCAATAGTGAAGGTTTTCTTTCTTTCTTTTTTTTAATCTCTCTTGTAACTTTGTCCTTGGAATGCAACCACTAGAATACTAATGAAAAGAAAGACAGGCATTTTGTTCTCTTTCCCCTGAATGGTGGTAGCACGTAACTTGTACCGCATTATTTCTGCAACTCAAAAATCTGAAAGGAAAATTTTTAACTTATCAACTCATGAAATGTGTTTGGGAAATTAACAAAAATAATTCTCATAGGCAGACTTACTTTTTAATCTGCGTGCTAGCTCTTTTCATGTCCTTAAACTAATAAAGTTGATACTTAACGTTGCTAACTGCCAGCCAGGATACTAAATGATACCAGTATAAAAAAGTGTCTCTTTCTCTCAATTTTGTCAGTCACGCAGGCCAATCGCTTTCCTTCCTAAATTTCTTTGTTCATGGTTTTCAGTGGCAAGAAAATGTTTATAATGTAAAATGCTGGTTCTGTTTTTCATCCTGTTTTTCAAGAAAGACTTCTTATGCATGCATCTTTGAAAAGACATGACCAAGGATGCAATGTTTTCAATTTTTCTAATAAAATGACTTCATAAAAGTAATCAATTTGCTTTAAAAATTATGATTGCATGATGCAAGTGTCATAAAAGACCTTTCTCAGCCTCCTGGCTTTCAATATCGTCTAAATGCTGATGACTCTCAAATTTATATTTCTAGTCCAGACTTCTCCCTCACATTTGAGATTAGCATGTTCAACTTCCTACTTCATACTTTCACTAAAGTGAACTCCTTCTCATCTCCCAGTTCCAAAGCCTGTTCCACTCTCAGCCTTCCTGTCTCAGTAAATGGCCACTGCATCCTTCTAGCCACTCAGGCCTAAAACCTGGGAGGCATCCTTGCCTCCTTTCTCTTATATGCTTTAATCAACCCATCAACAAACCCTGTCCTCTACTTGCAAAGCATATCAAGAGTCTGGCCACTCCTTACCCCCTCCACCTATGCTCACCTGGTCAAACCTAGATTATTACACTCGTCTCCTAAAGCTCTCTCTGCTTCTGAAACCTTGACTCTATTCTCCACGTAGGAGCCAGAGTGAGTCTTCTGAAATTTAAGAAAGATCATGCCTTTGCTTGAAATAACACAATTCCTTCCTCCATTGTACATCAACAGACATTGGTTATGTCCATATTTTTGGCTCTTGTGAACAGTGCTGCTATCAAGATCTGCAGTTCTTAGTCATGTATAATGTATAATTAGCAGAGTGATGAAAAACCTTTCTGAACTGAAAGTCTTACCTTTTATATTATAAGCTACAGAACTCAGGAAAGGACAATTCCTTCCTCATTTTGTCATGCTACTAAGTACACTGACAAAATAACCAAATTTCCGAGTTTAGAAACTTGGTTTGCGTAACACAGCTGGCCATAGAGAAAGCACTAATCAACACAGAAGTCGAAGACCAACCTAAACTATTTAGTGTCACTGATGATAGTACAAATGTCTTCCCAAATGCTGATATAAGCCAAATCCCCCACATTCATTCAGCACCTGCCATGTGCCGGCACCATGCTGGGTGCAAGGGATCCAGTGATGGATAAAACAGCCACGGTCTCTACCTTATCCTCCCTGAATTCTCTAAGCTCTACACATGGGCTATCACCATGAACTCAGAGACACCCTGGATGAAGACAACAAATAAAACAGACCCAGTTTCTGATCTATATTATGGGTAGCAGTCACACCTTGTTTCTTTGAGCAATTTTAGTCTCAGTTTGAAGTGCTAAGTTATCAGACTGGCCAAGGAGAGGATAACCTACTCCATTAGTGTCATTCCCCCCTTTTCAGTCACCCTGCTGCTGCCTCTTGCCTCAGCCCTTTTGACTCTGCCTCCATTCCAGTGCCAGCATGATCTATCCCAGACTGTGCTGACCATGTCTCTTCCCATATAAAACCTCTCAGTGAGTCTTCGTGACTGGTAAGATAAAGTTCTCATCCACTGTGGCTTGATCCCGCTGCTTGCCTTACTTTTGAGCCTCCTCTCTCATCACCTTTTATTTTTCATCAGCAACATCAAGTCTCTGTAGTTCCTCTCACTCACAATGCTGTTTCTTAAATCCTCGTTGCTTCTGTGGTTCCCTCTGTTGGGAACAGCCTTCAGCCCCACTGACTGCCTGGTTTACTCTAAATCATTTTAGGCTCAACTAAGGGGCTGTCACCCACTTCAGGAAGCCCTCACTGCCTACTCCTCTACATGCACACAGATATCCCTCCACCTCCAAGGCTCATTTAAGTGCCCTGCCTTGGTGTGCCTATTATACCCAATGCAAATCCCTCTCACTGCACTCATTACTGTAACTGTACATGTGTAAGTCTCCCCCAATAAGTTTTAAGTTCCCAGAACCTTGCTTAACACATAGTAAATTGTGTAACACAGATTGCTGTTGTTAGCTGCCATTTAGTTGGTCTCTGACTCATGGCGATCCCATGCACAATGCAGCAAAACACTGCCTGGTCCTGCTGCATTTCCATGATCAGCTGAAGATTAGATGTGTGATCTATAGGGTTTTCATCAGCTGATTTTCAGAACTAAATCACCAGGCCTTTCTTTCTCGTCTGTCTTAGTCTGGAAGCTCCACTGAAACCTATTCAGAATCATAGCAACATGTAAGCCTCCACTGACAGACAGGTGGTGGCTACACATGAGGTGCACTGGCCGGCAATCTAACCTGAGTCTCCTGCATGGAAGGTGAGAATTCTATCACTGATAGGAAGTGCTTAATAAGAGCCCCATTACCACCTTTAGACCTGTCCCCCAGAACAGGGGTCAGCAAACTATGGCCTTTGGGCCATGTTATGGATTGAACTGTGTCCCTCAAAAATGTGGGTCAACTTGGCTAGGCCATGACTCCCAGTATTGTGTGGTTGTCCACCACTTTGTGATCTGATGTGATTATCCTGTGTGCTGTAAATCCTAACCTCTATGATGTTAATGAGGCAGGATTACAGGCAGTTATGTTAATGAGGCAGGACTCAATTGTCACGATTAGCTTGTATCTTGAGTCAATTTGTTTTCAGATATAAAAGAGACTTGAGCAAAGAGGAGAGGCACCTCATACCACCAAGAAAAAAGTACCAGGAGCAGAGCACATCCTTTGGACCTGGGGTCCCTGTGCTGAGAAGCTCCTAGACCAGGGGAAGATTGATGACAAAGACCTTCCCCCAGAACCAACAGAGAGAGAAAGCTTTCCCCTGGAGCTTGTGCTCTGAATTTGGACTTTTAGCCTCCTAAGCTGTGAGAGAATAAATTTCTATTTGGTAAAGCCATCCACTTGTGGTATTTTTGTTATAGCAGCACTAGATAACTAGGACAGGCCACATACAGCTACCACTTGTTTTTAAAAAAGGTCCATGACCTAAGAATGGTTTTTACATTTATAAATGCTTGGACAAAAAATCAAAAGAACAGTAATATTCCCATGACATGTGAAATTATATGAAATTCACATTTCAGTGTCCATAAATAAAGTTTTATTGGAACACAACCATGCTAATTCATTTACATACTGTCTATGGCTGCTTTTGTGCTACAGTGGTAGAGTTGAGTTGTTGCAGCAGAGATTACATGGCTCACAAAGCCTAAAATATTTACTATCTGGTTGTTTAGAGAAAAAGCTTGCCATCCCTGGATTCCTGAATCTAGAATCTGGATTCCTTTACATAGGATAGTCTTAGTAATCGCTATTCAAGGGCACTTTGGACTTATGTGAGAAATACAACAAAAGACTAAATTCAAAAAAGTCAAAATGGCTGAAAATGAGAGGGGACTGGAGCTCAGTTTCCAGCTGGAAACAGAAACATTGCTCATGATGAAGTTCTAGCCCTGAAGCAGCTCGGATAGGCAACTGAAGCCACAATGAGCCTTGATGGACTCAGTTGTTACTTCACAAATTAGGGGCAACTATTTAAAATTAAAGGAGCCTTGGTAGTGCAACAGTTAAGCTCTTGGCTGGTAACTGAAAAAACTGGCAGTTCAAACCCACCCAGCAGCTCCACGGGAGAAATACCTGGCAATCTGCTTCTATAAAGATTACAGCCTAGAAAACCCTATAGGGCAGTTCTACTCTGTCACATGGGGTCACTAGGAGTCGAAATAGGCTTGATGGCACCTAAAAATAACATTTAAAATGAAGAATTATAAGATAATTCAAACTCACAAGTTTGTTGTGGAAATCTGAGGCTAAAGTCTCACACATTTTAAACACAGAAAAAGGAACTTTGTGCATAGGCCTAGCCTTTCTTCAGTCATGTGTTTTTAAATTCTAATTTCAATTAGCTACATAAAATACTGTTGTTGTTAGGTGCCATCAAGTTGATTTTGACTCATAGCGATCCCATGTGACAGAGTTGATACACAAATCATAAAAACTGAGTCAGTTCATTTGCCTTTTGTTATTGTGGTCAAAGCAATAGAACGTTAAATGTACTTTTATAGAAAACTCATATGCTAAGAGCCTGTTCTGTAACAAAGAGGTTTCAGCTCAGGGAGCCATAAACTCACAAGGCTCAGAAAGGGAGCGAAAACGTCTTTGTTTAAACAATTTTTCAAATGTAAATGTGACATCCTTAGCCAAATCCAATTCCCTCCAACAATCATTTCTCTTTCTTTCTTTCTTTTTTTTAAATTGTAATAAATATATATGTAACAAAATATTTGCTATTTCAACATTCTTCACATGTACAATTCAGTGACATTAATTGTGTTCATCATGTTGTGCAACCATCATCACTATCCATTTCAAAATGTTTTTCATCACCCTAAACAGAAACTCAGTTGTAGTTAGGTGCCCTCGAGTCGTTTTCGACTGATAGCGACCTCATGTGACAGAGTGGAAGTGCCCACAGGTTTTCTTGGCTGTAATCTTTACAGAAGCAGATCACCAGGTCTTTCTCCCACAGAGTGGCTGAGTGGGTTCAAATCACCAACCTTTTGGTTAGCAGCCAAGCACTTAACCATTTGCACCACCACAGCTCCTTAGAAACCCAGTATCCCTTTAGAAACAACTCCTCATTTTCTCTCCCTCGCCCCCCGCCCCCGCCCCTGGTAACCACCAACAACCTCTTGTCTCTATGCATTTGCCTATTCTAGATATTTGATATAAGTTGGCTCATACAATATTTGTTCTTTTCCATCCAACTTATTTCACTGAGTTTAATGTTCTCAAGACTCATCCATGTAACAATCATTTCTTAAGCACCAATCTGAGTCTCAGGCAGAGACGCTGAGACACAAGTGAGTAAATCACAGTCCTTTCTCCGAACTCACAGTCTAGTACAGCAGAGAGACATGAAACCTGATAGTTATGATTCAGTGTGATAAGGATGGGACCAGAGCTGTGTACCGGGCAGAACACAGAAGAGGGATTAATGACAGATCTGGCAGGGGGACCATAAAGCCTCCACCACGAAGATGACACTTGCATTGACTTATAAAAGATGAAAAGGAGTGCAAGAAAGGAAAGGGAAGAATTAGCAAGCCATTTAGGTAAGAGCCACAAGTAGCTAAGTATTACTGGAGCGTGAAGTACAGATCCTAGAGGAATAGGTAGGCACTGGAAGTGGTGAATTGGCTTTTTAAAAAGATTCTCTTGAAGAAGGCCCCAATACAGGAATTTGTTCAAAGTCCAAGCCCTCTAAGAACCTAGTAGGCAACAGCAAAGATAAATTTGGCTCCAATATCTTCCTAGAACTCTATGAAAACAAACTCCTTTTCTAAGAGGGAAAACATTTCATTGGCAGAGGGGAGGCCAGAGCTTGCATGAAAAGGACCAAGTAATATTTGTTTGAAAACTGCTACCCTACTGCTCTAAACCCAGAATGACATCATCTCTCTAGCAAGATCTGAACACTAAAATTTCTCAGCACAAGGAGTTTGCTGAATTGTAATTGCCTGATAAAGCCTGTGATGGTTAAGATCGTGTGTCAACTTGTGATCACTCCCATGATGGAATCTGCTGTGAGTAGCCAATCAGTTGAAAGAGCGTTTCCTTGGGGGTGTGGCCTGTATCAGAATATAAGCAGACGCTGACAGGCTTTTTGCTCGCTCTGGATCCTGCGGCTGCCTCCTGTTCATCTGACCTCCAGTTCTTGGGACTTGAGCTATCAGCTTATCTGCTGATCTTGGGATTCGCTGATCTTCACAGACTGTGACCAAGAGCCCTGCTCTCCCACCTGCTGATCTTGGGTTTGCCAGCCCCTGTAGCTACGTGAATCAGGAGGAGCCTTTCGGTCTTGCCTGCCAATCTGGGATTTGTCTATCTTCACAGTCTGTGAGCATGAGCCCTGTTCTCCGACTTGCGAATCCTGGGTTCACTAGCCCCTGTGGCTATGTGAATCCAGAGAAGCCTCTATCCTGATCCACGGACTTGGGATGTTCCAGCCTCTACAATCGTATGAGCTGTTGTCTTGATATAAATCTCTCTATATATATATTTATATGCTTTACTGGTTTTGCTTCTCTAGAGAACGCAGCCTAAGAAAAAGCCTTAAAAAGATCTGGTTAATCTCTTCTCAAAGAATCATCACTCAGCTGAAATCAAGGGGGACAAATTTCAACTCAGAAGGAAAGTTTTCTGGAAGAACCTGGAGCAAGTGAAACGGAAACTCAGAAAAGAATGAATACCTCCAGTCATCCTCGACACAGCAAGACACAGCCACCTGCACTGAAGCCTCCGCATACAGCTTGCTGAGAGCTCAGTCTAGCTACCAAAAGACTCTAATTGCCTCACTGGGTTTCCTTTGTCCATTTCTCTCTCAGAGAAGACGACATACATTTATACTGAATGATACTACAACTCTGTCCTGCTTTTGTGTGTGTGTGTGTTTTAGATTTCTACATAATTGTTTTAAAATAATAAAGCTGGGACTAGTAGTTTCCTACTGACTACCCAAAATATAAATCAATTACCCGGTAGGGCTGGTCACGCAATATTACGCTACAAATAAGGTACATTCAAAGAACCCTAGTGGTGCAATGGTTAAGCACTCGGCTGTTAACCGAAAGGTTGGCAGTTCGAACTCACCCAGTGGCTCCCTAGGAGAAAGACCTGACAATCTGCTTCAGTAAAGATTACAGCCCAGAGAACCCTACGAGGCAGTTCTACTCTGTCACATGAGGTAGCTGAAAGTTGGAATCGACTGAACGGCTACAGCAGCAACAGCGAGGTATGCTCTGAGTTTTCCCTCAATCTCTTGGCACCCTGATCCTTCCAGTTGCCCTTGAAGAACCTGCCATTGAACTAGTGGCACCTGTTCTGAAACATGCCTGTCCAGTCCTTGCTCCTGTGCCCCATCACTTGGGCCCATGGGATCAGAAGCAAATCTGAAAAGTTAATCACTGTGAATGGGCAAGTAGAAGCAGGCTAAATGGCCACTCCAGGAAGCATAATCATTTCAACTTGAGCCTTCTGTGTGAAGAAAGCACATCCACTCCCCATACCCAGCACATCTGATTCACCCACGTATCTGAGGAGGAGGAAGAGCATTTTGAACCTTTCAAATTATGCAGTATAGGAGGGTTTGTTTTATACACAGGTTCTGGATATGAAGCTATGAAGCTGCTTTGTAAAAATGAAATCCTAAGGAGCCTCAAGGATGAAAATTAATAGGGAAAAATAATTCCCAAAACTTAACCATTCATTTTCAGCACAGGGCCAATGACTGGTGTTTGCAACATCTTTCATAAAGTCAAATCGACACTGGATAAGAACTCTTATTAAACTGTCCCCCGGACACCCTTTTAGCTCAGTAATGAAGTCACTCTTGAGATTCATCCTTCAGCCAACGATTAGACAGGTCCATAAAACAAAACGAGACTAAAGGGGCACACCAGCCCAGGGGCAAGGACTAGAAGGCAGGAAGAGACAGGAAAGCTGGTAATATGGAACCCAAGGTCAAGAAGCGGGGAGTGTTGACATGTCATGGAGTTGGTAGCCAGTGTCACAAAATGTGTACTAACTGTTTAATGAAAAGCTAGTTTGCTCTGTAAACCTTCATGTAAAGTACAAAAAGAGAGACAGAGAGAGAAAAGAACTGTTATTAACCCTTAAACTTCCATGCTAACTGAAGATCAGAACTCATCACTTTGGTTGGATAATCTGAAATGTCAGCCAGCAGTCACTCTTGAATTTATACGGAAATTCATTTGTTCCAACAGATAGCAGTGTTAATGGAGATGATAATTGTTACTTACTGGGTAGTTTGTTTGCTTGTGTTGACAGACGGAGATACTATTATGAACCAAACTGATCCCATTTAATCCCTGGAAGTAGGGTAAACTACTGATGCATCAAGGAAAGAAATTATTGGTGAGAAATATGGCTGAAACAAAAGAGTATCATGATTTATTGTTTTTCTAAACATTCATGACAATTAAACAGCCAGAATATTTCAAAAAAGATCTGAATGTCTAAATGATTGCAAATACAACTTTCTGTTTCAGAACAACTTGAAGAATTTGCTTTCTTCCTAAATATAAGCAAAGCAGTTAAGTAGCTAAACCATTGTATCTGCAGGAAAATCCTTACTGGTGACAAGAACTCTGCTACTGGCACGTCACTTGCCTAATTCAAATGCTGACTTCAGATTCCTTTATACTGGCCAATATATGATCTTAGTTTTACAGGAAACAGAAAAGATGACTTTTCAAGTCTAGACTAACATTTGGGTGTGGAACAGCAAGCTCTCCAGGAATCTATTTCCTAAAGAGAACAGTCATCAGGAAGGGCACTGAGAACTCATGTTGGGTTTGAACAGTGAATGCTCAAATCTGAGACCCACATTCAAGTGTACAAATAAAATCCCTGCCAAACACAAACCATACAGAACTCACTGGGTTGTATCAATGCTGCCTCAATGCATTGGCATTTTCCATGCATTTGTAAATCAGAAAAAAATGAAGATATTAAGGCATTTCCCCCTTCTTCTTTTTCACAATAAAACTACGAGAATCATGACACAGTAACAAGATGACTGTAGTGAACACAAGTTGTTCAGCTTCCCTTTCACCTTATCTAATAATTGTGTTCAGTCCCTGTAGTTTGGAGCAAACAGGCCCCACACATTTTGCAACACCTCCAGCCACGAAGTGAGCAAGGTTTAACAGATTCTTCCGTCAAACTTTAGTCAGAGTTGGTGAGAAAGAAGATCTTTAATTTTGTGGGACTTGGAGCTTTAAGACATGTGAAAGACTAGCGATGCCAAGAGCCATGGTTCTCACCAATGGACAGAGCCTGCTAGAACACAATGCTTTCACAGTGGCACAAAGAGAGCTCTAATGATACAATTGGACTTTTGGATCCAGCAGTTGCTTCAGCAAGACTTAGTGCCTTGGTTATTGTCGTTGTTGTTAGCTGATGTCAAGATGACCCTCAACTCACCAAGACCTACGCACACTGGAACAAAATGCTGCCCAGTCCTGCACCATCTCCATGATTGGCTGTGGATCGGGCAATGTTCTGCTGTAATCCATAGGGTTTTCATTGGCTGATTTTTGGAAGTAGATCACTAGGCCTTTCTTTCTAGTCTGTCTTAGTCTGGAAGCTCTGTTAAAACCTGTTCAACATCATAGCAACACACAAGTTTCCATCAACAAATGGGTAGATGAACATGAATCTGAGAATGAATCCAGGTCTTTCGCACAGAAGGCGAAAATTCTACCACGGAATCACCAATGCCCTCAGCTTCTCGGATTTCTCACTTAATAATTTTTTTTTTTTAATTAGTTTGAATTTGGTGGTAGGAGGAGGGCTGCCATTTGTAACTAAGAGTACTGGCCACATTCTACGATGACTATTAAGAAAGGACAGCAATGAACGATAAAGAATAGGGCGTTTTCAAGACAGACACCGTGGCATATATTCTGCTGTGACTTGTGGTTCACCACGGTGAACCCATGCCTGTCTGTCCCTTTCATGTAGTTTCACTAATCCAGAATAGAGCAGAGGGAAAATAGCAGGAGCGAAAACTCATACAATCATGGACATTATCAACCAACATCTAGGCCAAAGAATCAGAGACACCAGTTACCAGGAAAAAGCAAAAAAGAATAATGTCAAATCCAAGGATGCTGAAAGAGGGGCTGGTTCATACCCCAAAACTCATCACTGACCCAATTAAAATATGCATGGTGCAGTCACTTCACTTCCTTCCTAGTATGCCAATCTTCAGTAGAGCTGAAGCATCACTCTCTCACATTTGTAAAGTAATGCCAAGGGGGTTTTTCTTTAGGAAACTTTAATTCCACCCCTTTACTCTTCATAGATCTTACCTTCTTTCCTGTAGTGTAAGGCCTAAAATTAAGGCTCAATATTACATACTGCCATGACATTTGGTAACACTGGGAAGGCCTCGAATGCCCTAAATGAAAGTTTCGCTCCTCACTCTGCTCCCATTGATGGGGCCCCCTAGCCAAAAAACCTCCTTATCAAAGGACCATGAACAGTTCCTGCTTATCCCTGAGTAGAAGGTTTCTGTTCCTGCCAGTCTGCAGAATTATTCAAACAAGCCAATCACATTCTCTCATAGAAACCAGGGGGCACTCCACCCTCTTTATACTCCAAAGCCTGCCTCCCACAGCCCTGTTGTTCACTTTGTTCTGGAGTGCAATCCCTGCGTGGCGTGCTGCGTTCTCCTCCCTTGGGCTGTGAGTATACGTGGCTCACGTAACTGCAGCCACTCTCATCTGCTGAGTGTCAGGTGTTGGATGCTTGACTGTTGTGTATTCAGCCATCCCCACAACCCGAGGGCAGGAATCCTCCCTCACTAATGGGGTGAATAGAAGGTAACTAAAACCCTCTCCTTCCCTCCCTCTCTTCCTTCTTTCTTCCCTTTCCTTTCATTCCTTTCTCCCTCCCCGCCTCCCTCTCTGCCTTCCTTCCTTCCTTCCTTCCTACTGTCTCATCATCCTTTTTCATACAAGCTTTATATTGTTAAAGACTGACTACATCTTCCTACAAACTTCTCAAAAAAAAAAAAACAAAAAAAAAAAAACAGGCCTAGCTTTTACAACCTTTCATTGTGTGCACTGCTTCCTAACCTTTAATCAAGTTCCTTCACTCACTCCTCCTCTTCTCTCTCTCGAGCTATTCATGCAATAACTTCTTTTCAAAAAGAATTTGCTATGTGTATTTCATCACTTCAAGCCTCTTCAAATTAATCTCATTTCTATAGGGTGATTACTCACTTTACTCCAGAACATTTCTGAAACTATTAGATTAACCTCCAAAAAAAATAGACTCATAAGGGAAACGCTGACACACCAGAATTAAAGTGAGGTGAACACATCGCTAAAATGTCTCCTGCCAAAATATCAAAAGATACTTGCACCGTACATCAGAAAGCCAAATCACCCAAATCAAATGACATTGCTTCCCCAGAGTACAAACAAAAAGCATGGCTACCAAAAAAGAAGGCAGTGGGTTTGCATGACAAGACTGGCCATTAGCTCCAGAGGAACAAGGCTGGAAAACACAAATACAAATGTGGAATTCACTGCAGTCTGTGGTATGAAATTCACCTTAAGTAGGTCATAGCGAGCTTAAAATTTTTTTGACAGCAAGAAAAGTATGATGGGTGACAATGCACAAATCATCTTGGAGGAAATGTCAGTATTTTGTTATTCTGACCAAACCTCAGTTGCATTAAAATTATGAAATATTTAGGTAGAGAGTGTACAAAAAAATCTTCTCTAACACAGAAGCAAATGCTTCATAATTAATTAGGCTTAAGGCACTAAAATCTCCCCCAAAAAACAAACCTGTTGCTGTCAAGTTGATTCCGACTCATAGTGACCCAATCGGACAGAGTAGAACTGCCCCTTAGTGTTTCCAAGGAGCGGCCGGTGGATTCAAACAACTGACCTTTTGGTTAGCAGCCATAGCTCTTAACCACTGCATCACCAGGGCCCCCTTACGGCACTACATAACTTAAAATCCTAATGAATGGCTATCAACTCCAAATACAATTAAGAAGTTATTTATACAAATAACTGATTAAGAATTTTAAGAAAAGTCTTTCACATATCACTACAGTGATATCTCACACAAACGCAGGTCTTGGCTTCCATTTCTGGGGCTGCCTGCTTTATTTTTAAAAAGACCTTTTTGGTATTCCTTGTAAGGCACTAGAGAATCCAGGAAAGATATGATGCTGAATTCCTCCATACCCAATACTTGGGAGTATGATTCCTGTGCATTATATGAATACCACAAAAAACAGCAAGTAAGGAAGTTGCTGAAAGGTGAACTATTTTATTTCCAGCCACACCACTGTGATCCTAACTATGTTGGTTATCTTTCTTGACTCATTTCCCCCCAATGCCCACACTCGCCTAAAAAAAGGGAGTAGGGAAGAGGTAAAAATGCATACATTGCCTTTTACTCAAACCTTCAAATTAGCATTTGTCACTGAATAACATTCTTTAATAAATTTTACTTTTTATGGGGAAAAATATTTTAATCTCAGAGAAAAAAATCTTTTTCACAACATTTCACAAGGAATGGGGAAGGGAAGTGTTGAAGCACTCATTTATTTAGCTAACAAATGTAAATAAAATAAAAGTCATTTTAGTCACTTCTGACTTCAGCCGCTAAATTCATCGGTTTCTTACAGCTTTAAGAAATCTCAGCAAGCAAACAATCTAATAAGACAGAAAGGCATAGTCTTTATTTTTCCCAATATTTTATTGTATGTGTTTCTGGAAAGCTCAAAATAAAGCAAATAATTCTAAAAGAAAAACAACGTATAGAGAGATACAATATAATTCTAAAATAGGTCAATCCACCATATCTTTCTAGACTAGAAAAATAGGCTAACAAAGATAAATACAAACATGAGCATTTCTCTTATCATCTACTCTGCAAAGCTTGAAGAACAGAAAAACAAAAAAGCATAAAAATTCAAATTTGTGAGTAGAATTTCAAATTTTCAAATACTCCCAACTTCATCCCACCCCCCAAAACAAAATAAAAATGAACAAAAAACTCTCTTTTGGGAGGGTTAGCTGATGGCACATGCTAACCAGTTGCTATCAAGTTGACCCAGAGTCATGGCAACCCCATGTGTGACAGAGCAGAACTGTGCTCCATAAGATTTTCAATGGCTGATTTTTCCGAAGTAGACTGTCGGGCCTTTCTTCCAAGGCACCTCTGGGTGGACTCGAACTTCCAAGTTCTCAGTTAGCAGCCAAGCGCATTAACCTATTGTACCACCCAGGCACTCCAATGGCACATGCTACACCATGCTAATGAATTCAGCAACACTTTCCAAGGTTGACCTTACATTTCTTTCTGAAATTTACTTGCAATGATTTCTCACCTTCATTCAAAACTTTTACCTTAACCTCTTTTGGCTGTATTACTGTAGCTGTTTTCCTGACCCTATCAATTAGGACCAGGCTTCTCTTTCTTGACTTTATAGTCTATCAATGCTTGATCAGCTTTCACAGTCTCAAAATTTTAAAAGCAGTTTTGCAAAGGACATGAACAAATGGCCAGCACTAGTTTTACAACGTTCACATTCTTTGCTCCAACTAACTCAGTCCTTGGAAATCCGAGCCACTATTTCATTGTTTGGGATTATAATCTTTATACTTAAAAAAAAAATTAAATCTTAAGAGAGCTCGTAAACTCAATATAAAACCCACAGCAGCATTAATATCTGAGTGTTAAATATAGTGTTCAGTCTGAAGCAATCCCTAGAAATAGAAGACTCAAATGATAGCATCTAAACTCATAAATCCTGCAATAAAAGGGCACATTTTCAATTCATGGGCTAATCTAGTGTGCTTTTAATTGGGTTTTGTCTCTAAGTTCTCTCTCAGACCTTTATTTTTATTTAAAATGTCTAATATTTTCACTTGTTTGTATGTATGGAAAAGACAGAGATATGTTCATGCGTGTATTTTGGAGGCAGGATGGAAGAAGAATATACAAGGATAAATCATTTGACCAACTGAGATAACCAAAGTGTTAGAATAGACTTGATAACGATAGTGGATTCAAACAGAATTATTGAATTTACCCCCTCAAATGGCTAATGAAAATTTTAAATATCTTTTTAAAACAAAAACAAAGAATGGAACGTAAGTATATGTCATCTGTAGGAAAGTGATACCTGAAGGAAAGGAACAAGACTCAAGCATGGCTCTGAACCCAGCACACATACTCTGCCCAAGTAATGTTGAGAAAAAAGTGGGAGCTGACTAAGCTCTGTAACATTCTCACTTAAATTTTCTAAATTAGAGAGAAGTTAAATTGGAATTGGAAGTCCTAAAGAAAACCTTTGAGACTAGAGCCCCATAGTTACCAAGGAGCCTAGATTCACCACTTCCTAGCATGCTCAACAGAGCTGGGGTCAAGCTGAACTACATGGAGTGGGCAGTGGTCTAGAGTATTTAACAAATTTTAGAAGAGAAGGCAGGTAGGGTGACCAGTCATCTGGGTTTGCCTGGAACTGAGTGGTTTCCCATGACATGGGACTTTCAGTGCTAAATTTGGGAAAGTCCTACACAAACCAGGATGGTTAGTCACCCTAGATCCAGGTCCCCAGCAAAGACTGTACTCAGCCGAGCTGAGTTCTCCTCCACTCTCATGTTGTTGGATTAGGAGTATTACACTGAAACTGACAGGCAATCCTCAAATTGTAGAGTTTTGAGAGACAAATTGTTGTTGCTGTATGCCGTCAAGTTGATTTCAACTCATAGTCACCCTATATGATAGAGTGGAACTGTCCCATACAGCTTCCCAGGTTGTAATCTTTACGGGAACAAATCACCAGGTCTTTTCTTTCATGGAGCTGCTGGGTAGATTTGAACTGTTGAACTTTCAGTTAGCAGCCAAGTGCTTAACCATTGTGCCAACAGGGCTCCTTGGGAGACAAATTAGTCCCTAATAAAGTGGAACCTGAATCAATTGAATTCTCTTCTACTTTATCAGAGCAAATAAACAATGTGGGCAGAGTGGCTTCCATAATACATGAGTAAAATGACAATTACAAAAGTATACTAAAATTAAAAGTAGAAGAAAATATACAGCATGCACAAGACAGATAAGACTCATTGGTACATCTTAAGACTATAAGAAACCTAACTCCAGAAACAGAAGACTTTCATGAGTGCTTCACATTCTATAAAAACTTCATAAAACTAGGAATTCTATAAAACAAGAACCCAAAGACTAGATGATAGAACAAAAGAATGAAATGAAGGGAAGATTATAGAAAAAAATGCATAGAAAATAAAACAACACCATTATGGAGTTAATAAACAAATTATAAGTCAAAAGGGGTAGAAGAGATGAAAATCTAATTAATAATACAGAGTCAAGACTAGAAATAATTCACACTGAATGCAGATAAGGAAATTAAAGGGACTAGAGAGAAAGTAGGAGCCCTGGTAGCGCAATGGTTAAACACTCGGCTGCTAACCAAAACGTTGGCAGTTTGAACCCACCAGCCACTACGTGGGAGAAAGTTGTGGCAATCTGCTTCTGTAAAGATTATAGCCTTGGAAACCCAATAGAGCAGTTCTACTCCATCATATAGGTCGCTATGAGTTAGAATCAACTCGACAGAACACAACAGAGAGAAAGTGATACGTGGAGAATCAAGACAATCAAACATAAAGATGATTGTTGTTCTTAAAGTAACACACAGATGCACAATATATATATAAAAAAAGGAAGGAGAAAAGTGTTCAATATAGATAATTATAACACACTCAAGAAAAACTCTCCAAAATGAAAGAAGGACTGAATCTGTAGATCAAAAGGACTCCTAATCCAGGAAACATTTATATAGAATATTATAATTTAAAAAAAAAAAAGCAAGTAACAGCTTGATTCAGCTGTTGAACATAAGGATAAAAAATTCTTCAGACACCAAGTAGAAAAAGCAAGTTGTCTGCTAGGAGAAGACTTAGGGGAAAAAAAAAAAAAAAACTGACTATGCATATCTTCACAGTAACATTCAATGTCAGGAAACAGTGGGGCCATGTCTTTAAAAGACAAAGCAAGTATGACCCAAGAATACTAAATCCAATTAATTTACAGTTCACAGATAAAAGCAAAATGCAGGCATTTGCAAACATTTAAAAACTCTGGAAAGAGAGCATCCATGAGTCTTCCCTTAGAATAAACAAACCAAAAAACAAAAACAAAAACAAAAACTTGACAATGAAATCTGGATAAACAAGAGATGAATCCAAACAAAGAACTCAGAAATGGAAAAAACTATGACAAAAGGACCCATGGTGAGCACTGAATCCATTTAAATATAGAACTAAGACTAAACAACTGGGGGATTATGGTTGCAGATCAGAGTATGAATGCTGCGAAACCTGAAAAAAGAAAAAAATTATACAAGTAGCACACGGGGAGGTGGGAGGAAGCACAAGTGTGTTAATCCCCTCTTCTTTCATAACAGGGAGACAATCCTTAACATCTGAAATGCTTAAATTTATTTTGTTTATTAATGACTAAACTGAGGTATAATTACATATAATAAAATGCACAGACATTAAGTGTACAGTTCAATGTGTTTTGACAAATACATATACTCGCGTAACCAATACCTCAATTAAGATGCAGAAAATTGCCATCATCCCTGAAATCCCTCATGGCTCTTTCCAGTCAATTCTCCCCTATTCACCTCATAGCCAATCTCTGTTCTGATTTCTATAACCATCTATCAGTTTTGACTGTTCCTGAACATCATATAAATGAATTCATATAATATATACTCTATTGAGTCTGTCTTCTTTTGCCCAACATAATGCTTATGAAATTCATCCATGTCATTGTGTGCATCAATAGTCCATTCCCTTTTATTGCTGGGTAGTAGTGTAATGTATGAATATACCACAGTTTATGTATGTTGTTTCTAAGTGTTTACAATTTTTAATAAATCTGCAATGAACATTCTTGCACAAGTTTTTTTTTTGGGGGGGACACAGATTTTCATTTCTTTTGGGTAAGTGCCAGTGGAATTACTGGATCATAAGGTTGAGATACATTTAATTTTATAAGAAACATTCTCCCATAGGGGCTGAATCATTTATATTTCCACCAGAAGTGTATAAGAATTCCAGTTGCTCCATCTCCCCATGCAAACTTGGCATTTCCAGTATATTTAATTTTAGCCATTCTAGTGGGTGTATAGTGGTAACACCATAACTGCTCCTAACTCCTAATCATTCTTCTAAATTCTTTTCCTTAACTTGGAGGCATTATTTTAAAAATTAATGTTTTTTGGTAAAGAAATTTAATCAGAAGTTCAAACATGCCTCTAGTTTCATTTCACTAAATATGTTTTCCATTTTAAAATAGTATGCATAGCATCCTCACATGGTTATAAAATTATTCATGATTGGCTACCTCTCCTTTCACCCACCCTTCTCTTCCTACATTTGTAGAGAGAGAAGTCAAGACCAATATTCCCCAAATAATAACGTTTTATTTCTGGCAGGTAAGATTTGGAGGTGATTTGCGGTTTCTCTGCGTTTTTCTATATTCTTTGAATTTTATAAAATGAATATACCTAATACTTTAGAAAAATTATAAAGCCATTATTTGTTGTTGAGTAGGGGTGGGAACTGACAGAAATGCACATCGAGGATAATATGGAGGTGAGATCAAAGTGCTCTTAAAAAAAGTAAGTAGCAGGGGCTCTGATGTCATGGCATACTGATAGGTCGTCTGTACTTTGGGGCCTTTTGACTACTCAAAAACTTTGTGGGGAGGAGGGATGGAAGAGGCTAAGTGGGTAGGAATACTAATTTTCCACCCCCTCCCCCCCACATAGTTGGATGAAGACCAAAGATCAATATATTAAGTCAAGAATGAACAGCTTGGAGGTGGCAGTATTGTCATTCTAGAGCCACCAGTGGATGTGGTGCTTCCTCCCACCTCCCTGTATGCTACTTGTATAATTTTTTTTCAGGTTTCGCAGCATTCATACTCTGATCTGCAATCATAATCCCCCAGTTGTTTAGTCTTAGTTCTATATTTAAATGGATTCAATACTCATCATGGGTCCTTTTGCCATGGTCCCCACCCCCCGCCATTTCTGAGTTCTTTATTTTGATTTATCTCTTGGAGCCCTGGTGGCGTAGTGGTTAGAGCTACAGCTGCTAACCAAATGGTTGGCAGTTCAAATCCACCAGGCACTCCTTGGAAACCCCATGGGGAAGTTCTACTCTATCCTGTAGGGTCGCTATGAGTCAGAATCGACTTGATGGCAGCTGGTTTTGGTTTTTCTTATTTATCCAGATTTCATTGTCAAGTTGTTGGTTTTCTTTTTTTTTTTTTGGTTTGATTATTCTAAGGATGGATGAAAGCATAGGTAGACAAGCATGAATAATTTTATAACCATGCGATGAGACCATGCATACTATTCCAATGCATTCAGGACAGGCTACACCCTACACTATCATTGTGTGTCCATTTCAGCATAAAGATATGACATTCATTCAAAATTAACTTTTATGGGACTGCCTTGAATTCACTGCCTCTTTTTCTGAAAAACAATGCCAGTAGGACCACATTTCTCCTCTAAGCTACCAAGATGACAAAAATATAAAATCCAAGTAGAAGCTGGATAATCCTCAATCAGAGAAGTCAAACCCTGTTTGGTTCTATGGAAAGGACATCACCTTTAGAGCCAGCTAGAGCTGACTTAAATCTCTGCTCCAGAGTCACCTGGCTGTAGACAGGATCATGTCTATTCCACGAACTTCATGAAAAAGCATCATATTAGACCAATGCCACCACCTCTGGGCCTAAGAAATGGTATACACCAGAAAGTTCACCCAAATGGAGGGGTTCATGTCCACTTTAGGCTGGTCCTTCGCTTCTGAGAAGTGGTCTAGTCTCTTTATAGCACAAAAGGACTTAGAGGAAGCAGAACAGAGAAGCTGTGAGTGTTAGCATTCTTACACCATGATAGATTGTTTCATGTTTGGTAATTTCCAAGATCTCTGGAATCATCATCCATATCTAAATATACACTTTAAGTGCATTCCACACTTAAGTATAAATGATGTCTGAACTGTCTCCAACTCTTACATTATTACTTCAATGGAAAGATATTTACTGATTACCTACAGTGTTAAGGAACCCTGCCACAATTCCTTTTGATAAGGCTGAATTATCAAGCACTTACTGTGCTATGTAGAAAATTGAAGGTTTTAAAGAAGATTTCATTTGGACCTCAGAAATACATAAATCTATTTATAAACTGTTATTCTTCCTAATTGTTTTCCTTAAGTAATTTGCCAACTTGAAAGCTCAAGGTTTTCACAAATTATAACTATCCTTAATCTAACTCAGGAAAGATGGGGAAAAAAAAAACCCATTGCCATAGAGTCAATTCTAACCCATAGCAACCCTACAGGACAGAGTAGAACTACCCCATAGTGTTCCCAAGGAGTGGCTGGATGATTTGAACTGTCAACCACTCTACCACCAGGGCTCCTGGGAAGATGGAGGTAGGAAGCAAAGCTATCTCTTTCTAAAGTCTTTCCTGACCATTCCCTAAGAGCTGACCGACTGCCCCAGGGCTATCTCTGTCTAGACCCGAGGCCTAGCTTAAGCCTATAGATGACTGTATTTTAAAACAATTTTAGTTTCTGCCAATATTTAAGGATTAGGAGCTTCTCCACAAATTTAATTTCCAGTGTTTCCTGAAAAGTCAGAAAACCCAGCTACTCTGGATCCTAATTTCCACATATTAACAATTCAGTTTGAGGTAAATAATGGCTGACCCCTTTAGGTCTTAAGCCACCCTGCATGTTGCCCACTAGCTAGGAAAACTAAGACTCTCCAAATATGTATGCTTACCAATTTAAAGTGAGGTCAAAATGTTTTGCAGAGAAAATTTAAGGAAACCAGAGCTAAATAACAAAAGGTGATTAAATGGAAATCCTACCACAGGATTCTTAAATGATGGAGAACAAACTTAGTTTCTGTATTATCAGATCTTATTTCTAACCGATTTGAATTATAAATAGAGAGGTCTTCCTATTTAAGTGACACAAATAGGGGAAATAATGCAAGGCTCTCATTTTAAAATGTACAATGTTGTTGTTGTAGCTACTGTCAAGTTTGCCCTAACTCATGGTGATCCCATGAACGACAGAATTATCAATTGTAAATTGAAAAATGTTCCAAAATGTACCAAAAAAAAAAAAAAAAAAATGAAATCCACTGCTGTTAAGTCGCCCTGGTGGCACAATACTTAAGCGCTTGGCTGTTAACAGAAAGGTCAATGGTTCGAACTCACCCAGTGACTCCATAGGAGAAAAGACCTGACAATTTGCTCCCCTAAGATTACAGCCTAGAAACTCTATGGGGCAGTTCTACTGTGTCATATAGGGTCACTGTGAGTTGGAATCAACTAGACAGCACACAACAACAGTGGGGTTTAATTAAATAAATTATGGTGCTCCATACAGAAGAATAATAAGAAGCATTAACAATAATGTTATAGAAAGAAATTAACCAAAGGAAAAATTGATCAAGAAGGATCATTAAAAATAATACCATTTATAATAGCCCCTAAAAAGATAAAATACTTGGGAATAATAAATCTAACCAGGGATGTAAAAGACCTATACAAGGAAAACTACAAAACACTACTGCAAGAACCCAAAAGAGACCTACAAAAATGGAAAAACATACCATGCTCATGGACAGAAATACTCAACATTGTAAAAATGTCAACTATATCCAAAGCAATCCACAGATACAATGCAATCTCCATCAGAATACCAACAGCATTCTTTAACAAAATGAAAAAAACTAATTGCCAACTTTATATGGGTAGGAAAGAGACCCCAGATAAGTAAAGCATTACTGAAGAAAAAAAACAAAGTAGGAGGCCTCACACTACCTGATCTCAGAAACTACTATACAGCTACCGTAGTCAAAACAGCCTGGTACTGGTACAACGACAGACATATAGACCCGTGGAACAGAATCGAGACTCAGACGTAAGTCCATCCACCTTTGGTCAGCTGATCTTTGACAAAGGACTAAAATCCATTAAATAGGGAAAACACAATCTTTGTAACAAATGGTGCTGGCAAAACTGGATGCTCATCTGTAAAAAAAAGAAACGGGACCCATACTTCACACCATACACTAAAACTAACTCAAAATGGATCAAAGACCATAATATAAAACCTAAAATGGTAAAGATCATGGAAGAAAAAATAGGGACAACACTAGGGGCCTTAATACATGGCATAAATACAATACAAACCATAATTTACAATGCACAAACACCAGAAGAGAAACTAGGTAACTGGGAGCTCCTAAAAATTAAACACATTCATCAAAAGACTTCACCAAAAGAATAAAAAGAGAACCTACAGACTGGGAAAAATTTTTGACTATGACATATCCTACAAGGGTCTAATCTCCAAAATCTACCGAATACTTCAACACCTCAACAGCAAAAAGACAAATAATCCAATTAAAAAATGGGCAAAGAATATAAACAGATACTTCACCAAAGATGACATTCAAGTGGCTAACAAACAAAGGAAAAAATGCTCAAGATCATTAGCCATTAGAGAAATGCAAATCAAAACTACAATGAGATACCATCTCACCTCGACATTACTGGCTCAAATAAAAAAACAGAAATAACAAATATTGAAGAGGTTTTGGGGAGACTGGAACTATTATGCACTGCTAGTGGGAATGTAAAATGGTACAAGCACTATGGAAAACGATATGGCGCCTCCTTGAAAAGCTAGAAATAGAAATACCATATGATCCAGCAATCTTACTACTAGGAATATATCCTAGAGAAATAAGAGCTATCACACATATAAATAGACATATGCACACCCATGTTTATTGCAGCATTATTCACAAACACAAAAAAATGGAAACAACTTAAGTGCCCATCAAAGATGAATGGATAAACAAAGTACAGTACATACACACAATGGAATACTACACAGTGACAAAGAACAATGATGAATCCATGAAACATCTCACAACATGGATGAATCTGGAGGGCATTATGCTGAGTAAAATAAGTCAATCACAAAAGGACAAACATTGTAGGAGACCACTATTATAAAAATTTAAGAAAAGGTTTACACACAGAAAAAAAACAATATTTGATGGTTACGATGGAAAGGAGGGGTGGAGAGGGGAAATCATTAACTAGATAAAAGACAAGTGTTAATTCTGGTGAAGGGAAAGACAACACACAATATAAGGAAAGTCAGCACAGCTTCACCAAGGCAAAGTCATAGATGCTTCCTAGACACATCCAAACACCTTGAGAGACTGAGTTACTGGGGCTCAGGGCTGGGTACCATGGTCTAGGGGGACATCTAGGTCAACTGGCATAACAAAGTCCATACAGAAAATGCTGTACATTCTACTTTGGTAGAGTAGTGTCTGGGGTCTTAAAAGCTTGAAAGTGGCCATCTAAGATACATCTACTGGCCCCATCCTGTTTGGAGCAAAGGGGAATGAAGAAAACCAAAGACACAAGGAAAATATTAGTCCAAAGGACTAATGGACCACATGAATCTCAGCCTCCACTAGCCTGAGCCAAGAACAACTAGATGGTGCCCAGCTACCATCACCAGCTGCTCTGACAGGGATCACAATGGAGAATCCCAGACAGAGCAGGAGAAAAATGTAGAACAAAATTCAAAATTACACACAAAAAAAGAAAAAGACCAGACTTACTGGTCTGACAGAGACTGGAGGAACCCCTGAGACTATGGCCCCCAGATACCTTGCTGACTCAGAACTGAAGCCACTCCAGAAGTCCACCTTTCAGCCAAAAATTAGACAGCCTATAAAATAAATAATACATGTGAGGAACATGCTTCTTAGTTCAATCAAGAATAGGAGACCAAATGGGCAACACCTGCCCAAAAGCAAAGACGAGAAGGCAGGAAGAACAGGAAAACTGAATGAATGGACAAGGGGAAACATGGATGTCTGGGATGGAAACGGAAAGGGGAAGAGTGCTGACACAATGCGGGGATTGCAACCAATGTCACAAAACAATTTGTGTATAAATTTTTGAGTGAGAAACTAACTTGCACTGTAAACTTCCACCTAAAGCACAGCAAAAAAAAGAAAAAATTATATATATATATATAATGTTGAGCCAAAACAAAAATCAAATTGCATAATGATATGTGCGCAGTATTACAGCATTTGTATAAAGCGTAAAATATCCAAAAAAAAAAAAGAATAAAGAAAATGTTAACATACCAGCTCAGGCTGAGATGCAGCCCCTAGTTGAAACCATTAGTTGAGACATGTTATAAACCGTTTTCCCTGGGTTTAACAGGGAAACACTGATGAATGCCGCCAATAAAAATCCTTCTGGAGTCACAAGTAACCATCTATTATGACAGGAAGGTCTCAGAATGCCCAATTATTACAATTCTTTTCAGGATAGGTGAGCTCCTGAGGTGTAGCGGTCAGAGTAGATAAGAATATACAATTATAGGAGTTAAAAAAAACTTATTTTCTCTGACCTCAAGGAAATGAGGGGAGAAGCAAAATGGAATTGCAGCATAGTATTTCCATATTAGCCAATATTTTTCATCAAATCACACCATGAGTGAATTTTAAGTATCAAATAAACTATAAATAATTCAGTATATATAAACAGATAACAGAAAAATTTGAGATGAAGGCAGGATCTTCAACAAACTTACTATTCAATGAATAATGGACAATTTAAAAAATGATAAAAATGTTTTTATTCCAATTCACATACACAGTATGTCACAATGGACCTGGACATAAAACCCACATCTACAAACCCAATACTAACCCACAAACCCAACACTATGTTTTCTCTAACACTCTGCTTCTTGCTCCATTTCACCATGAGCACAGGACTAAAAAGACTTCTTAGTTATGGTTCCTGGTCTGCTATTAACTTTCACTTTGGCAAAGACATTTCCCATTTATGAGTTTCATTTCCTCATCAATAAAATGAAGGCCCAGACCTACATGATTTCCGTGACCCTCCCAGCCCTAAAATTCTGTGATTCTATGGTAGTGGGAAAAAGGGCTGGTGATCTGCTTCTATAAGGATTACAGCAATAAAAAACCCTATGGAGCAGTTCTATTCTGTAATACATGGGGCCATCATAAGTGGGAATGACTTGATGGCAATGGGTTTGGTTTGGCTGGTGTCTTAGTCATCTAGTGCTGCTATAACAGACATACCACAAGTGGATGGCTTTTAACAAACAGAAATTTATTCTCTCACAGTCTAGTAGGCTACAAATCCAAATACAAGGCATCAGCTCCAGGGGAAGGCTTTCTCTCTCTTTCAGCTCTGGAGAAAGGTCCTTGTGATGCATCAGTCTTCCCTTGGTCTGGGAGCATCTCAGCATAGTAACCTCAGGTCCAAAGGATGCGCTCTGCTCCCAGCACTGCTTTCTTGGTGGTATGAGGTCCTCATGTCTCTCTGCTCACTGCTCTCTTTTATATCTCAAAAGAGACTGGCTTAAGACACTGTCTAATCTTGTAGACCTCATCAGTGTAACTGATGCTAATCCATCTTACTACATCATAGTAATAGAGTTTACAACACATAAGGAAATGACATCAGATTATGAAATGGTACCCAATCATACAATACTGGGAAACATGACCCAGCCAAGTTGACAGATACTTTGGCGGGACACAATTCAATCCATGACAGTTGGTATCACTTAATCAGTGAAATAAAGAGTTTCATATGTCTTGACTGAAACTATGTCATTTAATTTCCTTCATAATAAAAAGAACCTAATCGATAATCGAATTATTCCCTCTGAAAAATGTATCTATTTCAACCATATTCAATTCTTTTACTCTCAAGAAACTGTCATGAATCAACTCTTACCCACAAAAGCTGTGGATGAGGTCGCCAAAACAGGAGCTGGCTTCTTTTGATCAGTACAGAACGATGCATTGATAACATAACACACAAATGAGATGTTACAGTGAAGATAACCAAGACATTGTCTAAAATGTTAAAGGCAAGATTAAGATCTCTATTAAAAACACATCCATACAAACCATCAATGGGGAGAATACGGTGTCACAGAATCATGAATGTTTAATGAAAAGACAGATAACCCATTTTCATAGAACATGGTCAATTTAAAGAACAAAATAACCCATAAGAGCAGAGTATGTTACCAAGTGATTACAAGCACCAATGGATACAAATATCAAGGAGAGAACAAGCAACCCTGGATAGAGGGAATCTGAGAATATTATACTTTAATGTGGTTTATCCACACAATTTGGATATTCCCAGATAACAAGCTAATTCTGGGTCCCCAGAAGTTGTAATAAAGGCTCTAGCTTCCATTCTGAAATAAGAATCCTGGAGACAGAACATTTAGTAGCCTCCGTTATTTTGAATCTGAGCCATAGACCCTCAGGTTAAAAAAAGATCCTCCAAGAAGTTAATTAGAAAATAATAATATGTTATTTTTATTATTATAGTTGCAGCTTCACTTGGATAGCACTACCCAACAGGTAGTATCTGAAGTGTTACATATGTCCTATCAATTAATCTTCCCAATTACTCCATGAGGTAAGTACTATTATCAAACCTATTTTGAAGATAAGGAAACAAAAGCAGAGAAGTTAGGTCATTTATCTAGGGTCACAAAGCAGAATCCAGGCAGTCAGCTCCAGAGTTTGTGCTCTTAAACACTGCTCTACACCATCGCTTATCATCTCTGGTTTTGTAGATGAACAAAAGACTGTGTGCTGGGCTGTAAGTAACATTAGACGAGGAGTCAAATGACATGGGTTCCATTAACAACCTGTGTGTCCTTGGGCACCTCATTCTACTTTCATGGGCTTCAGATTCTTAATTTGCATAAAAAAAAGCAAACTGTTGTCATTGAGTTGATTCCGACTCATAGCAACCCTGTAGGACAGAGTAGAACTGCCCCATAGGGTTTCCAAGGAGCGTCTGGTAGATTTGAACTGCCGACCTTCTGGTTAGCAACCAAGCTCAACTACTACACATAAAGAGTGGTCTGTATTAGATGGCCTCAAATATTATTTTTGTCTAGTGCTTATCAAAGTGTCTGAGTTAGTTTGTTCTACTTTCATTATAATACGTCTACATCATAACAACTTTTTATCTCTAGCGCAAACTTCTCCCTCGTTCTAAACTCATAAATCCAACTGTCAACGTCTCCACATTTGTGTCTAATCTGTACCTCAGATATACCAAATCTGAAATCAAAGTCTTTCTTTCCACTCCGCAGACGAGGGATGTTCACTGGTGTGAATCCATAGCCTGGAATAGTATCTGGCACATAGCAGATTCTTGATACATACCTGTTGAACAAATGAGCAAACCAGCAAATAATTATCATGTTGTATTATAATGATCATTTGCCACTAAATATTTCTTGGCTGAGACTAGGGATCAGGACTTTTCATCCACACACATCCAGAACTTAGCATCTGGCTGAAAGATAATGACTTCTCAAACATATTTATTAAACTAACTAGAAAAAAATTTCCCCATGAAATATACAAATTTCTTTCTATGACAGGTTACCAAACCAAACCAAACCCATTGCCGTCGACTCAATTCCAACTCATAGCAACCTTAAGGGACAGCAGAACTGCCCCACAGGGTTTCCAAGGAGCGACCGGTAGATTCGAACTGCCAACCTTTTGGTTAGCAGCCGTAGCTCTTAACTACTATGCCATCAGGCTTTAAGAACTAGTAAATTCCAATGTCATGTCTCTAAATATGGTGTGTGATAACTGGTAAAAGCATACCATTTTGTCCAAGAAAGAACCATTCACTAAAAAAAACCCTAAGGGACATCAAAAACAGAACCACAGCAAATGCTACCATTTAAAAGATGCGGGGATATATGTCAGTTGCTGTTTGCCAAAAATTTTTTTTTTAAAAAAAGGTATTTCAAATTCATGCATCATAATATGAAGTTAAGAAAGTAATAGTATTTTTTCTGTAGCGTGGAAAGAAAGCAAGTTCCCCTCATCTATCATTTACAAGCTTACGGTCATGGCACATGCAACTACTGCTTAAGGAAACCATTGCTCAACATCTTGTGCCTTGAATAACCAGTATACTTAAAAATAAACAGAAAAACTTATCAACTCAAAATCCACATCCCATTTGTGCTTTCTTTTTTTTAATTTTTTTAAATGGTACTTCAGGTGAAGGCTTACAGAACAAATAGTTTCTCATGAAACAGTAGTACACATATTGTTTTATGACATTGGTTAACAACCCCCAACAT
>NW_004444032.1:3456069-3471705 GCF_000243295.1 Trichechus manatus latirostris | reverse complement strand
CATATGGCGTGAGGTATGGGTCCTGTTTCATTTTTTTGCAGATGGATATCCAGTTTTGCCAGCACCATTTGTTAAAAAGACTGTCTTTTCCTCATTTGATGGAATTTGGGTGTGCTTCTTTCTTTATTGGATATGTTTGGCATTTACTGGATTCTGGGAGCTTTTACTAGTACCGCTGGAAAAAAGCAATCCTTGCCATTATACCTTATAATCTATAACAAACAATGAAAAGTCACGCACATCCATGCAAACATAACCACCATCTATTCAACTTTGGAATTAACAAAATGGCAGCATGCATCTTGGGGCTTTGGGTACTTGTTAGCCTTTGTCAAAGACAGGGACAAGTGTCAAAAACCAAAGGTCTCTCATTTATCCCACACTGAATCATTTAAGAAAATTCAGAGAGTTGAAAAAATATTTAGGGAGATTTTATTCTTTTGATAAAGGATAAAGGTCAGCAATAAAAAAGTGAAAACCAAGATAAAGGGGAAACAGTTTCCCAGGTAGCTTCCGAAGAGGAGAAGACAAAAAAATCCTTCACCAGAAGTTTACACCTAATACTTCTGCTTCCAGTCAAGATGGAGTAACAGGAAATGGACTTAACCTGGGGCCTGAAGCAACCAAAAAACTGGGTAAAATATGTGAAACAACAATTTTGAAGACAGTGCACGTGAGGTATCAGAGGAAAGTAATCCTTGAGAGAGGAGATACACGTGAGATGAGCCCTACAATGGCCCAGTTTACTGCCTAAGGAGAGTTCCCAGGCCACAGAGCATGGAGGAGGAACCCAAGTGGACCCTGGAAGACTCCCTGAGTTAAGGAAAGAGAGGTGGGAGTCTGAGGAGACCAAGGCGGCTAGAGTTTGCAGGACAGAGTAACAGAGAGGAGACAGTTGTAAAAGAACTATAGAGATATGCAGAGGTTCTGCCTCGAGTATTGAGCAGAGTGCTGACCAGTGCATGTGTGTGAGTAAATACATGAAGCTGAGGAAAGAATCAGCCTAAACGATTAGATGGAACAGTATCTGGAGCTCACTCAGGGCCTGTTCGCACCAGGCTGAAAAACCTCATAATTCATTGGACATTGGGGAAAGCACTCAGAAGGGTCTTGCCTCAGTTGTAAGACAAAAGAAGCCCTAAACTAAGTGCTGCTCTATCCCAACTAATCCTAAAAGAAAGACCCAAAAGGATCAAATTAACTTAGCTGTATCACTGAATGAAGATTAAAAATATTTATAGGAATTCAAATATCTTCCACCCACTAGATATCAGTGGTGATATGCACTAAAAAAAATTACCAGGAATGCAAGTAGAAAATTATGACCCTCTATGAGAAGAAAAATTAACCAAACTAGAATTGACTTGATGGCAATGGGTTTGGTTTGGTTTGATTTTAAACTGACAGAGAACTAATATAATTGTTAGGTTTAGCAAAGGCATTAGAATAGTATTATAACTATATTTCGTATGTTTAAAAACTTAGGTAGAGACATTAAAAAGAAGATACTAAAAAAACCTAAATAAAATTTCTAGAGATAAAAAATTACAGTGTGTGAGATGAAAAAACACTGGATGGGATTAACAGATTAGACATTGTAGAACAAAAGATTAAGAATTTGAAGACATAGAAATAATAATTATCCAAAATGAAACACATTTAAAAAAAAAAAAAAGGGCACAGCATTAGTGATCTATGGAATGTCAAGTGACCTTTTATATGTGTAACTGGAGTCCCCAAAGGAGGGACGGGAAAAAAAAAATTAAATAATGGCTAAATTTTTTTTTAATTTGCTGAGAACATATATCCACAGATCCAAGAAGCTTAATGATGCTCAAGCACAAGAAATATGAAGAAAACTATACCAGGCACATCATAAAGATATTGCTTAAAACCAGTGATAAAGATAAAAATCTTAAAAGCAGCAAGAGAAAAAGCATGCATTATGTGAAGGGAGGGGGGACAAGATAAGAATGAAGGTAGACTTTTTGTCAGAAAGAATGCAAGTGAGAAGAGGGTGAAGAAATATCTTTAAAGTACTGAAAGAAAAACAAAAAAGAAAAAAATCAACAGAGAATTCAGTATCAAGTGAAAATACCTTTCTAAAACAAAGGTATATCTGTTTTCAGACATACAAAAGCTGAAAGAATTCAACATGAGCTGACCTGCACTGCAAGAAAAGTTAAAGGAGGTCCTCCAGGCCAATGGAGATAGATGTACACTTAGGAATGAAGAGAATGGGAAATGGCAATTACATGGGTAAATGTATTTAAACTTTTGTTATATCATTTTAAAAATAAATTGTCTGTTTTAACAAAAAATAATTACATGTGGAGTTTATAATGTATGTCAAAATAAAATGTGTAACAACAAAATACAAAAGCCTGGAGGAGAGAAATAGGAGGTACATCATTGTGAGGTTTTTATACTACATGTTGTTGTTGTTGAGTGCTATCAAGTCGATTTTCAACTCATAGCGACCACATGTGACAGAGGAGAACTGCCCCATATGGTTTTCTAGGCTGTAATCTTTACAGGAGGAGATGGCCAGGTGTTTCTCCCGTGGAGTTGGTGGTTGGTTCCATCTACCAACCTTTTGGTTCCCAGCTGAGCCCTTAACCATTGTACCACCAGGGTTCCTTATATTACACATAAAGTGGAATTATATCACTAGAAGGTAGACTGTAATAAGTTAAAAATGTGAACTAAGATATTTAAAATAACAAAGCAAAGAGATAATAGGTGATATGAAGAAATAAAATAGAATCATAAAAAAATAGTCAATCTAAAAAAGACAGAAGAAGAGGGTAAAGCGACAAGGAACATATGGGACAAACAGAATACATACAGGGAGATAACAGATTTAAAGCTAACCATATCAATAACTGAGGTGCCCTGGTGGTACAGTGGATAAAGCACTTGGCTGCTAACTGAAAGGTCGGTGGTTTGAACCCACCAGCTGCTCCACAGAAGAAAAATGTGGCAATCTGCTTCTGTAAAGATGTACAGCCCTGGAAATCCTACAAGGGCAGTTCTACTCTGTCCTATACGGTCACTATGAGTCGGGATCAACTCGATGGCAGTGGGTATTATCAATAATCACATTAAATTGAAATGGTGTAAACACCACAAATAAAAGACAGAGATGGTCAGATTGGATGAAACAGCAAGACCTAACTATATGCTGCCTAGAAGAAAAGCACTTTACACATAAAGGCACAAGTTAATTTTAATATAAGTTAGAAGTAAAAGGATGGAAAAAGATATACCATACTAAGACTAATCAAAAGAAAGCTGGAGTGTCTATATTGATATGACAAAGTAGATTTGAGAGCAAAGAATATTAGCATGGATAAAGAAGGTCATTTTATAATAATAAAAGAGTTAATTCATCAGGAGGACATAACAATCCTAAATGTTTATATATCTAACAGCAAAGCTTAAAAATGCATCTACTTACAGCTCTATCAAGTCAGATGAGCTGGAAAGAGTGTGGTGTTTGGAGGCCCAGAGACTTGAATATGTGTATCAACCTCACCACTACCAGTTTTGTGATCCTAGGCAAGTGATATAACCCCTCAGAGCTTCATTTCTTTGTCCATTTTATAGGGATATCTATATTTAACTATTTTAAGGTTTTTAAGAGGATTTATCTCAACACTAAGGAAGCCATGGTGGCACAGTGGTTAAGTGTTCAGCTGCTAACCGAAAGGTCAGCAGTTTGAACACACAGCCGCTCCACGGGAGAAAGATGTGGCAGTCTGCTTCCACAAAGATTACAGCCTTGGGAACCCTACAGGGTAGCTCTACTCTATTCTATAGGGTCACTATGGGTCAGAATTGACTCAAGGGCAGTGGGTACAAGTGTCAACACCAAGCATAATGTCTGGTACGGAGCAGACACTCAAAACTTGTTTATTTTCCTCTCCTTTAACTCATCACTGTGCCTATTTTACAGGAGCCCGGGTGGCACAAGGGGTCAAAGCACTCGACTGCTAACTGAAAGTTCGGTGGTTTGAAACAATCAGCAGCTCCGCATGAGAAAGATGTGGCAGTCTGCTTCCATAAGGATTTATAGCCTTGGAAACCCTATGGGGTCACTATGAGTCGGAATCGACTCAACAGCAGTGGGTTTGTTTTGTTTCGTTGTTTTTTTTTGTTTGTTTGTTTGTTTGCTTGTTTCTTTGGGTCCTTATTTTAGCTTTCCTTCTAATCAAGGGATTCACTATGATAAATAAAATCTAACATTTTCCCCTAGAATATAAAAAGGCTTCTCTTAAAATACTTTAAATTACTGCTCATCTTTTGATTTTAAGGGAGGCGTATAACTGAGATAAAAGGAAAGTTCCCCTGGACTGTGGTGGCGGCTCTGTTGTCATCCAATGCAAAGGGCACTGAGTTCATTCCCTGACTTTAAATGAACTGTAGACAAACCAGAACAATCCTAAACTTGGTGTGTACTCGAGGCCAACAACCTTTTTAGTATTCTGTCTAATCCACATTGGTTACATAATATTATACTGCTCCAGAAAGAAATACTTTGGGATAGTGAATTTGAATTGGCCTTCCACATTGTCAAACAACTATTTAGGTAGAAAAATTAAAGGAGTTACTCCTATGAATGACTTGTAAAAATAGTCCTGATAATACTTTTTTAAACAAAAGCCAAATGTAGGAAATATACTGGGGACTCATAAAAAAAAAGTTATGAATTGGTTTCCAATGCATACTTCCTCTTTTGACATTAACTTTCACATTACGAAAGCTGCTAGTTTCAATTCTGTTTTTTCACAGATTTAAAAGTCTGTGTAAGATTTCATTTTATTAAGACAAATTGAGATTGCTAAGTATTACTAAGGAGCCCTGGTGGCACAGTGGTGAAGAGCTTGGCTGCTAACCAAAACGCTGGCAGTTCAAATCCACCAGTTGCTTCTTGGAAAGTCTATGGGGCAGTTTTACTTTGTCCTATAGGGTTGCTATGAGTTGGATTCGACTTGACAGCAAAGGATAAGTATTAATAAAACCCGAATTCTGAAGCTAGCATACCTATGGGCTATCTTTGTTTAGCTCAGTAATTCCAAATTAATGATTTCTGATTATGGCAACATATGGATAAATCAATGGATTGTGAGCATTCTTTTTACCATGGCAATATGGCTTTAGGGTCCACAAAGTTTTTAGAGTAAAATATGGCCACTGCCCACATTTAAAAAAAATAAGACAGCGTTAGGTACTTATGTATAAATGCTATATAACTGTACTATAAAGTGTGATGCTCACACATAGAACAATTAGTGGGAGACTATAAAACAGTCAACATTTTTAAAGTTCAGGAAGTTAGGGTAAATGAAAGGCAAAATCAGGGTGGGTTGGAATTGCCATGAAAGGTTTGGTGGATGAGCTGGGAATTCATCAAGGCTGTGTGGGTGGAAAGTTGAAAACTGTCAGAGGATGAGATTGGACTTTCAGCAGCAGTGGGTACAGAAAGCAAGAAAGTTCGAAGGCAGGAATTACTGATTTGATGGAGGGAAAGTTTAGATAAGCCCAGTGGCATCAAACTACAAAAGACCTTGAAGGTCGTGCATACACATTACTTAAACTTTTTAGATGGAGAATTATCAATGACACAAAATTATGTTCTTTTTAAATTTTTTCTTTTATTCAGGAGAAGAGCCATGGAGAGTGAGGAAGGAGTTAGAAGAATATGTAGGCTCAACACCTTTTGATGTTTCGTTTCTGAAATAAGATACCTAAAAGTGACTGTAATCATTTTTAGAGAAGCCATTACTAGGTCAGGAAAAGATGAAAGACATTTTCTAATAATAATAAATTTAATTTGTACTGAGCTGCAATTTTTTTCAATAAAAACTTGTGAGCATGAACGAAAGAAGCTTCAAGTAGCTCTAAACATACTATATTTAACATATGAGATAATTTTATATTGCTAAGAAAAATACTGAAGCATTTCTAATGTAGAAAAAAAAATACTTTTACATCTTCCCAACACTCATTCCGATTTATTTCTCCCAAGATTTATTTTTAAAACTTTCTAGAAAAGTAGGTCTAGCTAGATAACTAGACACATATCTATTTATGTATTGATCGATCAATCAACAGATAGATATCCACCACCTGTCTGTCAGTTTGGTATACTGTGGTGGCTTATGTGTTGCTATGATGCTGGAAGCTATGCCACCAGTATTTCAAATACCAACAGGGTCACTTATGGCGGACAGCTTTCAGGGGAGCTTCCAGAATAAGGCAGACTAGGAAGAATGGCCTAGCAATCCACTTTCAAAAAAATCAGCCAATGAAAACCCTATGAATCATGACAGAATATTGTTCGAAATAATGGTAGAAGTTTAGCCCCCTATATTGGAAGGCACTCAAAATACACAATGGCCACAATATTGGACTCAAGCATATCAACAATCACGAAGACGGTGCAGGGCAATATTTTGTTCTGTTGTATATAGAGTCACCATGAGTTGGAGCTGACTCAACAGCAACAACAGCCTGTATCTATCTATATCTATCTATCTATCTATCTATCTATCTATCTATCTATCTACCTATATATATATATATCTATATATATAGATATCTATGTATGTTTACATTTACATACACAGACATAACCAGACATTTTACATATACATATATTTTCAAGCTATCTTTTAATATTCAAATCCTAATATTCCACTTACAGAAACTTCTATAATTACAAATAATGTTGCATTCAGTAGAATTTTAAACTTTCTTTCAATATTCTTTACTGTCTCCCCTTACTGCCTCCTCTTTTATGAGGGGGTAGGGGACATATACTGTATTACAGATTCCCCAGGATGTATTTCTTTGAAATACATTATAAGGTTATGTTATTTCAGTTATGGATCTTAAGCTTCCGTTGAGTCAGACCTGTCTTCAACATACCAATTTACCATCTGGATCTCTACAATCTGTTGTAATGCCCTAGACCCAGTCCTGAACTTATTATGCAAAAAGCTTTGTTTCTTTCCACTCACTCACTCACAGTAATGGCTGCTATTTCCTCATACAGAAGCAGTTGGGCTTGTACATCCACCTCTCCCAAACCCCTCGGTTTCACTTTGATATGCCCCTGCATTTATTTCACACTCTTCCCTGATTTTTGGAAACCCTGGTGGCGTAATGGTTAAGAGCTATGGCTGCTAACCAAAAGGCTGGCAGTTTGAACCCACCAGGCGCTCCCTGGAAACCCTATGGGGCAGTTCTACTCTGTCCTATAGGGTCACTATGAGTCCGAATTGACTCAATGGCAACAGGTCCCCAATTTTAATTATTACAATCTAAAGCCCAATGAAACTTACATAATTTATACCGAATATAATGTCAGCCTGCTTTAGACTCAAGTGACATAACACACCCACATGATTCCAATTTCCAGTTCTGCTTTCTAATTCACCAAACTCATAGGAGTTAAAAAGCCAAGTGGAAATCAAGTTAAATGCTAGATTTTCCCCTATACAGAGTTTATTCATTACAATTATTGCTATTTCAAAGGAGTCATATATAATAAGACCCAACTCTCTTAACCCATTCCAAGCCTGGAGCTAATAAAAGCACTAAACTTTGCTGCCCAGCCATCATTCAGGAAAGGCAATGGCAGGCTATAAACCTAACTAATTATAGCACAATATCTGGCCACATGCAAGACCCCAGGGTGCTATTTATATCTTACTCCTCAGATCAGGTTCAACGGTTTGAAGTTCAAGGGAAGGACAAGCAAGGTGCCACGATCAGACTTAACTGCCACAGACCACGCCAGAAGACTAAACACAAGGCAATTAAAAAATACCCTTGCTCATCTCAATCTCATTTTTATGACTTACAGCATGTGCATATATAAGAGGATTTTCTATAAGAAAAAAAAAATCATGCCACCCATCCCCTCCCCTTGCTGATCTCTATTTCACAAAATCCAAGAACTAACTCTGCTCCCTCTCCTGGAAGAAAATACCTCTAACTCATATAACCCCAAGCAGGGATCATCCAGCTTAATACAAAGTCTTATAAAAAATAGTAATAATAAAGAAAAGGCTCATTCCAAACACTTGAAAATACTCAACTTATGCTATAAAACACGAGGCATTATGTAGATAGTTTATTTAGAATTTTGCTTGCTTTTGCACCCAATGGCATACAAAGAATCATTAGATCTTGCAAAACCAGTTATGTCTCTCAGGCCCTGTGGGAGAAAGTTCCAAGGGAATATCATACTCGTCACACATACTGGGCCAATCACTTGGTGTGGGGCCCTACCCAAGCGTATGGGTTAGGAGTAAACAAAAAAAAGCAGCTGCCATCGAGTTGACTCTAACTCATAGGGATCCTATGTGTTGCAGAGTAGAACTGTGCTCCATAGAGTTTTCAAGTGGTGACCTTTCAGAAGTAGACCATCAAGTCTTTCTTCTGAGGTGCCTCTGAGCAGGTTCAAACCGCTAACCTTTCTGTTAGCCGTCGAGCGCATAACCATTTGATCCACCCAGGGATTACTTTCAGGAAGACAGGAAATAAATAAGAGATCAATGGATTCAGAATAGTGAGGAACAGAAAAAGAACGTCCCTATGTCTGATCTGGATCACAAAATAATGCCTTGCTCAGCATTAGGTTTGGGACTGCAAGACCTTATGTTCCTTGGATAAGGGTTCTTTAATACTGCATTCCAGTTCCAAAATGATGAGGCCTATCATTGCATACCTTCATAAATCTCCGAGTTTTCCCACCTACAAATGACTACAATTCCCATGAAAAGAACTTCAGTTCTACAAATAAAAATTCCAGCATTAAAGTCTTGACCTTTTTGCCAAAAACAACAGCTATTTTAACTGACTTCCAATGTAGAATCAGAGAGACCTTTTCTAAACTGAGTTCTAAACTAGGAATTACTGACCAAAAACTCCTACAAAATAATAAAATACAATGATGTATTTCAAGTTCTTGTAAGGAGAAAAAAGATTTTCCATGTAATATTAGATTTGCTAACCTCTGCTCTCAAATCCTTTTCTTTAAGCATTAAGTCATTCACAGAATTTTGAATGAACTTAGTTTACACTTGTTTAGAACCTTTCTTCCAAAAATCTTAAGGCTAATTTGTGAATGACAATAAAAAACCAGTTGCCATCAAGTCAACCCCAATTCATGGCAACCCCACATATGTCAGAGTAGAACTGTGCTCCACAGGGTTTTCAAGGGCCTATTTTTCAGAAGTAGATAGCCAGGCCTTCCTTCCAAAGTGCCTCTGAAGGGATGCAAATCTCCAGCCTTTCAGTTAGCAGCTGAGTGCCTTAACTATTTGCACCACCCAGGAACTCCATGAAGAGCAATAAAACAGTTTATATTTCCAAAGTCCTTCTATTTATTCCAAATGAAGGAAAGTACTTTAAGATAGATATAATACAGGAAGTTAAAATAAATTTAACTTGTTTAATTTTAAAAGATGAGCCAGAATTGACTAGATGGCAATGGGTTTTAATTTAAAAAGAAAATATAAATTCAAGAAATTGCATACAAAAGCAAATAGAAGTATGAATGCAAGATGAAGCTAGGAACAGACCTGGTACTCCAAATGCATTTCACGCATTTCTATATACTGCAGAAGATGGAACAGAGAGCTGCCTGTAAGCTTTCCCTAAAGCAAAGTAAAGAGGGAAATGAGCTCACTGACAAGCACCTCAGTGATCATAAGATAAAAACAAAGAGACAGCAAAGGAGAGGCACAATGATATTTGATACTAAGATCAGAGAAGTTTTTCCCCCCATCTTAAATCAAACTGTGCTCTGCAAGCTTTGGCTGAGGATGGAGAGGTGAGGTGGGTGGGAAAAGGATGAGGCAGGTAAGCTCAGGTGAGGTTTCAGCTGCTCAACCCCCTTTTAACCAGAGTAGTTCTGCTTATTTTTACTTAATTGGCCTCTCTGTAAGCTGTTGTTTAAAAAAAAAAAAAGGGTTAAGTGGCTTTATTTTAAACAACAAATTGACAATTATTGATAGAGTCAGGCCTACAGGATGAGCCACTGGGGCAAAGGATGAACATATTAGAATTTCTCTGTATAGATATACATATTTTTAGCCTTAAAAATAAGTTAAGCTCTCCTGATGTTCATTATATGACTGTCACTGGTACATCCCGTAGGTCGTGTGGTAAGGGACACAAGCGGAACAGCTAGGCATCCAGAGGGAGGAGGGGGAATTCCACCCCTGGAAAGGGTTCACCCAGTTGTTCACTTTGAGCACACTGTGCAAGACTGCAGTGCGCCTGCGTCTGGTTAAGTGGATTTACAAACAAGATTACATAGGTTTAACTGAACTAACTTAAAACATGGGCAAATGGCTTCAAAAGATTCCTGTAAAGAAATCACAGATTAAGGATAGCACGAATAATGTAAGCACATGCAAACAAACAAAAAATGGTAAAATTAACACTTGCATGGTTTTACCTTACTCAGTCACGTTCCAGATAAAAACCGAAGATCTAATCAAATCTGAAATGGTGACAAAGCCAAATCGTTCTTTCTCACACACACACACACACCCCCACCCCCACATACACAAAAACTAAAATACTCAAGAAAACTATTTGAAATAGGGATTTTACAGCCATCACCATTAATAATGAATTGTGCCCTAATTATATCTTGTGTATTAGATAAACGTGTTGCTGTCAAGTGGATTCTGACTCATAGAGACTCTATAGATGTCAGGCATTAAAACCAATTATCAAAATAAACTATTAAGTCAAAGCTCATCAAATCGTATGCTTTAAAATGCTAAAATGTAGAACAAAATCCTAACTCACAAAAACAAAACAAAAAGACCAGACTTACTGATCTGACAGAAACTGGAGAAATCCAGAGACTATGGCCCCTGGACACCCTTTTAACTCAGTAACGCAGTCACTCCTGAGGTTCACTCTTCAGCCAAAGATTAGACAGGCTCATAAACCAAAAAGAGACTAAATGGGCGCACCAGCCCAGGGGCAAGGACGAGAAGGCAGAAAGGGACAGGAAAACTGGTAATGGGGAAACTAAGGTCAAAAAAGGGAGAGTGTTGACATGTCATGGGATTGGCAACCAATGTCACAAAACAGTATGTGTAAATAATTGTTTAATAGAGAAGCTAGTTTGCTCAGTAAACCTTCATTTAAAGTACAATTAAAAGGAAAAAAAAGCAAAGATGAGAAGATAAGGGGGCAGGGAAACTAGAGTACTGGAAATGGAACAATCTGAACACAATTAGAGAATGCTGACACATTGTGATACATGTAACTAACGTCAATGAAACATCTGTGTGGAAATTATCAAATGGAAACTTCACTTGCTATGTACACTTTCACCAAAAGCTCAATAAAATATTATTAAAAATAAAATAAAATGGAGGTATTTTATTGTAAGTAAATTATATTTCAATTTTAAAAATGAGGTAGAAGATAATAAACTACTTAGAAACCAGCCTTTAAATCTCTGTATTAGAAAGAATTATAACCTAAGGTTAAAAATAATGAAACATATTTAATCACAATGCTCTCACTAAAGATAAGTGATTATTATATGATTAAAAGGGTTTTATACCATTAAAAATTAAATGTTAAATTGCTTATTGTGTTAAAGTGATTTATATTATGAATAATAAGAGCATGTAACCCAACCCATTGCTGTCAAGTTGATTCCGACTCACGGCGACCCTATAGGACAGAGTAGAACTTCCCCATAAGGTTTCCAAGGAGCAGCTGGTGAATTCAAACTGTCTATCTTCTGGTTAGCAGCCGTAGCTCTTAACCACTGTGCCACATATAAATGTAGTACCTGCATATAAATTGTAAATAAAAATACATATATTGGGGATGCAGATTCAAATTATTTTACCAACAGTGCTCCACATATGCTAAGAGCGTATGAAGCAGAAAATGTCTGGAAAATATTTAGATGGGTACTTGGAGAGAAAGAAGTTCAATAACAGAAACCAACAACTTATGTTTGCTTCTTGTTTATTTTCATTCCTACCATGGTAAATGTACTTTTTATAATATCCATTATCGTTTTTTTTATATAAATCATTAAAACCTCTAATATAAGGAATAGCATTTCCTCCTGTACTCCACAAGGAGCCCTGGTGTCGTAGTGGTTAAGTGCTTGGCTGCTAGCGGAAAAGTTAGCAGTTCTAATCCACCAGCCGCTCCTCGGGAGAGAGATGTGGCAGTCTGTCTCTACTGTAAAGATTACAGCCTTGGAAACCCTATGGAGCAGTTCCGCCCTGTTCTATGGGGTCACTATGAGTCGGAATCAACTCGACGGCACAAAACAACAACTTATACTCCACAGTTTCCAAAAGCAATGTGAAGAGATGACATTCTGAAGTGATGACATCATGAAGTGATGACATCATTTTCTTAATATGAGTTACCTCAGCATAACTCACATTAAATTTCATTTGTGACCTTTCATCTAAATCACTCTGCTTGATTAGAATCTCTGCTATGTCTTTTCAGCTCTTTCAAAGGCTCATTATCCTGAATGGAGCTTCCATTGACTAAATTTGCCACCTGCTCCCCATTCATTAACCCAATCATGAACACATTAAATATTGAGGTCCGATGGGCCAAGAGGAGTTTTGATGGCACAGTGGTTACGTGTTTGGCTGCTAACTCAAAGGCTGGTAGTTCAAATCTATCAGCTGCTCCTTGGAAATCTTATGGGGCAGTTCTATTCTGTCCTATAGGGTTGCTATGAGTCAGCATCAACCAATTCTCAGAGGTTCAATCCAGCAAGAGCTTTGATTATGTATTTCTCTGCTCTCTTTTAGAGGATGTGGAGAAATAATGAGCAAGAAGATAATGATAGTAAGCTGGATAGAAGAAATGGTGAGAGGAGGAAAGGGGGAAAAAGCCAAATCTTAAAGTAGGTTCTATGGGTATAGACTGGCAAAGATCAAAGCCTACTTATTCTTCCTCTCCCCACATCTCCAAGGATCAGACTATTCTGGAAACTGGTCTTCTGGGAACTGGGAAGTGAAGGAAGAGAGCTACAGTTTAGAGAGGAGAGAAAAGCTCTTCCAAGTCAGAAAAAGCTCCTGCTAAGTCGTGGGTCAAAACCCTGGAGAAGCTGATTTGGGTGAAAGATTAAGTTGCACTCCAAGGACATCAGAAGCTTCCGAGTCTGATCTGGTCTGAATTTCAGAAGATTCAGGAGGACAATGTTGTTTCAACCACTGAGCAGTACTTACTTTGGGCCCATAATAGCCATTTGATCCAGTTGGCTGCCATTCTGTTAACTATCTCTATAACGTCTCAGGACCTTCAGAGGCAAATAAAACCACAATGATGTTTTGAAATAAATGTAACAATTTTGCATTAATAAAATTACATTGCAGCATTTTGGAAAGTTTTTTTAATGAAAAGAATATAAAATCATTTATGCCAGAATTTCTATAGGGTTGCTATGAGTCGGAACTGACTCAATGGCCACGGGTTTGGTTTTCTGTAGTGCCGTGGTGGCACACCGTTTAAGTGCTCAGCTGGTACTTGAAAGGTTGGCAGTTTAAACGTACCCAATGGCTCTGTGGGAGAAAGACTTGGTGATCTGCTACAGTAAAGATTACAGCCTAGAAAATCCTATGGGGCAGTTCTACTCTGTCACATGATGTCACTATGAGTATAAAATAGACTTCATGGCACCCAACAACAACATTCCTTTTTACCGGTCAAATCAAGGTGTGATGGTAATAGTCATCCTGTATTTTCCTTTATTTTCATTTGAAAGCAACAATGCTATACAATTATTTCACCAACTCATGATATTATATAAATGTACACATGTTCTGATAAAATTTTTAATTATATTTTAAAATGAAATCACATATAATAAACAATATTTTCCACGACTTCTTGCTATTCCTGAATGTAATTTCCTAATCCTCCTCCCTCACCAGCTCTTCTACTTTCCACTTGAACCACAATCAGAAAAAGAATTCTTAAAAAAACCATCCTGACTAATATCTGTGTCTCCACTAATAAGTCTCTCCAGTGGATGTAAAAGGGATAGCTGACAACAGCAATATGTTTTTGAGTAGTATAAAAATTTATTTAAGATTTTAGACAAACATGGAAAGGTCAGGAAAAAAAAATGATGAAAGCCATGGACATGGAGATTGACAGCAGTTATACAGTCAGTAGAATAGTTCACTTTCCAACAGCTTTGTCTAAAACTGAGAAGTCTTCCTTTTCAGACAGCACTGACTAGCCACCCTCACAGCACACTGTACAAACATAAACATAATTAGCCACTGCTCTCAAAGTCTACACCAACTCAAGGCAGAAGAAAATACAGTTAAGAACAATTTTTTAAAGTTTAAATAATTTTTGAGGATTTTTGCATCTATATTCCTGAGGGATATTGGTCTGTAATTTTCCTTTTTTTGTGGTGTCTTTACCTGGTTTTGGTATCAGCATTATGCTGGCTTCAAAGAATGAGTTGGGGAGTATTCTATCCTTTTCTATGCTCTGAAATACCTTTAGTAGTAGCAGTGTTAACTCTTCTCTGAAAGTTTGGTAGAAATCACCAGTGAAACTGTCAGGGCCAGGGCTTTTTTTTTGTTTTGAGTTTTTAAATTACCTTTTCAATCTCTTCTTCTGTTACGGATTTATTTAGTTGTTCTAGCTCTGTTTGTGTTAGTTTAGGTAGGTAGTATGTTTCGAGAAATTTGTCTATTTGTTAGAGTAAAATTTTTCAGAGTATTCTGTTTTGATTCTTTTAATTTCAGTTGGGTCTGTTGTGATATCGCTCATCTCATTTCTTATTTGGGTAATTTGCTTCCTCTCCTGTTTTTCTTTTGTCAGTTTGGCCAATGGTTTATTAATTTTGCTGATCTTTTCAAAGAACCAGCTTTTGGTCTTGCTAACTCTTTCAACTGTTTTTCTATTTCCTTTAATTCTGCTCTAGTTTTTCTTATTTGCTTTCTTCTGGTACCTAAGGGCTTCTTTTGCTGCTCTCTTTCTACTTGTTTGAGTTGTAGAGTTAATGTTTTGATTTTGGCCCTTTCTTCTTTTTAGCTGTGTGCATTTATTGCTATAAACTGACTCTGAGCACTGCTTTTGCTGTGACCCAAAGGTTCTGGTAGGATGTGTTTTCATTCCATTTGATTCTGTGAATTTCTTTATTCCATCCTTAATTTCTTCTACAACCCAGTAGTTTTTGAGCAAGGTGTTGTTCAGTTTCCATGTGTTTGATTTTTTTACCTTGCTTTTTCTGTTACTGATTTCTACTTTTATGGCTATATGGTCAGAAAAGATGCTTTGTAATATTTTGATGCTTTGGATTCTGTTAAGGCTTGCTTTATGGCCTAACATGTGGTCTATTCTGGAGAATGTTCCATGTGCCTTGGAAAAGAAAGTATACTTGGCTGCTGTTGGGTGGAGTGTTCTGTATATCTCTATGAGATCAAGTTGGCTGATTGTGGTATTCAGCTCTTCTGTGTCTTTATTGAGCTTCTTTCTGGATGTTCTTTCACTGAAAGTGGTGTGTTGAAGTCTCCTACTATTACTGTGGAGCTGTCTATCTCTGTTTTCAATGCTGTTAGAGTTTATGTGTTTTGGAGCCCTGTC
>NW_004444032.1:3421169-3455969 GCF_000243295.1 Trichechus manatus latirostris | reverse complement strand
CTCCTGCTCTTTTTTGAGTGTTGTTTGCTTGATATAGTTTTTTCCATCCTTTGAGTTTTAGTTTGTTTGGGTCTTTAAGTCTAAGCTGTGTCTCTTGTAGGCAGCACCTAGACAGATAGTGGTTTTTCATCCATTCTGCCACTCTCTGTCTCTTTACTGGTGCATTTAGCCCACTTACGTTCAGCATAATTATTGACAGGTATGAGTTTAGTGCTGTCATTTTAAAGTCTTTTTTTGTGTGTTGTTCAGTTTCTTTGTTCCACTTAATTTTTTGTGCTGAGTCGTTTTTCTTTACCTATTTTCTTTTCATCTTTTTCATTGTTGTTGATTTTGTATTTGCTGAGTCTTTATGTTTTTCTTGTTTTTTATTTTGATGTGTAGGATTGTTAGTTTCCTTTGTGTTTACCTTAATATTTACCCCGTTTTCCTAAGTTTAAACTAATCTTTTATTTCTTTATATTGCCTTGATTTCCTCTCCATATGAAAGATCTACGAGTACATTTTTTCATCTGCCTTTTTTGTTTTAATGTTGTCATCTTTTATATATTGATGTCTCTGTTTCCCTATTTTCAGTTTTTTAGTTTTGATTTATTTTTGTGACTTCCCTACCTGGGTTGATATCTGGTTGCTCTGTCCTGTGTTCTAGTATTGGGTTTTTATCTAATGTTATTGATTTTTCAACCGGAGTACTCCCTTTAGTATTTCTTGTAATTTTGGTTTGGTTTTTGCAAATTCCCTAAAGTTCTGTTTATCTGGAAATGCCCTAATTTCACCCTCATACTTGAGAGACAGTTTTGCTGGATACATAATTCTTGGCTGGCAATTTTTTTCCTTCAAGGCTTTATATATGTCATTCCATTGCCTTTTTGCCTGCGTGGTTTCTGCTGAGTAGTCTGAGCTTAGTCTTAGTGACTCTCCTTTGTAGATGACTTTTTGTTTATTCCTAGCCACTCTTAAAATTCTCCCTTTATCTTTGGTTTTGGCAATTTGATTATAATATGTCTTGGTGACTTTCTTTTGGGATCTACTTTATGTGGGGTTCGATGAGCATCTTGGATAGATATCTTCTTATCTTTTACGATATCAGGGAAGTTTTTTGCCAACAATTCTCTCTGTATTTTCTGTTATCCCCCCCTCCTCTGTTCTGGTACTCCAGTCACTCGTAGGTTATTCCTCTTGATGAAGTCCCACATAATCCTTAGGGTTTCTTTATTTTTTTAAATTCTTTTATCTGATGTTTCCTCAAATAAGTTGGTGTCAAGTGCTTTACCTTCAATCTCACTAATTCTGACTTCCATTGCCTCAATTCTACTCCTATGACTTTCTATTGAGTTGTCTAATTCTGAAATTTTATTATTAGATGCACGTACTTGTATTTTACTGATTGAGCGCCGCTTTTCACTGGTTCTGGAGGCTTGAGTACACTCTCCGCCTCTTGATCTCTCCTGATGTGGAAAACACGTCCCAAATGCCACTGCTTGCTTCACTGTGCATACCAGTCTGGCAACTCCTCACTGCTTCTGAACCATCTCTCCTTCCCCCTGCTGCTCAGTCTGATTCCTCAACTTTGCCTTTGATGTTCAGGGCTCCTAGATTGTTGTATATAATCGATTCACTTGTTTTTTGGGGTCTTTGTTGTAAGAAGGATCACAGGAATCGTCTGACTACTCTGCTGTCTTGGCCCTGTCTCCTCTAAAGTTTTAAGTAATTTTTATGAGAAAAACTTAGTAAGTTTCTTTGATATAATGGAAAGAATTAATATCATATCCAAGGGGGCGGCTAGAATTAAGAAAATGCACAAGCTTGACAGCAAGTCCATGAAACAGACTTTACAGTTGAGCAGAGAGAAAACATACTTCATAAAGGGCCACGAGCTCCAACAGAGAACTGATTTCATTTTCAGTTCCTGAAGGAGGAATTACAGAGAAAAAGAATAAATGAGATTTCATCCTTGATTTTCAAGCCATTTGAAGATCAGAAAGCAAAATCTAACAGGAAAAGGATGGCTTGAGTTCAGGAGGTTAAGATGTATTTGAGATCCGTGTTAATCCCTCATGTCTTACTTTACCACCTCTTTACTTTCTGCATTCATTTATAATGAGTCTTGGAAGAAAATACAACCAAAATACTCTTTAGAAGCAAGCATGGTGAGACTTTTCTCCCTTACTTTGGACTTATCATCAGGAAAAATCAATTGCTAGAAAAGAGTATCATGTTTGGCAAAGTAGAAGGTCACCGGAAAAGAGGGAGACCTTCAATGACATGGACTGACACATTAGCCACAATAATGGGCTCAAACATACCAACAATCATGAAGATAGCGTAAAACCAGACAACATTTCGTTCTGTAATACATAAGGTCACCATGAGTCAGAGCCTACTCTATGGCACCTAACAACAACATTTCAGAAAATGAACTCTTTTCAGTATAAAAGTGAAAGGATGAAGTTAAACATCCTCCTCTTCTCCCCACTCTGCAGGTATCTTTCTGGCACTGGGATGATGATCACATCCGTGTAAATCAACATTTCCAATAATTATCACTATGGATGTACCGGAGACCCCAGCCTCACATTCAGAAGTGACTGTTTTGCACTCTTTGGAGAACAGCTGGATCCTGCCCCCACTGGCCTGCCAGGTGTCCTCAAAGACAGCAGAGGTGGTTCACGTGGCCAGGCAGTCATATAATTAAACCACACAGACATTCACAGACAGAAAGAGAGCAATAGCGAGCACACCACACTGGAAAAGGCTGTGCAAGGCTTTGATTCATGAGGTATCTCAAGATAGATGCCCAGGAGCAAAAAGCAAACAAGGCCTTCCTTTAAGGGAGCTGAGCCCTGGCTTGCTACACACTAGTCTTTCTGTCACCTGCTTTCTACCATCTCATCCTTACATCTAACACCAAACAAGAGTTCACACACACAGCCAATTCTTTATAAGATCTGACCACTTAAAATGTCTTAGAAAAAAAAAATTCACGAAGTTTTCCTTTAGAAAGAATTATAGATGTATCATTGATCATAGAAGCCTTTCTCAAATTTTATTTCATGAAATAGTATTCTGGGGAGATGTTAATAATGTTCCACATACACAAAAGGTGTATATGGTTTAAAGAGATATCAATAGGTTCCTTGGCTAGAGAACTTCTCAGCGTCTTTGCTATACTAATATTCTCTGGGAATCTTCCAGAGGGAATAAAGGGTCAGACCACTATCATGATTTTTTTAACATACATTATTTTATTTACTCCTCAAAACAGATCTATGAAGTAGGTACAATGGTACAGATGAGGAAACTAAGGCTTAGAGAGATTATGATAACACAACTAATAAGGAGCAGAAATAGAAATTTGAACCCAGATCTGATTCCAAAGTGTGTGTGTTTCATTCATTCATTCACTAATATTTACTGTGTGTAGGATACTCCTAACTAATATGTATACTGCCCTAGTAATAACAGTAATAGTTACGACTACTATCTTTTCTCCTACCAACTTTATTTATTTATTTATTTAACATTTCAGACCTACAGAAGAGGTGAAAGAAAAGCATAAGGATTATTTATCCCTCGTGTTGGTGAAATCCTCTTTGTGTAAAGTAAGTTTCAAAAAAAAACAGGACATGAGAGACGTCCAACAAGTGGGAAAAAGCACACTCACAAGATATTTTGAAGGGTCAGTCTTGTCCTTCAGTTAACAATGTTATTCTTAAGTATTATATTTTACCTTAAAGTGAAATCAGTTGTCATTTCTTGTGTATGTAGTAAGTGCTTTACACAATGTCTGCTAATAAATATATTCTAAGGACCATGAAGATATGTTAATATATCTTTATCTTGACTGTACCTCCAGCATCAAAAACAAGGATACCAGAAGTGATAGCTCAGGTCCAACTCCAAGCAATTCTATTTGCAAATGCATGAGTGAACAGAAGTATGTATTCTACGACTTTTCCAGAGAGTACAACAGCCTTCAGGTGTGACTATGTATCCATACACAGTTGCCCCTGAAAAGATAAAGTTATAAGCAGAAATCTAATTAAAGGAGACTTTACCTAAAAGACACAAACTTGCAGAATTCTCCAGTTTAAAATGAACCACACTAGGTGAAGACATCCACAAAACCTTCCACTCTGACCAAACTGAAAAAGGCTGTCCCGAAGATTAAAGCTATGGTTCAAGAGGAGCCTGCCAACAGAGCGTAACAGAAGCCCACGGGCTGGAGGAGCTGAGCCAGCACTTGCTGCACATTAGCTGTCCTTTCACCGCCTTCTTTTATTCTTCCATCTTATATAATACAATCATAAAAATGAAAGGCATTTACTGATGAGACTCTTCAGCTTTTCCAGGTTTGATCTGCTACTTTATGCTCTTTGTATCTCATATGCACCCTCTCAAAGATTAACAGACAATGAATACAGACTCTGCTCGTGTTTCCTCATTTTGCCAGGGTAGGATTGGGAGGTATAAAATGTAAGCATATCTTGAAAAAGGGGATTGTAGGGCATATCTGCTGATGACATTTGTGGGTACCCAAAACCTTTTTCTTTCATTTTTTAGGGAGGGAGGGGCTATCTTTGACAGTTCCCACATTGTGAATCCTCCCTTTGTAAGCCTCCCTTGCAGCTAGAGTGCAGTCCTAAGACCAGGTTCCACCAATGAGATGTGAGTTTTGTTTTAAAAATGGAAGATATAAGGAAACGAGCTGGGTCTAGGACATCCATTCTGTTGATACAGGTGAAGGTAGAGGTTTGGGGTTCTGGAGTCAGATGTAGCAGGAACTTTGTGGATCACAGCAGAGGCCATGTGGTTCCACAACTGGCAGTGACAACATCTCTCTTATCAGACCAATACCACGGGTGTACTTCTAGGAAATGTTCATGGAAATTTAGCCTAGAGCACATTTCTGCATCCTTTCCAAGAGTCTGTAAGCCACCTAATAGCCTGTAATAAATTTAATTTAAACCAGCTAGGGTGGATTCTATTGTCTGCATCAAAGAACCTTGGCAGATACAGGACTCTGGGAAGGAAAGGTTTTGAAACTGTAAAAGATCCCTTGCAGTGGGGTAAGTTTTATATGCTAGTTCAACACCACTTACCACCCCTCCATCTATGTGAGAGGTTGCAGGGACACAGAGGCAATCTCTGTTTTGTTTTGTTTAGGGTTATTTCAATCCAAAACGTAATACAGATTTTCCTTTTAGTCCCAATAATACGTGGGAAACAGGTGCTTTGTCTTGTTAGACAGTTGTTCTTAGCTGCCATCAAGTCACCCCCTGACTCATGGTGACCCCATGCACGATGGAACAAAAGGCTGCTCAGTCCTGCACCATTCCCATCATCAGTTATGGATCAGACTGTTATGATCCATAGGCCTTTCTTCCTGGTCCATCTTTCTCTGGAAGTTCCGCTGAAACCTGTTCAGCACCACGGCAACACACAAGCCTCCAGTGACAGACAGGTGGTAGCTGTGCATGAGGTGCATTGGCTGGAAATCGAACCCAGGTCTCCCGCATGGAAAACGAGAATTCTACCACTGCACACATCTAGACTCATAGTTGGTGTTAGTTGCCATTGAGTTGATTCTGACTGTAGAGACACCATGAGTTAGAGCAGAACTTTTCATTATGGTTTTCTTGGCTATAATCTTTACAGAAGCAGACCACCAGACTTATCTTCCACAGTACTGCGCAGTAGGTTCGCACCATCAACCTTTGGGTTAGCAGTCAAGCACAAACTGTGCCACCTAGGGACCTTATGTCTAGACTGGATCCTATGATAAATGTGGAGAGTTTGTCAACTACAAGAAGAAAGCATAGAGGGCACCTGATATGCAATCACAGGGCTGGGTTCTATCCTTCACCATCCCTGTAACTAGCACAGGTTCATAGGCAGCTTGTTAAAACAACTTTGAATTCCTCTCTGCACTCTTCCCGCTCTCCTGTATTGCAGACACACTGCTCTCACGGTTCCTCAAACATGTCAAGCTTGCTCTCACATCAGAATTTGTGTGTGTGGCATTCTTCAGCCTAAAAACTTTTTCCTACACTCTTCATATGGCTGGCTTTCTCATCCTTTACAAGTCCTGTGACTTTGTGTCTCTCTCTAAAAGCCTATACTTGACTACTGACTACTGCATCTAACTCAGTACCTTTCCTTCAAACGCTTACAACAATTTTAATTATTATTTCTGTTTACTTAGCATTTCGCTATCTTCCGTAGTAACGCATAAACATCCTGAGGGAAGACACTAGGTCGACCTTGGTCATCACTGTATTCCCAAAGCCTAGCAGAGTGCCTGGCTCCCAGGAAGCTCTCAACAGACATCTGATGAATAAATTAGCGAACTGGCTTTCAAATTCTAGTTCACAGAATGGTGCTTGGCTGACTGTGAAATCCCCCAAGGAGCTTATTATTCTCAGGCTCCAGCCCCAAGATTCTAATGCGGTTTGTCTAGGATAACAGCAGTTGAATACCTTCCCCAGTTGTTCTCATGCACAGCTGGATTTAAACTAGATGATTTCCAACGTCCATTACAATGCTAATTCATCTCCATGACACTTTTGTGTCATGATATTTTCCCCTCAATTTATCACAGGCTATTCTAAGATAAAATGAACACTGTCGGTGGAATTAAGGGAGAGCCATGGGTATCATCATGTAAAATAACAATAGGTATCCAGACTGAAGCTTTTGTCCAAAGATCAAAAAAATTAAGGGAGAGTCATGAGCATTACCATGTGATTTAACACTGTGTGTCTAAGAACAGAACAAACACACTGATTCTCACACCTGAGACTAAAAGCAAATGTCCCAAAATGTTAACTGTGGTTATCTCTAGGTATTGAGTTCACGGGTGATTTCATAGCCCCTGTTTTTCTCTTTTAAGAATGTTGTACAGTGAACATTACTACGTTTCTAATCAGGAAAAATAATGCCATGCTACTCAAAAAAAAAAAAAAAAAAAAATTCTATTCCTAGAATCCAACTGGGTACTGCCATGATACCAAACAAACAGCACACACCAAAATCCTAACAAGGAGCTGGGCAGAAAGGCCATCAAGCCGGTGCTTCCTCCTGAACGGTTGGCCAGGGGAGTTAAAGGCATCTGAGATGGAGAAGAGAGAGGTGTATGGGTGTGACTCGGCCAGGGAGGTGCTCCCAGAGGAGGTACTTTCGTCTTGAAGGGCTGGAAAATACACTGAGAGAGAAAATAAAGCCTTTTACATTCTCACTGGAGGATAACCAGAGAGCTAAAAAAAAAAATTGTAAATGACATGGTGAAGTACTGGAACCGCTGCCATCGCTTGCAGGAAACAGGCAGGGATGGGCTTCCTGCAGCTCTTCAAGAACTGATAGCTCTGACTTGCCTCCAGTACCTAGGGGAACAGGAATCTCCCCAGAGCAGCACTGATGTACAAAACATGCCTTCAAAGACTAGCACTTGAAATCCCCGGGAACTCTTAAACCCTTACCACAATACTACTGTGGAAAACTACAGTAGACACCTGTCAGCATGAGCTCTGACTGTTTGTAGCCACTAGCAGTTTAACTATTAGCATTTTCAGGGAGAGATCTTGAACTGCTTAGACAGGCTGGCCGTGTAACTACATCCAATCTCAGCCCATTAATCATTGCACTTAGAGTGTTCATCTCAAAGCAGGTATGTAATTATATTCAGAGTCAAGAAAATTATGCATGTCCCACACAATAAGGGAAAGGAAAATGAATTGGAAGAACATAGAGTACACTCCAGATCTCTTTTCCTACATAATCTGCTGTCCTTGTTTTTTCCTCGCTAGTGGGGAGTTGTGCAAAGAGGACTAGACTGTTGTGGTCACCACCCAGAATCCCCTGTTAATAATAGAAGTCTGACTTTGGTCCAGGCACATCCCCTCTAGGTTGGTTTCTTCAACTATAAAATGGGAAGAGTGTCCTGTATCACTCATTAGTCCTTGAGAGGATCAAATGACATTGGAGCATGTTATAATGACCTTCACAATTAGATTTTCCTAGGTTGTTCTGGGTCAGATAGGGAGGTAATATAGCACAGTGGTTAAGAGCAAACGTTTTGGGGTCACACAAACCTAATCTGAATTCCAGCTCCATCCCTTCTAGGTATGTGAATATGGGCAAATTAATTAACCTCTCTAAGCCTCAGTTTCTTCAACTGTAAGACAAAAGTAATAATATCTATCCCATAGGTTTATTGTGAAAATTAAATGAAAGAATCCACATAAAGTGCTTAGCACAGTTCATGGCACGCTACAAATGTATGAAAATTATTATTATAATTATTACTTCTGCCTCAAGGCAACCTAAAGAACAACAAGCCTCCCCAGATGGGAACTTTCAGGAAATCTCCCCATTGGCTGGAGGGAGAATCACCCGTTTTGAGACAGGGGTAGCAGCTTATTCATCCCTGCACCCTCGAGCACCCTCCCACACACACAGTGCCCTACATATCATGGGTGTTCACACACTGGCTGAATGAATAGCCCCAAGATCCGTCTTGTGGATTCAGAAAACCCTCTGATGACAGAAGCAGAATCTCTATCTCCTTTGATTATTTCCAAGAGATTCAACCAGGGAATCATTTCTTTAATGAATTAACATGAAAGGACCCAACTGGTACAATTAAAAACAAACAAAAAAAAAGTAGAATATTAATGAATTATATCATTAGGATGACTTCCCAACTTCCACCTCTAATTTGTCACTCCTACACAAAATGTGCCTCCTTCAGAGTAGTGAGCGTGCCTAACATTTAAAATGCACTCTCAAGTAGCTTGAATAGCACTGAACGGCCCCTCTGTGAACACAAATGATTATCTGTTGCCTGACATTTGCACTGCCAGACAATGAATAAAACAAGTAAACTGCTGTCATCAGGTAGATGATGGCTCCGTGCTTTTCTTCTGAGAAGAAAGAATGAGTCACTTTGACAATGGGGGCTAAATAAATTTACGACACTCACACCTTTGCTCACTTTACTCATTCAGGCAGCCACTCAACTAACTATTAAGGAAAGGCGCAGTTCTTGCCTTGGAGGGGCTCTCAGCTGAATAAGGGAGGCAGCACAGTGAGAGAGTTGAAAGGTAGGGTTCTAGAGTAAGAGGGACTCCTTTGAATCTCAGTTCTATCTCTTCCTGGTGTGACTTAGAAAAAAGGGGCTTAATGTCTCCAAGTCTGTTTCCTTATCTGTGTTGTTGTTATTCTTGTGTGCCACTGAGTCGATTCCAACTCATAGTGACCCTATAGGACAGAGTAGAACAGACTGCGTGGTGTTTCCTAGGCTAAAATCTTCATGGGAGCAGATGAGCAGGTCTTTTCTACCATAGAGCTGCTGGTGGGTTCCAACTTTCGGTTAGCAGCCAAGCCAAGCGCTTAACCATTGTGCCACCAGGACTTCTTTCTTCCTACCTACAAAGCAAACAAAAAAAAAAAAGCCTGCAAGCAAACGCTTTAGAGGAAAGAAAGATTAAAGCACTTGGGGCAGAAGGTGGTTCTGTATAGAACTTGCAACTAAATCAACAGTGTTTTGGGTTACATGACAGAAGGAAAAAACAATTTGTTCCACAAAGTCATTTTGGTTTTTAAATAACACCACTGTTTATGAGTTTACCCTTCCCCCATAAAGATTCTCATCCTAAAATATCAAGCACTTTTGCTGTTATGTGGCACTGGGCAATGACTGTGATATCTTCTATATATTTTTTCTGCTGTTCTTAACAATTATTACTTAGTTCTTCATTTTTATCGCCCTCCCAACTAGCAGTTTGGGACCATTACTTATACCTCTTGTATCGTTCACAGCACCTGGCAGAGTACACTAAACGTGTTAGAAAGATCCATAAATGTTGATTGGCTGAAGATGGAAAAAAGAATGCCTAAGCATCATTATGAAGGACAACAGTTTGAAATTTAACTGATCCTAACTGATTTAAATTATAAATCTTTATAATTCCACCACCTGAAAGCAAAAACATAGATAGATACATAGATAGATATAAAGCTCTAATATTTCACTAATTGGAATGATCTCAAGAATGATTCTACTTCAATATGAATGTTATACACATTGTTAAAAAAAATTACATTCTCGGACACAGGAAATCTGGTGTGGAAAGGAGGAGTGTGCTGTCACATTATAGGCACAGCAGCTAGGGTCACATAGCAATGTGTGTATAAATTTTTGTATGAGAAACTGACTTGAACTGTAAACTTCCACTTAAAGCGCAAAAAAAAAAATTACAAAAAAACACAAGGGGCCCTGATTTTCCAAAGACAGCTTCACCTTCAATAGGGCAGACATGAGGGATCCCTCTCTTGGTACCACTATTCTCAGAGAAATCACCAACCAACCCACTGCCACCCTGGTGGGAGACACAGCAATAGGATCTTATCAATAAATGTTTTGAGTTTTGAAAAAAAAAATTAAATTCTGAGAGCAGTCTTCAACATTCTCAAAGAAACGCAAGTATAATCCTCTTATTTTCTAACCTTTGAATTTATTCCTATTTACAGTTACCTCCCAAATTCTTATCTTCTTACTTGCATGTCCTTACTTTAGCATAGAAAAACTAAAAGTACACTAGCTTTAGAAAACTGTACCAGGAACAACATGTAATACTAATAAAAAAAAAAAAAATAAAGCTATTAGCAAGTTAACATCTGAACCTTGTCAGAGAAAGGGCAAAACCTTCCCCCCAATTTCTAGTTAAAAATAATATGATGAAACTCACAATCACTCCTCATTCTATGCGTTTACTATTTTAGTGGAATTACCTGACCCTCATAGGTTGAAGTGACATACATACCCCTTCATCCTGCTGAACTCACTTTATTGCAAACCAATGTGGAAATTAATTCCTGAGCCCCAACCTGCTCAACACCATAGCTACTAGGAATTCAAAATATCTTGTTTTATTTTTCAGAGGCTCTTACAAAAGAGCTTCCATTTCCAGTTCTAAAGCTATTTCCGTGTATTCGGTAGTTACAAAGAGCTCATAGATTTAATACCTCTTTAGAAATTTTCACATGTAAAAAAAGCTATCCATGACCAGAGTATCAGCTTGCAAAATAACATCACAAGAGCAAGATAGCCAAAGATCTATTTTCATTTCATTGAATCTTTATTAAAAACCTATACAAGACATTACTGTTGTTGTTGAGTGCGGTCGAGTCAATTCCAACTCAAAACGACAGTCCAGGACAGAGTAGAACTGTCCCATAGGATTTCCTAGGTGGTAATCTTTACAGAAGCAGATCGTCAGGTTTCTTCTCCCTGGAGCTGTTGGTGGGTTCAAACTGCTGACCTTTCGGTTAGCAGCAACGCACTTCATCATTGTGCCACCAGGGCTCCTTTGACATGATGCTAGGCATCTACAATCCATGATCTCTTATCAGACAGCCTTGGGGTCCGATGCATTGTGCAATTTGGAATTTTTCAGTATTTGAAAAGTCATTTGATGAAAGTATCACGTATTATTAACCTTCTCAGCCAGCTGTGAGTTTGTATCCAGGCAGGGTTACTATTTCTGCAGCAACACGTATGAATATTAAATCAACAGGTCAGATTAGGTTTTACTGTCAAATGAGTCATAAAGAAGATACAGATTTTGAGAGAGCTGGGGATTTGGGGATGGCAGGTAAATAAGATATAAGTCCTAAACATTAAAGGGCACAGAGTCCAACAAGAGGAAGATATTTCTCCTCCAGTGTCAGGTCTTAAGCTATTGTCTCTCAGCTCCAAACTCACCCTTTTATTCTAAAATATACAGTGCCAGGCTAGGCCTTTGCAAACCACATTTCTGCTTTGCCAGCTGCCAACTCCTGGTCAGGATCTGCCAATAGGGATGTTAGTGGGAGACTGGAAGGCTGAGGAGGCAGAAGGGACATACTCCTTCCTGTCTACTGGATGTTCCCATTTTGCCTCCTGTCTGAGGGCAATTCCTGTGAGTGTCACCCAGACGACACTTCTTCAGCATCTGAAACCAGCTGGCTGGTTTTTCCACACTAGCAGTACCAGCTCATCATGCCCCCAACCCAGTCCCCACCCAGAGATCTCAGTACCAGCTGCACCCTCCCCCCGTAACAATCTGATCCCAGGCCCACAGCTACAGCAAAAGCAGCAAAGCAGCAACCCATCCTCACAGGTGTCGTCCAGTTCTGCAGGACCTCTCCCCTAAGTTTCTAAGTTTTAATAACCCAACCTTATGATGGTTAATTTTACGTGTCAACATGGCTAGGCTATGGTGCCCACTTGTCTGGTCAAACACTAGTCTAGATGTTGCTGTGAAGATATTTACATGTGATTAGCATTTAAATCAGTAGATCTTAAGTAAAGCAGACTACCCTCCATGTAGGTTGGCCATATCCAATCAGCAGGCGGACTTAAGAGCAAAAAAATGAGATTTCCCAAAGGAGAAGGATTCTGCCTTAAGACTATAACATAACTATCTTGCCAGAGGATCCAGCCTGTTCCTGACCTACAGATTTTGTGAGTCAATCTTCATATCAATCAATCTCAAAATTTCTCTCTCTCCCTCCCTCTCTTGCTCTCTCTCTCTCTCTCTGGATCTGTTTCTCTGGAGAAACTAATACAAATCTCTTAATGCAGTTGCAACCTCTCTGGTACTTTAGAAACGTTAGTGTGATCTTTTTTGTCCTGCTAGTTTCCTAGGTAATACCTTTATACCTAGTTAACAATTCTTTATATTAAAGTATCTCTGTTCAAATAATTATTTCACCAAGAAGTAACACTTTTTAACACTTTTCTATATTCTGTCCCTGGATAGGACCTTGGTTGGTACACTATCTGTAACATGCTATAATAAATATGAGAACACAGATGATAGGACATAATATTATAACCGTGAGGTCAGGGAAATATACTGAAGGGCTAATAGTTGAGCTAGGGGCCAGTGGTGGTTCAGTGGTAGAATTCTCGCCTACCTTGTGGGAGACCCAGGTTCGATTCCCAGCCAATGAATCTCATGCACAGCCACCACCCATCTGTCAGTGGAAGCCTGCGTGTTGCTTCAATGCTGAACTTTTTTCAGTTTCAGCGGAGCTTCCAGACTAAGACGGATTAGGAAGAAGGCCCAGTGATGGTCCAACCCACTACAATCATGGGGATAGTGGAGGATTGAGCAACGTTTCATTCCGTTGTGCACGGGGTCGCCTTGAGTTGGGGGCTGAGCCGACAGCAGTTAACAACAACCACAACAAAAGTAGAGCTAAGCCTTACAAAAAAAGAAGGAATTCATCAGTAGAAAATGGGGAAAGGGGTTATTCCTGGTAGAAGATACAATAGCAACAACACAGAAAACAGAGAGCCTGCTCATGAAAAGAATTTTTGCAAGGAAGTGGGGGATAAGGGCTAGGAAGGGACTTTTTTGCTGGTGCTAAGAAATGTTTTCTATAGACAACAGAGAGATTGGAGACTCACACACAGTTCCTGCTTTGGAAAGCATGGCCCTGATGGCAGCATAGAGGACAGCTTGGAAGGGAGGGGAGGGGAGTGTAGAGGACGACCTGGAGATCAGAAAACTGAATGCTAAGACAAAGTCTCTCCTCTAGACACTTACGTAACCTTGCAGGAAATTCAAGAACAACTCATTAAATACTGAATAATTAAATATAACTGGTTTCCAAATGTTGGGCTATACTCATTGGCCAACAAATGGAATTTTAGCCCACCCCAAAAAGTGATATGACAACTTTAATTTGTGACTCAAAGATTTTCATTAAAAAGTACTTCCATCTAGATCCATCAGCCTCACACTCCACCCCATACACATGGACACCCACGATGAAACTTGTGATGGAGCAAAATTAAGCCTTCATTTAAAAAAAAAAAGAAGTTTTTCTAGAGAAATGAATAGGATAATAGAAGTAAACTCTTCCAGCCCAAAAGAAGTGCCCAAATTACGTAGTGAATACTAATTTCTCATCTCCATTTTCTTTGTCTCCTACGGCACTGAAAATTTTAATATAATTATCATTTACCCATGTAGCTGCATCATCTGTTATTTTATCTTCTCTCTTAAGCTAGATCATAAAATTATTTCACCAAGAAGTAACACTTTTTAACACTTTTTCTATATTCCTGCAGAATCTATCACAGTGAGTAAAAACTCCTAAAATGTTTGTCGACTTCTACACTAAAAATGGAGCCTTGGTGGTTCAGTGGTTAAGAGCTCCACTGCTACCCAAAAAGTTTGTAGTTCGAATCCACCAACTGCTCCTTGGAAACCCAATGGAGCAGTTCTACTCTCTCCTATAGGGTCGCTTTGAGTCAGAATCGACTCAACGGCAACAGGTTTGGTTATTTGTTATGCCAAAAATATTTTCAGTATTCATTTAAATAATTCTATAATAAATACTAACTGCAACTATTTTGTTAAAACAGTTTTCCAGTAATTTGAGGGTAAACAGCGTGATTTCTTTTATATCCCCTGGAAACAAGCCTAACACCTTGCTTACAATAGGCACTGAATAAATACTTGTTGATCTGAGTTGAAGAAGAAAACTGAGCATCTTTAAAATATTTTGAAATAAGATCCTACGTGAATTAGGGTCTGGAATATTAGAGTTAATAAAGACAAACTGGATTTGGCAAAATGATTAAATTTTTTTGGAACCTATTTCCATATTCAGTGGATTATTTAAAAACAGATGAGGAAAGCTTAGGACACGTTGGCACACTTGCACAGATTATCTGATGATCTAAGACATCTGGCTTTTTTGATTATTTATGGAATTCCACCCTAAGGCCCACTTGATATTTTCAAAATGTGTTTTGCAATGTTTGGACATTCTCCAGGTGGTTGGCTTTTATTCCCATTTCCCCAAACAACTTATCTTTTGGGAAAGTTTGATCATTATTCATTTATGGTTACCAATAAATCCTAAATTCTAAAGTATGTTCAGGATTTTATGAAACAAATGAGATTTTAAAAAGTCCGTTTTTAAAAATTCCAATTCGCACTAACAAGATTTCACTTAAAATTGAAATTAGACTTGAAACCACTCAATTTGTCAATTTGTCCTAAGTGTCCTACCCTGAAAATAATGTAGCTAAGAACTAAAAATTGCACAGGTTTTATTTTCCCAGAAAGAGTACTACATGTTAATGAAGAGATGACTGAATGTACTATTTCTTAAAAGCTGTTGTTAGGTGCCATCAAGTCGGTTCCAACTCATAGTGACCCTATGTACAACAGAACGAAACACTGCCCAGTCTTGCGCCATCCTCACAATCGTTGTTATTCTTAAGCCCACTGTTGCAGCCACTGTGTCAATCCATCTCGTTGAGGGTCTTCCTCTTTTTCACTGATCCTCTACTTTACCAAGAATGATGTCCTTCTCCAGGGACAGATCCCTTTTGATAACACGTCCAAAGTATGTGAGACGTAGTTTATAAGTATAGAAGTTTTACAGTTATAAAACTACAGTTTGTTTCCAATATCATAAAACAAAGATTTTATACTTTGGAGATTTTTTTTTCCTCTATGATATCAAGGTGTGTATGGTGAGTACAGTAGCTAGATATGTTTGATTTTTTTTCAATGTGAAGCCAACAGGGGAAAGAGGAAGAGAAAAATCAATGGGACGGGGAAACAGCAACTGAATGCCAAGTGATACTCAACAAATAAGGTTAATGTCTGTCAGTAGACCGAAGTTGGAAACACAAAAGCAGAACAACTGATGAAAGCAACTGACCTTAGGATAAATCTTTCCCTCACCCCAATATGGGTGATTACGTGCTAAATTAAGTTATCCCTAAAGGAAAAATGCAACAAAAGCTAGTCAAATACCATACCAGTAAAAAAAAAATGAAATCTATCTGGACTCCTGAATATTAAGGACAAAAACAGAAAAGTATTTACATTACATGATGGGAAAGAGAAATCACATAGAAGGAAAGCAAACAGAAATCATATAGAAGGAAAGCAAATTGGACATTTTTTCATCTTATGCTTCTTATATTATGAAAATGTTTTAAATATTTACAGGAACTAACGGGTCTTGTTTAAAAAATATTATGTTTTATAAAACAGAAAATTATAAATCAATTCTGCCGCGTGCTTAAGAATGATGGAATAAATATTTAGGAAAAGTCTTTCACTCATAAATCATTCATAAGCATGCCATAATGAGTTGTGGTATCATGTATTACAAAATCAGGCTTTAAACCATGATGTGTAACAGATTACCTATAATTTATTCATACTTGTGCATGTTAGTGTGCGTATTTCTTTAGCATTCCATTTAGTCATCTGCAGTATCACTGCAACATCCTAGGTTGACTGTTGATACTGGAAAGCACTGAGTCATACAATTTTCTCCATAATCTCTCAAATTTTTATATCACCTTTAGGAAATAAAAACTATAATCTGTAAATTTAATATATGAAAAGTAAATAAGAAATGTCAAAGCCATCCCAGAAAGAGAAAAGTAGTAAGCATTAACGACCTTGAGCTAAGTATTCATTGAAAAGTACAAGCCTAAGTGAGTAAAATTTTAACTATTCTATTTATTGAACACATCTGCATAGATGCTTGCACTAATCACTGGTAATGTTAACAAATACATAAAATTGTTCACTACTAAGCCCTGGTGATGCAGTGGTTAAGCATTAGGCTGCTAACCAAAAGGCTGGCAGTTCAAATCCACCAGCTGCTCCTTGGAAACCCTATGGGGCAGTTCTACTCTGTCCTATAGGGTCACTAGGAGTCAGAATCAACTCGACGGCAGTAAGTTAAATGCTATACTGATATATGGATCAACTGAAGAGTCACAAATGTATTAACTTCTTAAAATTTTAGGGTTATCAGGTGTATGAATATGATTTTTTTCTCTCCTCCTTTTTTTTTTTTTTAAAGAGACGTGGGAAGACATTTAATTAGATGATAACTAAATCTGAGCTTTTCTTAAAAACAAACAAGTAGTAGTTCCTTTCTCTCACTATAATCCCCCCCATTTGTTTCACTATATTCTGCCTGTTTGTTTTACTATATTATGCCCCTGCTACATCCAGATGCCACTAAAGCTGTTGTATTTTCTTACATGAAATAGACGGTCTACAATTCCCCAGGTAAATTTTTTTTTATTAACTCTCACCCACTTTAATTACTAAGAATATGGTGTTACGAGTAACAATGTTATAATTTTGGGAGAAACTTCACCAAAACTACAGCTGCATACAGGACACATAAGAGATGGTGATCCAGGGTAACATATCTGACTAGGCAGGATCACTGTGCATTATCAAAGGAAGATGACTTAAAAGCTTGTCAGGTTATATGGGAGAAAAATGCTACAACATAGCTCCAACCTTCCTCCCCAAAGAAGGGATAGTCAAATGATATACACATACTGATGCCACACCATCTTCAGTCTACTAAAGTCAATTAATTAGAAAGACAGGCAGAGCCTATGGAATGTCTAGAGATAAGGAAGAGCATCGGAGGGAGCTCATACAGATACTTTTATGCTGAGTCTGGGTCTCAGTTCTAAATACCACTACGTGTAGGTGTATATGTATTTATTACTACCGGTGGCGTCACTGTGTGTGTGTGGCGGGGGGACCGCACCAGGTGACACTGTCAGAGGCGGTGACACTAAAATGCCTGTCTATGAAATTTCTGTGCAGGGTTTTAGCAGAAATTTATTATTTTTTATAAAAATATCCCTGTAGTTATTTATAACAACATAAACATTTTTCATAAGCCCAGCTTACATGTATCAATATACCTACGAGGCTAAAACTCTACGGTAATTTACTTTTTGAACCTTCTAATGAGCTCTGGCCAGAGCCGTCATTATTACCCAATTACAATGATGATTTGAATCATGTGGTTTCATCTGTACATGCTACAAGCATGTATTACAAGCACGTGCTATTGTTTTCATTGCTGCCAGTGTTTTTATAGTCCATGATTTTGTCAAATTTTCTGGTGTTCTAACTACCATATTGTGGTAATTAGTATTTGTGAACCTATATCAATAACTTTTTTCAGAATGAAGTACTAATTAAAGGAAAAGGAGAAAAATCAAAAAAAAGGTCCCTACTCAGTTACAATAATGTTGTAACTAATAATATTGTCATTTAATGTAGAAAGATTATACAAAACAATTTTATTGTTAGTATTCATATAATTATATGAGTAACATTAGTACAAAAAACATTACTAAGGATTCTGCATGGTTTGGTATGCAAGGAGGCCCATAGCGGGGGCGACACTATGAGTTAGACCACACTGGGCAATACCAACCCTAGTGATGGCACTGATTACTAAATTATGATATATATTATAGGTAGTCCCTGACCTACGATGCATTCGAGTTATGATGAACTGCACTTATGGCTGCCCCGTTTTTGTTTTGTTTTGTACCTCTTATTGTTAGTAATACATTGCAGCAGGTAATTCGCTGATGTTACTGTTCTCAGATGTTCACTCCTAAATGTTCAATTTTGTGACTTACTGCTCAAAACACTGCTGGATTTATAAAAATACTGATAATAAAAAGCAATAATAATGAAAACTGAAAAACAAAAGGTATTCAACTTACTTCAGAACTGACTTACGATGGGGTTGTCAGAACGGAATCCCATCATAAGTCGGCGACTACCTGTATAAAGCATACGTAATAGCAGGTAAACCAAAAAAAACAAACTCATTGCCGTCAAGTCGGTTCCAATTCACAGCAACCCTATAGGATGGGGCAGAACTGCCCTATACGGTTTTCATGGAGTGGCTAGTGGATTCAAACTGCTGACCTTTTGGTTAACAGCTGCAGCACTTAACCACTGCACCACCAGGGCTCTATAAGAGCAGGTAGGAAGGGTCAAATAAAACAACTTTTAAAAATTATACAAGTGAATTCCTGCTGGATCATTAAAAAATAATAACACAGAACATAGAAACTGAGGGAGACTTAGTTTACTTGCATTTTGTATAGACAAAGAGCATAGTTTTATCTGACTGAAAATTCAGTCTGAGTCAACTGTGTTACGTGAAAGTACATCCTCTACCAAAAAAATAAAAACACATGTGATCACTGGGCTCACTATTAGAAATATCTAGAAAAAACCAATGCCACCACCTGTCTGTCAGTTTGTCATACTGTGGTGGCTTGCATGTTGTTATAATGCTGGAAGCTAAGCCACCGCTATTTCAAATACCAGCAGGGCCACCCATGGTAGACAGATTTCAGCAAAGCTTCCAGACTAAGACAGACTAGGAAGAAAAGTCTGGTGATCTACTTCCAAAAATTAGCCAGTGAAAGCACTATGGATCACAACAAAACATTGTCTGATACAGTGCTGGAAGATGAGCCCCCTAGGTTGGAAGGCAGTCACCCTGGCTGCAACAATGAACTCCAGCATGCCGATGATCACAGAAATGGCGAAGTTCATTCTGTTGCACCTGGGGTCGCCTTGAGTTGGAGCTGACTTGATGGCAACTAACAACAGCAGCAAACCAAAGACAAACCACAGCAAGCCCAGACCTGAACAATGAGGGCAGAAAGGGGACTAGAGACTTTGCCCTGTAAGGTATACAAGGAACTAAAAACTTCAAGACTATAAAAGAGAAAATACTTGAAGAGTTGACAAGAGAGATGTGGCTTTGGGTTAAACTAATTAACCACCTTTTGCTTTAGTTTTCCTAAAAGCATCTACCTCATACGGCTATTGTGAAGATTATATAAATTAAAACATGTAACGGAACGGAACAGTGCCTAGCACATAATTGTTCTCGGTAAGTGCTGGCTATTATATATAAGCTCATCTTCATTATCTTCTATAGCCTCCAGAGGGGCGAATTAGGAGCAATGGGTAGAAGTTAAAGGGAAACAATTCTGGCTACATATTAGCTATAAGCCCTACTTTCTTATTTCAGGAATTCTTTATCTTCATTTTTAATCTGATCAGGCTGCAGTGACTTCTGATAGGTCAGCTTATAAAACGCCTATGATTCCTTAGTTATCTAAATTAAATTTCTACCAAAGCAACTTAAGTTAATTAATTTTTTCAGTATTATTTACATTTGCAAAAAAAGAATAAATACTCTAATTTCTTTATTTGGTAGATATGGATCATTAGACTTTCTTAACTGCAGAACTGCCAGATAAAATAACGGACACAGTTAAATTTGAATTTCAGATAAACAACAAATAAGTGTTTAGTATAAGCAGGGCCCAAATAAGGAGCCCTGGTGGCACAATGGTTATGTGCTTGGCTGTTAACTGAAGGTTGGTGGTTAGAACCCATCAGCAAGCATCTCCCAGGGAGAAAAGATCTGGCCATCTGCTCCTGTGAAGATGATAGTCTAGGAAACCTTATGAGGTAATTCTACTGTCCTACAGTGTCACTCTGAGTTGGAATCGATTCAAGAGAACACAACAACACCAACAGGGCCTAAATATTGTATGGGATATACTTATACTAAACCATTATCCGTTGTTTATCTGAAACCCAAATTTAACTGAGTGTCCCATATTTTTATTTGTTAAATCTAGCAACTGTACTTAAAAGAGTAAATGCTAACAAAACTCCAAGTAACTGAAAATGCTTTTATATAAACAGATTTCGAGCCTCCTTTTTTGAGATGTTTTCCTATACCAATACGGAAGTAGTACATATGTGCCACTTTTTGTTTCAGAAATCCCCTCCAGCCCCACTGACACATCCTCTAGTCATAACCTGGACTTCCTGTGCTAGCTTAAGCTGCCCAAGAAGAGGCTGTGATCAGCTACGTATTTGTGGCAACACAACTTCCCATTTGGCTAAAGGAAGGCAGGCCTTATGGGTGACTTTTGTTTTCACCTCTGTTAGGCACAGTTCCATGAATATTTATACAACCAATGTTTCCAACCATTTTAGATGACCAGTGTCAAACAACACCTCTTCTGTCATCTTCCTCAGACTCCACAAATACAGTCAGCATCACCCAAATGCTGTAAATTTATAACTGGATGGAGAAAGCAAGATATTTTGATGTTTCAACAATATTTATAGTTATGACATTAAAAACTTGTGTTATGTGATTTGTGGGTTATAAGGAATGAGAAAGTAGATTTAAGTAATCATTCCAGCTGTTATTTAACAACATAAAAGAAATTTTAAAAAGAACATTAATAAGTGCTGATGTACACTTCTAGAGGGTCCTGCAAGTAGCCCATAGGCCATGGATGGGAGCATGTCATCTGAGTACATGTAATCAATTGAATTGTGTCCCTCCAAAATATATGTTGTGATCCTAGCTCCTGTACTTGAAATATGACTGTGTTTGAAAACAGGGTTTTTCTTTTCTTATGTTAATGAAGTCATACCCAGTAGGGTGGGTCCTAAACCTAATCACTTCTGAAAGGTATCTTATTAAAAAAACAAAATAGACAAGACACACACAGGGGGAAGACAGAAACCACATGAGGATTCATCTACAAGAAAAGGAACACCAAGAATTGCTGGCAGACACCAGAAATTAGGAAGGGTAAAGCTAATAACAAAAACCCTGAGACATAAAGGTGGGTGGTGCTGCAAAAAGCCCATAAAAGAAGAATTGAAACAGGAAGAAAACTCTAAGTCACAGAAGAATACAAGTCTTGTGGACAATTCAAGGAAGTAGTGTGGTTTGGAGGAGCTGTGCAGAACTTGGACAAGCTGCATTCATTACATGACTCAGTTTCCACATGATGGCTACTTCTCATGGCTATAGGGAACAAATGAGACAATCCATGTGAGAATATTCCATTCCATTCACTACAAAATCTTTAGGAGATGCTAATATCTTGGTCATGAATCAGGATGGCTTGAAATCAGAGATCAGGGTGAAAGCAGAACCCTGTAGGAAAGTCTGAGATGGAAACTGCAGATGGGAGTATTCATTATGTCTTATAGAATAGACCATGTAAACAAAGAAAGAACATGGAAAAATGACCCTTAAGTGGGAGTCTTCTAGAAAGCCTCTTTGAGGGCACTCATGTTTTGATGGTCTTTATGACTTATTTTTATCTCCTCTTATCTTACGTCTTTTATCAGTTACCTTGGAGCCCTTTGGCACAGTGGTTAAGAGCTCAGCTGCTAACCGAAAGGTTGGCAGTTCGAATCCACCAGCCGCTCCTTGGAAACCCTATAGGGCAGTTCCACTCTGTCCTCTGGGGTCGCTATAAGTCGGAATCGACTTGATGGCAAAGGGTCTGGGTTTTTGGGTATCAGTTACCTCAAATGTTGTGTAGACCGTAATAGAAATAAACAGACAAATAAATCTTTGTAGCTCCAGTCCCTGAAATAGTACTCCCCATGGCTATTCTCTTTAAGGGAACAAAAAGAGAGACGGCAATTGAATTTGGGAGTTGAGAGTGGAAAGAGAGATTGTAACATAATTAAAAATGCCAAGACCAACAAGAGAAGGACCTCGGAGAAATGGGACAATATACCATGTGCTTAAAAGGGCAGGCCCTGTACAAAGACACACTTTGGTGGGAGCCCTGCTCTGCCTCTTAACATCTATATGACAAATACAGCAAGTTGTTGATTCTCTCCGGGCCTCAGAATCCTCATGTCTTAGTTATCTAGTGCTGCTATAACAGAAATAACACAAGTGGATGGCTGTTACAAACAGAAGCTTATTCTCTCACAGTCTAGTAGGCTAGAAGTCAGAATTCAGGGCACCAGCTCCAGGGGAAGGAAGACTTTCTCTCTCTGCCAACTCTGGAGGAAGGTCCTTGTCATCAATCTCCCCTTGGTCTAGAAGCTTCTCCACGCAGGGACCTGGGTCCAAAGGACACACTCTGCTCCCGGCGCTGCTTTCTTGGTGGTATGAGGTACCCCTGTCTCTCTGCTGCTCGCTTCTTTTATATCCCAAAAGAGACTAGCTTAAGACACAATCTAATCTTGTAGACTGAATCCTGCCTCATTAACATAAATGCTGCTAATCCCATCTCATCAACGTCATAGAGACAGGATTTACAACACACAGGGAAATCACATCAGATAACAGAATGGTGGACAACCACACAATACTGGGAATCATGGCCCAGCAAAGTTGATGGATATCTTTGGGGAACACGATTCAATCTATGGCACCTCATATGTCAAATAAATGTCCTAAGGACACCTACCACAGAGAGTAATGAGAATTAAATGAGATTATACATGAAGTGCTGTGGTTAAGAGCTCAGCTACTAACCAAAAAGTCAGCAGTTCGAATTCACCAGCCACCCCTTGGAAACCCTCTGGGGTAGCTGTACTCTGTCCTCCAGGGTCGCTATGAGTCGGAATCGACTCGACAGCAATGGGTTTGGTTTTTTGGTTTGGTATACATGCAGAGTTCTTAGCATAGCACCTGGCACAGAATAAGCACTAGGGGCAGCAGGAGTAGTAATAGAAGTAGCAGTACTAATGAAACATTGGAACATGAAAAACTTCTTTCAAAAAACCTACGTCATGACTGGGGTGAGAGTAAACCTAAGCTGAAACTGTTATGCTTTGAGAGATCTCAAATGCATAGCATTCGACGCTGAAATTCTCATATTATTGTAGTAACATCAGTAGTGGGAACAAACCAGGTAGAGAACTGGTAATTACACAGGAAAGTGAGAAAAAAGGAAGAATGGTTAGAAATGAGTGTGGTGATTTCTGTGGTACAAAATCTACCTTTTCCCTCTACCTAGAGACAATAGGATCAGAAACTCCTGGGCAGGCTGGGTCTTCCCATGGAAATCGTTAGTATTGATTAATACACAATTCTTTTTTCTTCCTGTAAAAAATCAGAAAAGCCTTCAGAGGTACTTGTTAAATGAAACCCTTGACTCATGGAGATGGGGAGGCAGTTATGGATAGCAGCAACCTTGTCTCTCTCTCCCTCTTCGGTTATATTACATTTACTAAGTTTAAGGCTCACAATTTACTTTATGAGAAAAGAAAATGGAAATGAAAATACAAACAATCACATCACTTGCTGAGCCATTTTATACCAAAAGCAACTACCTGGGATTGGCAGTGCTTTTCATGCCTCTGAAAAATCTGTAAATTTGCAAACATGGTAAAATCCTACCTGCGTGATGTACTTAGAAATAAATTTTGAATTAAGGAAATATCATTTATTGTGGGACATATTTAAATAAAAACCACTTTACTACTTTTAATGTATTATGGAGACTGTCAATTTAAAGTCCATTGGGTTGGCTTTGTGAATAGATTAAGCACACTTGAAATTAGCACTAATTACAATTAGCATTAATTATACTCCTCAAATAAATGTCCTAATTTTTATAATGTAGTTTTTTTTTTTTTTAAGTGGGTTCATAACACTAATCTTATTAATAAGCCTTCTCTCCACAAATTGTACTAAGGTAAAACAAATTTCTATGCAGTTTAGATAGAATGATTAGGAAGTAGGAAGTAGTTGAATTTTGTATTAATAAAATTTTAAAGGGCTTGAAAATAATTGTATTTGATATGTGAATACCACTACAATTGCCTCAGGCTTTTGTATCTATTATCATCACCGGTTTTGTTTGCAAGCTCCCAGAGATTAGGCAATTTGCCCCTGGTGGTTCTGTGAGCTGGTTGTAGATGTGAGATTAGAATCTGAAAATCTAGAGTTACTGGTATATTGTATAACCCAGTTACTGTAACAAAGTGAATTAATCTCTGTTTTCTAGAGATTTACCTTTACACATTGAGTCATCCCCTTAGCCTCAGAAGTCAAATTTTTGGCCACATCAATGGTCCTTTTTGGAACAAACTGCATACAGAAAAGTAAAGGGGAAAAAAGGCCACCAAATATACAAAATAGCTTTGAAAAGATACTTCACTCTCTAGGAGAAGGCCTTAAGTCTTCATACAGAACTTATTTATTCTTGCCTACACAGGGTTCTTAAAACACTTGGTATCTGTCATCCAGAATGAACAAATGGAAAAGTAGGATAGATGGCAGGGATGGCAAGGATATTAAAGGTAGAAATAATAACTGTATATAACATAGAACCACAATAAATAATCATACCAATGACCCTGGTCATTGTGGTAAATTCTATTACTGTTTGGCAAATACTTACTTATTCCCGTTCCACCTTTCTGGAAGAAGTATACTCCCTGCTTCACTGATGTTAGGCCCAGGAATGTGACTTATTTTGATACCAACAGAATGTAATCAGATGTGACTCAAAGCAGAGACTCAAAACATGGGTGCACAGTTGGGCTAGTCCTCTTGTATCTCTGCCATCACCGTCAGGAAAACTTCCCCTGGTTTACTGCCTCTTCCGATTGGGCCCCAGAGTAAACACATGCAGAACAGTTGTTGGTGGATGCCATCATGTCGATTCTGACTCATGGCGACCCCATGTGACAGAGCAGAACTGCCCCACAGGGTTTTCTTGGCTGTAATCTTTATGAGAGCAGATAGCCAGGTCTTTCTCCCACACAGCCACTGGTAAGTTCAAAACGCCGACATTTCAGCTAGCAGCCGAGTGTTTAACCGCTGCACCACCAGGGCTCCTTTACTCCGGAAGCTTTGGCTCCTTCTTTCACATCAGCCACCAACTGACAAGCAATAGCCCACATCTGCACACTCTTTTTGCTATTTCAGTCACTTTAATGACTAAATTGGACCAAGTACTTCTTATTTTAGTCAGCATGCTACACATAAACAATCAGGAGGCTGGAAAACTTAATTCAGCTTTGTGTATTAGACATGGTCCCTATTCAACTCCTCAGGTAGTCATACTACATAACTCACACTAATATACGATGAAGGCCAAAATCCTGGTCACCAGGAACTTCAACCTACAGACCTGGCCCTAATCCACAGTGAGGAGCCTCAGCAAGACCTGCAACATGAAGCAATTACCCAGCTAGCCCAGCTTACAACACTCCCCAGTCAGCCTACATCCTAGAGAATGAAATGAATGAAAATTATTTAAGCCACTGGTTTGTGGGATTGCTTGTTACCTAGCAATAGCCAACTGATGCAGTCATAAAGGAAAGGTTCAAAGATGTTTAAATTGCCCCTGTTTAAGGCCATACACTTTTAGTAAAATCTCTATCAGAAGCTATAAATATATTTTAAAGTTCAGCATTCCGAGAGAGTAAGAGTAACTTTCAACTGATTGGAAAATTTATTTATATGAAAAGCATCTCAAAGCCACTAGTTAACAGTGATACATGGTTCTTATGAGTGTTTGTCCAGAAAACAGAATGAGCACTTTCTTTAAATAAAGTCTGCTTAGCTTTGCTGAACACTTGCACAAGACTCTGAGTTAATATACTCTCATCTGAGACTCCACACTGCTGACTAGCAATAAGAAATAGTCACATGATGCTGTGGGCTGAGAAAATGTTTACTGCAGTTCCCACAAACAAACCAACGCAGGAAATTTCAAGACCTGAATAATGAAAATAAAAGAAAATCCTTGTTTTCTTAGAAAATCTGTCTTCCTCCACTTGCACAGAATAAAGAAACAGATTCAGATTTAGTGCCAAATCACAAGGACGGTACTTGCCACCATTTTTACGCTATTTACTGAGTATTTCCCATGCAGCAGGATTTGTGCTAGGTGCTTTACCATTATGCCTTCACCGAAACCACAAAACGACTTTAAGAGTTATGTATTGCTACCATCTGCACTTCAGAGAATGAAAAAAAGTAAAATGTAAAGAGTGTAACTCAAGCAAACTGCAAGCTGTATAGTTAGGAAGTGGCCAAGCAGGGATTTGAAGCCAGGGCTGTCTTACTTCAAACCACATCCAATACTATGAGAAAACAGTTCAAGGAACTTTTTTTTAACATCAGAAACCGCCATGTACATCTTATCACAAAGATAATCTTCCAATCTTTTTTCCTCAAATTGAAGAAGAGCTCTAACATCGCAACATTTGAAGAAATACTTGATAGCTTTCCCTCAGTCCCAAAATGCCTACTTGTAATCAAATGATCAAGATGCCCAAGAAAAATTTCAAATATTACTCAGAAATCATAAACAAGATTAGAGATAAAAGAGCTATAGCTGATCAAAGACTAATAGGGCTGTGTCAAAAAGTCACAGGGGCCCACGTGGCCTAAGAAAGGGCAATTTGAGCAAAAAAGAATCACTGCAATGGAGTGAAAGACATTCAATAGATAAAAATTCATGAGTTCATGACGATACTTATGGGAAATTTTAAATTATTCCTTACTGGAGGATGCTAGGGCACTGATTTATTACTCCAAAAACTTATAAATAAGGAGAAAGAATCAAGCATTTATCTTGTCTTTCCTGTACAAACTGTATTTCAAGGCAATCAAGTAGTAGATAAGAGGAAGTTCTTCTTTATAGAGAATTCCAACTAATAAATGTAGAAGGAATGACTTTTTCTAATCCCTAAGAGAAGGAATGGATCTAGGCAGTGATCATCTATGGATGTTAAATTCATCAAGTGAAAAGTTGATGGGGATACACCACGAGAAAGCCGTTAACAAATCATAATACACCAAAGCTGAACCTACAAAAGACCTCATTTATTCAACAAACTAACAGTACGGGGTAGGAGGAACAGGGAAATGAGAGAGGGAAGGACAGTAATAGATTAAAGACTTAAGAAACCTAACGACTAACGCAAAATGTGGACTTGATTTAGATCCTGAACTGAAAAAGAAAAAATTGCAAAAGCACATCTCTGAGACCATCAGAAATGTTTTAATATGGATTGTGTATTACATGATATTAATTCTTGGTATTATTGTTCATTACGCTAGGTGACACAATGAGAGGAATGTTAGGTTAAAAAAAAAATAGTGCTCAGTTAGATGAATACTGAAATATTGTGGGTTGAAATAACACAATATCTAGCATTTGCCTTAAAATACTCCAGGAAAAGAAAAAGGGTAGGACATGGGAGTGGATAGATAAAATAAGAATGCAGATGTGGATAATTCGTGAAGCCCAGTAGATACATGGAGATTCATTATACTACTTTTATATACACATGTGTATAAATTTCCATAATAAAATAAAATAAATAAGGCAGAAAGGGAAATCAAGAAATATTAACTCACCATAGGTAATGCTCCTTTTAAATTTGGGGACCATTAGTAATGTTCCAGTTAATGTTTGTCTGTCTGTTTCTCTCTTTTTTCTTTTTTTTTGGAACTACATTTTTGTATTAAATAACTAAGTTAGTGGAGGTTGTCTTTTCTATAACACGAGAGTAAATGAAACAGAAAATTAAAAACCAGAGCTGAGAGCACCAAACTTTATCCCCTCAGAAAGTATTTATAGAATCCCTACCTTCTCCTAAAACAAATGAAAGAAGTTTCTTCTGGTAGAGTAGAGGCTCAGCGAAAAAGAGGAAGACTGTCAATGAGACAGACTGACACAGTGGCTACAACAATGGGTTCAAGCATAACAACAATTGTGAGGATGGCACAGGACCAAGCAGTGTTTCATTCTGTAGGGCATAGGGTCGCTCTGAGTCAGAACCAACTCAACGGCACCTAACAACAACAATAACCTTCTTCTTACCAGTCAAAACCCAAGGCTGTGGGATACATCAGTGTACATGATGCAGGTCCCTTTTGTAAAACCAGTAGTTGCTAAAAATCTGGCAAGTGTAAGCTTCCCCATTAGGGCTAGAAATAACAATGTGGTAATAGAGATAATGTCTGGAATCAACTTTGACATTTAAAATGTCAATAAAATCCAACTCAGTGAATTCACATCTAACTGATCCTGACAGGGTTCACGCTGAACTAAGGATATCCTGCCCAAGCATATTAAATGTTAACTGCAAAAGGCATGCTGGGGAATCAAATCATATTCAAAGGTTAAAATGGGGTTTTGTCAACATTTACACGGTCGGTAGCACCTGGGGTAGGAAAGCAAAAGCACTCATGAGAACTGAAGCATTCCACCTCCTCCACCAGCGGAAAGAAAATCAGAAAAAGAGAAGATTTTAATGAATAATACCGTATGTCAAACTTTGGGCAAGAAGGAAGAAAAATTAGGGCAGCGCACCACACCAGAACTGTGGTGAGTGATTTCATTTCTTAACGTTCCATGATGCCCTTTTAAGTGATGTCAGACCCCAAGCACTGTTCTCGCTTTTCAACACCTTGTATTTGTAGTTCCTGATTAATTCAACCCGGACAGCTTTACATATTAATTATTGTAGGCTTTCTTGATAACCCCTTCTGAGACTCAGGTGCCTAACACTGGCAGTTTCTCCACTACAGGGAATCTGTTTTTAGGGAATCTGTACGACATAAGACAGCACGGGCCAAACTGGAAAACTACGTTTAAATTTAGACTCAGATATGCTCACCCCTCTCCCTTTTAAAAAAATGTACAGGAAAATGCTTATTTTGCACACAAATAGACGTAGGTAGAACTACCCAAATCTCCTGATTGCAAACTCCTATGCGTACATAATAGGATCGCTGAGTCAGAATCTACTTGACCGCACACAACAACAACATACATAGTATCCATATTTGATAATGACAAAGAGAAATACAATGCAGCTTTGGAATGTAACTTTATAGTGTAAATTGTCAAAAAACAAAAAGTACAACATCCAGAAAAGAGGAGAAATGTAAGGTTTTCCTTTCCTCCTTGGAGAAAAGAAAGAAAAAAAAAAAAGATACCCTTACCTAAAATACTATGCACCATGGTCCCAAACAAGTGTCAGATGGCTTCATTTTGGATTGCGTTCCAAATAGATCCACTCTTCCCTGAGCCTTACTCCAGCCTCCATCCCAATTTGGGTATCCAACTCTTGAGACCTAGACCACCATATGAACATAGTAGTAGATCATTCACTCATTTATGGCCAACCAGGAGAAACCAGAGCAAATAAAACTCAGTCCTGTTCTGTCACCTCTAACAGGCCTGTGGAGTGGGGTGCAGGTGGAAGATTTAAAATTGCTATTATAGCATCAGGTGATAAGGACTATGATGAAAACAGACAAAGTGTATGATAAGAACATAAAGTAGTGTCTAGAGAGAGAGGAACATCTGCAAAGGTGGTGATGGTGGAGTAGGTTCCTGAATAATCACTGTCTTACCAGCTAGTCATGCAAGAACCTACTCCACTATCACCATCTTTGGGGATGCTTTTCATTGAATGGCCTTTCAAGAATGTGAAGTTTAAAACCAACAGCTTTAACTTATACCCACAAGTCCTTCCAAGGGATATATGAATCAAAGAGAGACTAAATTATGATTGACTGTTAAATGTACCATACTATTCCAAATCTTTAAAAATTGGTATCAGTTTTTGTTATCAGAGATTCCTAGATTTGGGTTTATGGAGTCAACTGAAGGGCCAAAAATGATTCTTAAGACCCTTCCCCTGAAGATTCTGCTTCAGTCTTATAAGGATGGGCCCCTGAAATCTGTATTTTAGCTTTGAGTCTCAAGGGGAAGGCAGTATAAATCAATCACATAAGTAAATGCACAATTACCATGGATGATAAATGCTATGAAAGAAAGTTACATGGTGTTATCAGAAAGTCTAATAAGATACAAAACTAAAATATAAACTGAAATGATAAAATCTGAACTCTGCCAGCTTAATTGGCTCCTATTATATTTCAAGATGCTTTGGGGGCAGGAATCATGTATTTCAGACATTCTGTACAATACAGAGCTGTGAATAATTTTAGTTGTATAATAATTTTGTGACATAGCCACACTCTCATAAAATAAAAGCTATATGAAAGCTAAACAGAAAAGTCAATTCACCCCAATGCTCCCAGAATAGCTGTTTAAACCCACTATACTTCTCTATTAATCTAGCTATATGCATATGTAAGTAACCAAATTTTATAATCTGGGAAAATAAGAGACTCTGTGATCCCTTTAAAACTGAAAACAGTTGTCTGGATTGCATTAAAGGCAAAATGGTTAGGTTTTGAGAGGAAGGTTAAATATATAAACTCATTCTGAAAAATTGCTTAACAGATTATTTTTCATGGAATGAAGTGAGTAACAAATTTTGATTCCATAAACTAAAGCCTGCGAGTAAGCTATACACACATTACCCAGAGCAAAGGATCGCAATAAACACGCATTGAATGGATGGGAGAACTGTGACAAATTAGACAAAATTTCAGAACTACAATAGAGCCTGAAGATGTTTCAATTTAACCACTCATCTTCAGAGGAAGCAACTGCAGCCCAGGGTAATAATGCTTTTTAGCTCTAACAACTAGGAGTGGCGACCTGACACCAGACCTACAGTCTCCAGATTCCTACTCCCACTCCATCAGGCCCTCACCCTAAGCACATGCACAGAAGGCCTGTTTACTAACGTCTAGTAGTGCCACAGTCATTGCACTTGAGATACTGCTACAACCCTCTAAGGTTACAAAATGGGGGAAGGACCCACCTGGAATTTTGTATCGGGGCCCAATTTTGCTATTAACATGGCTTCACAGACTTAATGTTGACCCCAAAGTTCCTGCCAACTAAGTCGCAGACATAATTTAAGACATAGCAATGTACATATATCCAACCCCCTCCCCTTAAAAAAAAACAGAGGTAAGGTGGAAATTAAAGGATATCCCTAATATTTAAGCCCAGAATGGATTAGCCGCGGTTAGGGTTAGGGTCAGGCAGAAGGGAGGAGAGATGTCTGGGCATCCATGTAAAATTTTCTAGGCCTTCTGCACTCTGGGAGACTGCCTGCCCAGCTCTACCTGCATGTCTGAGACCTGCGTGAATTCTAGAAGAAGATAAAATAAATATTACTATATTCCTGAACTTCAAACAGGCATTTAGAATAATCACAGCTACCTCCTAGAACAGGTGCTCTTGTTGTCTGAGCATTACCAAGAAAGAATGAACCACAATGAAGAGTCCTTCTGCCATTTTAACTTCCTATGGACTCAGCACTGTTGTCCAAACTGAAACACAATGCAAGGTTCGATCTGAAAACTCTCTGAAAGAATCAACACATCCAGCAATTCCACACCCCTGAAAAGAGATTCACAAGTATGTTCCTCAGATCTCTCCTCACCTGGAGAAGGAGGTTCTATCCATGTAAGCCCCTAGTTAACAACATACGTGCTCCTGAGATATGAAATGGTGTTCCATAACTTACACCTAGAATCTTCCTTGCACCTTCTGTAGACATCAAGAACTGAAAAGCATTAAACCTATAAAGCCCATTTCAAGTAAGCTTCCAGTTTTCGAATGTTGTAAGAGCAGCCTAACCAGCCTTATCTTAACCCATTTTGACCATACAATCAAGCACCACTGCATTCGGTTCAAGATGTGGTACTCTATCTCACAAAATAACCAAACTAATGCAGCTACGCACTCCCCAAGCAAACTCCTGGAGGTGGCTTCTGTGTGCCAGTGGCAAAAGAGCCAGGATCACTTTCATCCCTACTCTGGAATATCCATACCCCCAACAAGGCTGGTTGTATACTAATTCTGTTTAATAAAGGAAGATGCAAGGAACTGTCCTTGCCTCACTACCTCGCTGTCAATGTTGACATCAGTCATAAAGTACGTCTACTGCACTGATCTGCCATTCTGTGGGGAAACAAATGTTAAGTGCCTACCATGTACTAAGCACTGTGTTAGACATTTTTTTTTTGTTTTTAATTCCCCAGTTATTAGTTTCCTGGGGATGAAAAAAATACCACAAAATAAGTGGCTTTTAACAACAGAAATTTATTGTCTCACAGTTCTGGAGGCTGGGAGTCTGAGATCAAGGTGTCCACCAGGTGATTCCTTCTGAGGCTTTGAGGAAGAATCTGTTCCATGCCTCTCTCCTCCCCTAGCTTCTGGTAGCTCCAGGTGTTCCTTGGCTGGCAGCTGCTGTATCTCTTGGAATCCTTCCTCTGTCTCCCTGTCTCTGTGTATCTTTTTTATGAAGATACCAGCCAAATAAGATTAGTACCCACCCCACCCTAATATGACCTCATGTTAACAACTGATAAGACAGTGAAACCCGTGAGAGCCGGAACTTGACAGGATTGCCTTGTTTTTCCGGGTCTCACAAGTTTTCCACCTTTGACAGGGTGCAGGCACCACTTTACTATCGCTCTCTATTTAGCAGAAAATATTTGACTTTTCCTCTCTGACAGATTTCCACCGTACACAGGTTCCTGCTTTCGCAAGCTTTGCTGTATATTTCCAAACAAGGTCACATTCTCGGATAGCAGGAGTTAGGGCTCCAACATATCTTTTTTAGGGGACATAACTTAATCCATAACATCCCACAATAATCCTGTGAGATATTTTTACCTACATTTTTAAACAGATGATGCTGAATTTCTTTTGAAAAGAAAACTATTTTATTTAAAAAAAAAGGTGGACTCTGGAGGTACACAGGTAAGAGAAAGTTAGTCCATCTGGACCTTCAGCGTCCTGGTGGTGATTTTGTCCCTCTTAATGTGAACAATGAATGACACGTACACAAAATGATATATGTACAATGAAATGTACACAGAATAGCTCCCTGCCCTGTAGAACCTACATGTGCATATTTCTGATGTATTAGAGAACTCTGGCCAAGTGAGTGACAACCTCTCTCTACTTGAACAAGAAGAACCTGGGCTCCTGCTTGTCCTCGGACTTGCATGAGGACTTGGGGCCCAAAGTATCAAGTCTTTTCAAAGCCACATCTAAATGCACTCAAGTGAAAACCATTTCCTGCAAGGGCTACTGCAGTGTGAAACAGCTAAAGATGACCCTGCCTCAGAGAGACACTGTGATTTGCATTAAACTTCCCTGCCTTTTCTTTTTGAACATGCTCTACAGGCAACAGTAGATCAGAAAGCCATAATCACTATCCCAGTTTTGAAATTACTCTGTCCTCCTTCCCTAAGAAGGAGGAATAAAAAGCAAAGGCAGCAGCTCTGGGCACCAGTAAATTACATCCTTACACACCTCAGGATGGCAGAAAAGTTTTTGCTCTCTCAGTGGGCATTTGTGAGAAGCGGGGAAAGAATACAGAAATGTCTCCCAGCCTAGAAATAGCAAGTGTCCTGCGGAATCAAACTCTAGTCAGCAACAGAGGATTCACCATTTCCATCTCTCCCATATGGGTATTATTATGGAAGATTTGAAGGCATGTGGAGAAAATTACATCAGAAAGCAACAAGCAAAGAAACCAAAACAGGGTACGGGTGTGTGTCACTGCATTCTTAAGCAGGCAAATAGTCACACTGGTGCCTGAAAGGACACAAGCGGTACAATACTATGGAGAAATTGCTTTAATGGTCACCTGATCACAAACAGACATTACATGGCTCCTAATACATTTGTCCTCTGTCAATTCCTTCTCCTAACCCTCCCCTCCCCCCAACACACACACACACACACACACACACACACACACACACACACACACACACAAATCACTGTCCTATAAACACTGTAGTTAATTCTCTCTGGGCAACTAAATTTGTTGTTGTTGTTGAAAATATACACAGCAAAATATACACCAATTAAACAATTTCTCCTTGTACAATTCATTGACACTGATTAGGTTCTTCAAGTTGTGCCATCATTCTCACCCTCCTTTTCCAAATTGTCTCTCCCCCATTAACATGAACTTAAGACAGAGGTCTCCAGGCTGTGGAAAATTCTACTACCTCAAGCAGCTTTCTTCCCTTAGTTCCTTCAGCAGCTTTTGCATTAAAATTCCTGTTTACTATCAACAAAACCAAAAGTTGGTTCTTTGAAAGAATCAACAAAATCGACAAACCACTGACCAGACTGACAAAAGAAAAACAGGAGAGGACACAAATAAACCAAATAAGAAATGAAATGGGGGACATTACAATGGA
>NW_004444032.1:3398087-3411526 GCF_000243295.1 Trichechus manatus latirostris | reverse complement strand
GAGGGTTGACATGTTGTGGGGTTGTTAACCAATGTCATAAAACAATATGTGTACTACTGTTTCATGAGAAACTATTTGTTCTGTAAGCCTTCACCTGAACTACAATAAAAATTTAAAAAAGTTAAAAAAAAAAAATATCCTGTTTACTTTGCTTGGCTTCCTCCCCCACAGGTTTGCATTAGAATACTGCTTTCTTTGATCAGAAGTTATATGCAAACCCCACTGTGCCGGCGGAGTATGATTAATAATGTTGCTGATGTAACTTGTATTAACTCCCTACTTGTAAACCCCTTAAAAGCAACTTTTCCCCTCGCCCTCAGGGAGCAGTCTTGGCAGCAGCAGCTCTGACTGACTCCCTTATTTGCTCAATGAAATAAAGGTGCTTTTCTGCCTTCCCACCTCGGTCTCTCCTGTATTGGCCAATATGAATCATGTTGAGCATGAACCTGGCAACCTCCCCCGCATAACAAACTGCCCCCAGGCTTCCTATCTAACCTTTTGAGTTGCTGTTATCAATTTGATCTCATATAGATAGTTCTTTAAAAGAGCTCGATGCTCAAAGCAGACCTTCTTTACTGATTAAGCCAACCTATTGTTTGGAAAATATCAAACAATATCGTTAATATCACACACAAATAAAATGTTACTGAAGATCATGCAAAACTGGTTGCAGCAGTACATTGACAAGGAACTGCTAGAAATTAAAGCCAGATTCAGAAGAGAACATGGACCAGGGATATCACTGCTGATGTCAGATGGATCCTGGCTGAAAGCAGAGAATACCAGGAAGATGTTTACCTGTGTTTTATTGACTATGCAAAGGCATTTGACTGTGTGGATCATAACAAATTATGGATAACATTGTGAAGAAGGGGAATTCTTGAGGAACCGGTACATAGATCAAGAGGCAGTCGAACAGAACAAGGGATACTGCGTGGTTTAAAGTCATGAAAGGTGTCTGTCAGGGTTGCATCCTTTCACCATACGTATTCAGTCTGTATGCTGAGCTAATAATCTGAGAAGCTGGACTATATGAAGAAGAACGGGGCATCAGGATTGGAGGAAGGCTCATTAACAACCTGCATTAGCAGATGACACAACCTTGCTTACCGAAAAGAGGATTTGAAGCACTTACTGATGAAGATCAAAGACTATAGTCTTTAGTATGGATTACACCTCAACATAAAGAAAACAAAAACCTCACAACTGGACCAATAAGCAACAACATGATAAACAGAGAAAAGACTGAAATTGTCAAGGATTTCATTTTACTTGGATCCACAATCAACACTAATGGAAGCAGCAGTCAAGAAATCAAATAATGTATTCCATTAGGCAAATCTGCTGCAAAAGACCTCTTTAAAGTGTTAAAAAGCAAAGATGTCACTTTGAGGATGAAGGTATGCCTCACCCAAGGCATGGTGTTTCCAATCACCTCATATGCATGTGAAAGCTGGGCAACGAATAAGGAAGATTAAACAAGAATTAACACCTCTGAGTTATGGTGTTGGCGAAGAGTACTGAATATACCATGGACTGCCAAAAGAATGAACAAATCTATCTTGGAAGAAGTACAGCCAGAAGGCTCCTTAAAAGTGAAGATGGTCAGACTTCATCTCACATAGTTTGGACACATTATCAGGAGGGATCAGTCCCTGGAGAAGGACATCATGCTTGGTACAGTGCAGGGTCAGTGAAAAAGAGGAAGGCCCTCAACAAGATGGACTGACACGGTGGCTGCAACAATGGGCTCAAGCATAACAATCATCATGAGGATGGTGCAGGACAGGGCAGTGTTTCGTTCTGTTGTACGTAAGGTGGCTATGAGTTGAAACCGACTTGAGAGCACCTACAGCAACAACAACATTGTTTGGTTAAAGAAGACTTCAGGGAATATTCTTGGTTTAAGGTTTAAAGATTATCTCAGGGCAATAGTTCCAGGGGTTCATCCAGCCTCAATGGCTCTAGAAAGTCTGAATTCCATGAGAATTTGCAATTCTGTTCCACATTTTCCTCCTTTGAATCAGGATTCTTCTATACAATCTCTGGGTAGCCAACTTTTTTAAAGTATCATTTAAACTGGTTTACAAATCATCATTCATATACTTTTCACAAAAATAATCTACTAGTTAATGTTGCAGATTAAAAGTCATGACAACTTTAAAGCAGAGAAAATAATTACGTTAACATCACCACATTGAGTCTAGGGATGACTGACTATCCTACTGATTGTTTCATATTAGCCAACAATTCTAAGCAGCAAGCCTGTTTTCCCTGTTTTAAAACATTCCTACAGTAGAGCTGCAGAGTCAGTAGTCAGCAAAAACATTGTTTCTTTTAAATGAGAAATGCTATATAAGCAAAACTACCTTTTTATAAGGCAACTGTTATTACTGTAATATACCACCTCAAAGACAAGTGCAAAAAAAAATCAAGTGATTTTGATCCTAATTTTTCAAGAACAGAATGTCTTAGACCGATTAGATATGAGGTTAGTTTTATAAAGCTTGCCTTAAATTTTTTTGTCTATTGAATATTTGAGATTTAAAAAAAAAAAAATTGATCCACTAGGACTTTAACCAAAAACCCGTTGTTGTGGATTCTCACTCATAGCGAGTGATCCTATAAGACACAGAGTAGAACTGTCCCATAGAGTTTCTAAGGCTGCAATCTTTACAGAAGCAAACTGCCCCATCTTTCTGCTGTGGAGCAGCTGGTGGGTTTGAACTGCCAACCTTTCAGCTGCAGTCCAGTTCTTAACCACTGTGCCACCATGACTCCTTTTACCAGGACTTTAGGTCCCTATTTAAAAAAAAAAAAAGTTAGTGGCTGTCTGACATACAAGGAGAAGGAAAAAATTGAAACGGTTACTTTTGAAATTAAAAACAATAAATTTAGTTCCCATCTTAGAAAAAACTACTGAATCTAGATACCATAAGACCGTTTGACTTACCTACCGTAGGTAGAAAAGCGTGCTGAAATAACGGCAACTGGCTGGAAAATATTTATATTTAAATACACACCAACAGGTTCTTTCAAAAGCACATTCATGCTGTCTTTCAGTCAAAAGCAAATTCAGCATTCCCTTAATCCTATGACAATAATATTCTCCTTACTTCAATAACATTGATCAGTTACTGGTTAAATTTATAGTAATCACAGGGAAAATACAAAATAGTATTTGATATATTGTCATGATACCAAACTAGAGCTCAGGTATGAGCCACGGTTAATTTTCTTTTGTGACACAGGGACAAGCGATATAGATGAAAGATGAATAGAAGACAGAGCTGCATTTCAGTCTTCCCTAATGATTCTCTTATCAAGTGGAGATAGTCTTAGGTCAAATAATCTTCCAAAGATTTTGTGCTTATACCTGGGGAATCTCTAGTCTTTATCAGCACTGAAACTTGGAAAAGGACACTTCTCAAATTGCACTGGCTTAAGTGTAGCTAACTTGAACAACAGAAACATGACAACCATCTATTAAAACTGGACGTATCCCTAGGGACAAACACTGTATCATTTATGATAGACAATGACAGAATCAACAACAAAGAAAGTTCTGAAGCTCAAAATTGACCAAAGCTTAACCATATATTTCAATTATCACATAGGGAATAGCTAACTGAGCAAAATAATAAGAATCTGCAATCCTAAGAAGAATCTCTGTACTTTACTTACTACTTTAGATACATAAATACATACTTACATTATTTACTTACTACTTTGCATACCTTTCAGTGGTATAAGGATAAATAAATACAGGACTAAATTTAGGCTTCTGATATATTTATATATTTTTCTGTATTAATTTGTATGGGATATGGACAAGTTGGAGTCAAGGAAAGGCAAGCAATCAAGTTGAGAGGGCAATGCTGAATCACTGAAGACTTGCAGTTACTGAAAAATAAAAGGCTTCAGAGAGAAGAAATGGGGGAGGGTGAAGGGACTTCAATTGCTACAAGAAATATTTAGTTTTGATTGAATTTAAAATCAAAGGAGAGAGAAATGGTGAAGAGGAAACAAAAGGGAGTGAAAAATAAAATCAAACTCCAAAGTTTTAATCTATTAAAAATTTAAAATACATAACTAAGCGACCTGTGACATTTCTTCAAGCTATTTGGCTCTATGAATCCTGTGGATAGAGAACTCAGCAAACACTTTACATAAGTCTTCTTTCTCCTAACTGCCACAGTAGGAACTCCATCAACAAATCGTTTCATTCTTTCTAATCCATGCGTGCTAACTTGAAATACTTTTACGAACTTCATTAATGTAGAGGATCGGAAAAAAAAAAAAAAAAGCAAGAAATCTTTAGAAACAAACCATTAAATGAAAATATTTCATTCAATTCCCTTAAGAAGACTGAATAAGCAAGTGTCATGAATTTATGTATATTCAGTGGCGAAAAACAGGTATAATTCAGTCTCTGTCAAGCAAGTTCTTCAGTTATATAAAGTGTATGTGTATTGTGTGTGTATGTGCGTGTGTATTGTGTGTTTTTAGGCCACTCTTTCACCCATCATGTAAGATGTACTAATTTTATTTTGTTTTCTCAACCAACTATGCGACTTTAAAAGTCTAGAAGTTGCGATCAAAGCTCATTCATCTCATTGTCACTCACAGCACAAAACACTGCCTTTTTAAATAGCTGGTGCTCAATAAATGTTTATTCAGCCAAAAGGAATTCTAATGCCTTTGACTTCCACCCAGTAGTCAAACCATAAAAACCAAACCCGTTGCGATCAAGTTGATTCCAACTCATAGTGACCTTATATGATAGAGTAGAACTGTCCCATATGGTTTCCAATGAGTGGCTGGTGGATTTGAACTGGCAGCCTTCTTGGTTAGAAGCCATAGTTCTTAACCCCTGTGCCACCAGGGCTCCACCCAGTAGTCAACACAAGGCTAAATGTTAATGAAGTACTTGAGAAGGAGTGAGATTTGATACTGGCCAGAATCAAAGACTAAGATGCAGCTGATTAGGAAAGGTCCCAGTGAAAAAAAACAGGAAAGACACAAGCCAGGACATCACAGAAATGGGCAACTGGACATTCCAGCAATGCACTACAGGGCACAGCATTGGGGAAGGGAGGAACAGAAAGTCATCAGGTATTGTAGCAGAGAAGTAGTAGTCTGTGTAAGGAAAGAAGGGCCACAGGGGCTCAGGGGTAGAATTTCAGTCCCTGGGTGTCTGTCTATACAAAGCAGGGACCCCATCCCAGAGAAATGGAATAAATATCAGATAGAGCACATCAAGGCTAGGCATAGGAATGCAACACAGGATCTGGTTACCACAACTAGAGTAGACTCTCGGTCCAAAGGAAAAAAGAAGCAGCAGAGTCAATAGAAGCTACATAACCAATCAGAAGAGAACAAGTTAAGGAAAAGTACTACACTAAGACATCAAACCATCAAATTAGGTTTCTTAAATGTCCTTGGCTAGAAAAGGGATTGATCCCAAATCTCGGGGATGTTCTGAACTGAAAGAGGTTAAACAGCTCTAGGTAAAGGGATCAGAAGGATTAAGGGTGCTCTATAGGCCTCGTACACTGGCCTTGGGTACACTAAAGATATGTTTTGTAAACAGAATTTTTTTTTCTAGCAATGTGCTTAGCCGTGCATACTTTTGCTATTCTGGTAACTACTGTTTTGAAAGACCACACAGGCAAAGGTATGTACAAAACCTTTTAAAAAGTCATTCTTGGGTCTATGAATTCAAGGCCAGTTGCTATCACCTCAGCTAAGAAGAGCTCATTAGCCACTTTCCCATCATTAGGCTGAAATGCAGGAAAGAAGCCAGAATGGCAGAATGTCTGAGTAACTCCCAATCCTAACAGCATTCAGAACACCAGAGGTTTGCCCACAGAAAGCTCACAATTCTGCAGTGTTTTTCAACACAGAACATTTCTTATTTATTATATACAGGCAGTCCCCGGGTTACAAACATTGACTTACATACAACCTGTAGTTACGAACCAATCCCTGTAAAGCCTATTATATTAAAAATTCAAGGTACATACAATGGTTCATAATAACAAATGGGCGCTACTTTGCAATGTGCATCAAAACATTATTATTATTACTGTATTATTATGTTAAAGACGTTTTAGTGTTCTCCCATTGGGATTTCTGAACTCTAGTATAACCGTATGGGACCACAAGACCTATATGCAGTCGGACGTTGGCCAAACGGACATTATGCAGTGCATGACTGTGTGTGTATATTTGTATGTGTGTGTGTATTTCCTTTAGCAGTGAATAGATATAGATATACAGATACATGTAGATACAATAAAACCTGTGTAGGACGGAAACATGTCAGAGAAGGAAAACTCAGTGGGTGTTTACGAGGTAGGATTCCTAACAGAGAGCAACAGAAGAGTAGTAAGACTTCACCCTGTCAAAGGTGGAAAACTCGCAAGACTCAGAAAAACAAGGCAGTCCCGTCAAGTTCCAGCTCTCACAGGTTTCACTGTATATAGATATCATGCACACTAAAGCTGAAACAGAATGAATACTAAACCCGAATTTATACTAAAAATAAAATAATCCAAGAAGCACCATAACAAAATCTAAAAAAAAAAATCAAAGTGCAGAACAGATTTACATTCCTAGAACTTACTATCCCTATTTACAGAAATATCATCAGAGGCTGTCTGTCCCTGATAACCATATCTAGAGTAGAACTCCACCACACACAGGCCTCTCTTTAACAGAAAAAACTAGCCTCTCGAACAGAAAAAACTAGTTTATTGTGTTCCCTAACACAATTGACCATCATGTATTTGCCTGTTTGTTTACTCATACAATGCCTGTATCCAGTACTTCATTATAAGATCCAAGAGGTCAGGGAAGGTGACAGTTTTGTTCACACTCAGTGGCTATCATAGCACAGGGTAAGCATTCAATAAAATTGATTGATTGAATTCATGAATAAACTTTTTTTTTTTTTTTAGGTTCACAGACCTTAGACAGATACATCAATCAGAAAAAAATTGACTTTCAAATCAACCAAGTATGAAGTTGGCCCCAAAACATCATAATACATTATGTGAGAATAAGGAAAAGAAAATAATATATACGTTTAAATAGATAGTGGTCTAGATAGACAGAACAGAAGTAAAGCAACTCCCTCACATTTATACATCCATTTGGTGGTATGTGAACCCAAATAACATTACTAATGATGTTACCATAGGAAGGCTGTAATAAATTTAATATTAATGAAAAAATAATGAACAGGTTTTGTTTTCATGAATTCATTGCACACATTAAGCATTAATAAATATTTGCAAAACAATGACTAGCAAATATTATTTTATTTAATGTTCTATGTTACTATAATTTTACAATCTTTATTTTTTAGGTTCCTTGAAATATTTTAACAAAAATAAATTCTAGGAATAAAACTGTGTTTCAAATTTACATATGCAAACTATCATACCTCCTGCCAACTGTGAATAAGGAATATTATCTTATGCATGAAGCATTTCATGTATTTTGATATATTTACAATTCAGGTATTAGCTGTGAACATGACTTCAAAAGAAATTGTTAACATTAGATAACTCAAAGGAACAACTACACATTCTACTCCAAGATAAGTTGGTTGGGAGATTCCTCTTTTCAGGTCTTGGCACTCCCATGACAATCAGTGGGGTATAGACATGTTCATTCCCTTCCTGAAGAAGACAGAACAGCTATTGAAAGACATTCAATCTACATTAAGAGGCAAGTGGGCATGGATGGCACCGCTTTTTACCTAAGCCTGAAAAGACTCCGGCCACCACCACCACCACCCCCCAATTCCACCTGGAGAGTTTTTCCTTCCCTAAGACTCAACTCAAGGGCCAATCCTCATGGGGAAGAGTCTCCTGACCCACAAAACAGAGCCAGCTAATTCCTTTTCTGGGCTCCCACTCCACATCCAGGACTGCATGTATCAAATTGCACTGGGTTTGTTTGTTCCCATCTGTACGCCTCATTAGATTCACAACTCAATGAATTCAAGAACCACACCTTATTCCTCTCATATCCCCAAGGCCTAGCACATACTAGATATTCAAACATTTACCAAAGACAAAGTTAAGGTCAGAAATTGCGAGCAACAGAAATTACATGCAGTATCATGAAAAAATTAACAGGGCTAAGGAAAGCACTTAAAAATAAACTCCACCCTTAAAGAAGGCTTTATATTCCCAACTCAGAGCTTTGAATTCAGACGTAAATAACCAAGTGAACAGCCAACACTGGGAAGTTTCTAGGAATAGTTATTCATACCTATTGAGAGTCTCCTAGGAAGTGAATCTGGGGGAGTGTTGGGGGGGGGGGTTGTTGGGGGAGAACATACACAAAGTGAAAAAATTTCCACTTTTGGCACCACTTCTAAAGATTAGAATTATCAAGGTCAACAACTCACAAATTGTGTGTTTGTGTGTTTGTGTGTGTGTGTGTGTGTATGTGTATATATACATATATATCATCTGCCTAGAATTAACAAGTGATTTCATCACAGGCAGAAAGATCCTCAGTATAAATCCAGCTCAGTTATCCCAGTGTAAGGTCATGCTGATTTACTGTATATTTCACATGCTAGTTAAGAAACTCATCTATAATATATCACTCAAAATGTCTTTAGAATCCAGATGATGGTGACCCTGCCTACGCAATAGCTCCGGTCCCCAGAGGGGTGAAAAATATGCCATAAAAAAGAGAGGCTTGATTTTTACACATGGTTGCTTAGCATCCAGTACTTTCATGTCAAAAGACAAATGGGGCCAATAAAATAGCTTATTACAAAGGCTACCAATCAGCCCTCAAAAAGTCATGACCCAGTGCCAACTTCCTGAAGCAATTCTCTCAGTTGAATTTGATATTTATTGTTGTTACGATTTTTCACATGATGAAATCCCTCAGAACCCCTCCCCCTTGGTGTTCTTAAACTCCAGTACCTCATTTTCCAACCATAACTTTTTTACCTTTCTCATACTTGAAAATACACTTATCTTTCCTTTTGGTCTAAACAGACCTTCAATCTCTAGAACCTTCCATTTTTTATGCCCTCTAGCCAATTTTTCTGATAGTCTTTTTTAAAATCATTTTATCGTGCTTTAAGTGAAGGTTCACAGCACAAATCAGTTTATCATTTAAACATTTATATACAAACTGTTTCGTGATCTTATAGTCTTTTTTGGCCAACCCTTATCCTCCGCCCATCCTCTCAATCCTGATGTTGGGACGCCTTCCCTGAGATTCCCAGACTCTTAGAGTGGATCTTTCCCTTCTCCCCACAGCCTTCCCCCACAAAGTTCTTGCTAAAGACTCCTGCAGCACATTCTTTACTCTGTGGTTGTTTAAGTAGCTATCTCCTACTGCCAGACTGAGGTTTTTGAGGACAGGAAACATATCCTACCACAACACCTAATTAATAGCAGGTCTCAATAAATGTAAGATTAGTGAGCAAGTGACTGAGAAAATGCTAAGCAGGTGAGGAAGAAAGAGAAAGGTAGAAACTTCATGAATACTAAACATAGGCATAGTGTAGTAGTTAAGAGGAAAGACTGCAGAGCAAACTGCTGGGGCTCGAATCCCAGCCCTGCCATTTTCTGCTTGTGTGGTCATGAGAGAGGGAACGATCTTATTGAGTGCCATACGAAATAAGTGAGTTAATACATGCCAAATATTTAGAAAAGTACCTTTAAGCCTTAAGCACTTTGAGTGTTGGAAGTTAACGTTTATACAGTGGATTAGCCCTTTAAAAATTCTGATTCCTTTACACTAATAAGGAGCCCTGGTACAATGGTTAAGCACTTAGCTGCTAACCAAAGGGTCAGTGATTCAAACCCACCAGCTGCTCTGCAGCAGAAAAGACCTGGTGATCTGCTCCGGTAAAGATTACAGCCTAGGAAAGCCTATGGGGCAGTTCTACTCTGACACATGGAGTCGCTATGAGTAGGAATTGACTCCACAGCACACAACAACTACAACTACACTAATAATAATTTTTAAGTTATTAATAGAATAAGAAGAGTAATTTTTTTAAATGAGTTTTCTTATTGAAAGAAAGTAAAACCACAGCTGCATAGACCTTTGCCTGTGGTGCTTCTGACTTGTGCACATGTCTGAGAGTTTACCTATTACACCAAAGAATTTACTTAAAATAACTACAAAATTAACTCAAGTTACATGAAACAGTTCCATTTTTAAGTTTGTGAATTATACCCATTTTTCTTCGATATTATAGGAAAATAGCATGTGATTTTTTTTTTTTTTTTAAATTCTCAAATCAAAATTCACAAACTTGGAGAGCAAATAGAAAGTAAGAATAATGTGGAATTTTTCAAACAAGACTGTATTTGACTGAAAAATGAAAGTAAATTTGAGCCCAGAGGGGTTAAAGCCACAAATCCAGAGTACCTCCTTCTATCTTTCTAACCCTAGCCCCAGACTCTAAAGAGGCAGTGGGAAATCCCAAAGTGTGGTCTCCTGAGCCTGGGTAAGGGGCTTGATTTACCTCAATCTCAGAGGAAATATTTGATCATGGCTCTTAAGACAAAAGATTCAGTCTTTGGTGTAGGGTAGACTGGTGAAAGATTATCTATGGAGGATTTAAAAAAAAATCATGAAACCAGCGGGTGGTCCTGCCCTAAGATTTTGTTGTTGTTAGCTGCCATTGAGTAGGCCCCCAATTCATGGCGACTGCACCGTCTCCATGATTGGTCGAGGACTGGACCATTGTGATCCACATAGGGTTTTCACTGGCTGATTTTTTTGGAAGTAGGTCACCAAGCCTTTCTTCCTCGTCTGTCTTAGTCTGGAAGCTCCACTGAAACTGACTCAGAATCATAGCAACATGTAAGCCTCCACTGACAGATGAGCTGCATTGGCAGGGAATCGAACCTGGGTCTACCATATGGAAGGCAAGAATTCTACCATTCTCTAACGAATCTTTCCCCTCCTTGGCAACCTGGGGCCCAAGTCCTGTCTACCTCTTCAGGATATGACACTGCCCAGCTTCTGAGGGATGCTTTACCAACCATAGCTTTATCCTGACAGAGATGGTAAATCCAAGCTCCCACGCCCCATTCCTAACTACTTCTCCCTGCTGCAGGTAAGTTTTTGCCCCAGATGCTAACGATTCAGCAGAGAAATTCAGTCTGAATTTTTTCCTAAATTCAAAATCATTAAAAAACAAGGGTTAGGTAGGTTAACGCTCTCTCAATCCTGTAATGGTACTTTCACAACAGATGTGTTATTGCTACTGTGTTCTGGAATATTAATCATAACACGCAGCAATTATTACTGAATTACTTTTAAGTACACCACTGAAACAGAATGCCTCATTACCCAACCCTGCTCTCTCCATTAGCAAACTACTCATTAGAGTAGAGTCCTCTAAGGGTAAGAGGAAAAAGAATCCAAACTCAGAAGCTTTACAGCCTCTTTGCACATAATTGCAGGCCATGGCTCCCAACACTTGGCTCTCTGATTGGAAGGGAAGCATCAAAACTCAAAATTAACCTTGGCTGCTACCAAGCTCTGGTCTGAGAATCAGTCCTCAAATAGAACCTGTTTTTTTCTACCTATATTGGCTAGCATAATTTAGAATGGATAAGTATAAAATACCACTTTTTAGGAGGAAAATATCTAAATGACCTGCTATGGAACCGAAAGACTGGAGATTCAAGTCCACTCACAGGCACCTCAGAAGAAAGGCTTGGTGATCTGCTTCTGAAAAATCAGCCACTGAAAGCCAGATGGAGGATACTTCTACTCTGACACACATGGGGTCACCAGGAGTTGGAATCAACTTAATAGCAACTAGTTTTTTTCTTTGTTCATTTGTTTTAAGGAACATAGAAAGAACATAAAAGCATAAGGCAGAAATTTCAAAACACTTAAATCTGGGTGGGGAGAATAGATGAAAAAACAGAAGGTAACATATAATCAGCACAAGGCTAAATTGTGTAATATAGGTAATAAGCACCAAATGGGCTCAAACAAGACTGAGATCAGTGATGCTGGGGAATGAGAGGTTCACGAATAACCACAATAACTTAAGAAAGGAATTAAAGCATCATTTTAGAAAATCCCCTGAAGACTATTAGCTTAATAATCTGCTGGGATCATAAAAACCAGGTAAATATTTGCCATTATCAGAAACACATCAGAGACAATACTGAGGGCATTGTTCTGTGCTTGTGCCCAAATAGAAAACCTCCTAGAAACATCACCAGGGAAGGTGATCTGAAACATGTTTAGGTTAACTCACAAATATCAGAATCCTAAGTTACTTTTCCTCATTTATCAGCTTTTACTTATTCTCAACCTTTCTCTAAATAAGCTATAGAAAATTACAATTAAAAAAAAAACACAGCAATAAGTTTAGAAAAACTAATTAAAAATCAATGTGAAAATCTAAAATTAAACATTTATTTTTAAAAAATTACAACAGTCACCATAACGGGAAGTTGTGTAATGGGTACACGGGACATCTCTGAACTTTCTTCCAATTTCTAAAACGGCTATAATTATTTAAAAATTTGAAACTTGGGAAAATCACTATGAGAGCAAAATCAAAATGCAAACATTGAAACTATATCAACTAACTTGAACAGCAATTACTAAGTTTCAAATTTGGTCCTAAGCTTCCCTAAAGTTAGGGCATAAAGCCACCAAATTCTACAAGACATTTCTTATATGAGGCTTCATTCTTATATGAAGGGATGGAAATGGATGTAATGGACAATGGACCCCACAGTGGATTCTGTTAAGCAGTTCCTTATGTAGCCTTCAATAAGAGATTTGCAGTTGTTAGGTGCCGTCAAGTCGATTCCAACTCATAGTGACCCTACGTACAACAGAACAAAACACTGCCAGGTCCTGCGCCTTCCTCACAATCACTGTCATGCTTGAGCCTATCGTTAAACCCACTGTATCAATCCATCTCATCGATGGTCTTCCTCTATTTTGCTGACCCTCTACTTTACCAAGCATGATGTCCTTCTCCAGGGACTAACCCCTCCTGATAACATGTCCAACGTATGCGAGATGTAGTCTCACCATCCTTGCTTCTAAGAAGCATTATGGTTGTACTTCTTCCAAGATAGATCTGTTCATTCTTTTGGTAGTCCATGGTATATTCAATACTCTTTGCCAACACCACAATTCAAAGGCGTCAATTCTTCTTTGGCCTTATTCTTTGTCCAGTTTTCACATGCATATGAGGGAACTGAAAATACAATGGCTTGGGTCAGGCAGACCTTAGTCTTTAAGGTGACATCTTTGCTTTTTAACACTTTAAAGAGGTCTTTTGGAGCAGATTTTCCCAATGCAATGTGTCTTTTGATTTCTTGACTGCTGCTTCCATGGGTGTTGATTGTGGATCCAAGTAAAATGAAATCCTTGACAACTTCAACCTTTTCTCCATTTAT